>NW_025767069.1:600000-1035610 GCF_003918875.1 Haliotis rubra
TCACACAATCTTGAAAAAAACCCCAATGTATCAATGTATATCACAGCTCTGGGGCAAATAATGTTGGAATAATATTTGTTAAAATAAATGTAAAAACTAAAAATGATTTTTGATTCTTCAACTGATGGCCATATTGTCCGACATGTATGAAGGGTTGATTCAGCTAAGGGAGACAACTCTTTACGCCTTAGCGAAAACCCAGGATCATAAACGGCTTTCTGCTAAACAGGCACCTGAAACCAAAAGAAACAACAGGTGATAAAGGTTTGTCTAAACAATCAAACCATACTGAATGGTATTTGTTTGAGAAAATCTATTACTGCAACTTGCCATCCTTTGTTCTGAGAATGATGCCTGTTTAATTAGAGTTAAATCTTTAAGAAATGGGCTAAACTATTATCTTTTTACTCCGTGTCAATGGCAGCTAACTAAGTTTGCATTAAGTCAACAAGGTGGTGCCATAAGCTGGAGTTACTCATTCAAAAAAGGATTGAAGAATAATTGTTCACACCAAGTACGTTAATTTTTTTACGTTAATCAGGCAAGAAGCTGCAGTCTCACCTGGTGCTGCTGGAGTCCCCAGAGTCCAGAGTCGGTTGATGACAGCATTCTTCAGGTTGAGGTATTTCAAAACATTGGCATCTGAAAAAATGTGTAAACTCCTGTTACAAGCAAACATTGTGACAGACTGAAACTGCTAATGCTGTATCATGGTATTTCTTTATTCATGTTTTGTTAAAAATGCCAACATACATCCATTTAATGATATTTCATTTGGTTGGGGTTGGGGGCTCATCTTTATTTGGTGATGCCTTATTTTTATGACATATTTTTGCCTAGGATGGCACTTGTATTTACTTCAAGATTTACAGTCTATAGATTCTGTATTGAATGTTTTAACTTACCTCCAGACTGTATATACTCTTTTATCACCGGCCAGATGGTGATTACAGGTACACACATGTTGACATGAGGGAAACTCGCGCCTGTGTCAGTGTCTCTGTAACAGGTGTAGAGTTAATCACATTCAAATCTGATCTTGTACTGGGGAATGATGTCACTCTGTCAAGTCTTAAGGACACATCCCAAGGAAATCGCAACAGGTGAACTCTGCACTCTTCTGACCAATCAGTCTAAATGAAGGAAGCATGGGTACATCAGCAAAAACTCTTACCAGCTTCAAACACTATTCTGCTTCAATTTTTACCTTGATTTGGAAATTTTCATCAATAGCTGTCGCCAATATACATTTGTTCATGCACCAGTTTTGGTGCACAAATGCCAAAGAACTTGCACACAACATTCACCACACGTTTGAATGCTTTTCCCCCTCATACTGTTTGTCTGTTGTTAATGCTGCACTCAGCAATATTTTCAGCTTTATAGCCAATCCACTGATGTGCCTCTTGTGCATCGATCTCTGTAATTGGGATCCGATGACAAGCATTTCCCCAGTCTCAGCAAGCTGGACCACCCAATCCTGTTTATCACCTCTTACTGACTGACTGACTGAGTTTAGTTTTACGCCGCTTTTAGCAATATTCCAGCAATATCACGGCGGGGGACACCAGAAATGGGCTTAACACATTGTGCCCATGTGGGGAATCGAACCCGGGTCTTCGGCGTGACGAGCCAACACTTTAACCACTAGGCTACCCCACCGCCCCTTATCACCTCTTACAACAAACATGGGCTGTTGAGGACCAATTCTATCCTATATCTTTACAGGTCAACCTCATACCAAGAATGTACAAGTTTTGATGTTGATTGGCCAGTTAGAAAGTTCATCTGAGACAAACCCATAAGGAGATATGAATAAGTCTTTAGACAACAGGTATCATACCAGAGAAAAAGATTGGATTTTATAAAGATTTGTTTTAGGATCAAATTTCTCCAAAGCCAAGTTTCAATTAATTAATTAAGTTATTAATTTGATACTGAGAAAGTTGTCAGTGATTATTAAGGTAAGGTATGTTACTGGTACCATATTCACAACAATGTGTTTTAATGACTTAAGAAGATGACACATGCAATACTGTGGAATAACTGTAACCTCGAAGCCAATTTTAGAAATATTTTCAATCTATCAAATTACAGCACATCCATATTTGTTTCTGATTACACATTTGACTTACCAATATGAAAATGAATAATTTTGTCAACATACTTGGCATTACAGACGACAATTCCCAGAAGACGTCCCTGTCCATCCAGTACTGCCCCTCCACTGGCCCCTGGATGGACAGCACATGTTGTCTGAAACAAAGTGAGCGGCAGACGATCACTAGCTGAGAACTAACATTGTCACTAAGGTGACATAATCCCCCGCCGTAAATTATCAAATCAAACTTAAAAAGTAATGAAAATTTAAGATGAAGTTCAATGTCAACAAAAACATGACCAGTCAACCTCTCTTGATATCTTCTCTTTAGTTGTTCAAACACATAAATATTTTCAAGACTGACTTTGAGCTTGACACGATTGTCATAGTGTATGAAATATGCAAAAATGGTCCTAAAGAAATTGCTTATTGGAAAACATTCAAGGGAATTCTTGAATGTCTATGAAGAAAATCCAGCAAATTCAGGGTAACATGCTGAAAACTTCAAAGTGTCGCAGTGACCTTGAAAATTATGCGAAGGTCACCAAAATTGACTGGGCCCTGTGCCTTCATTAGATGAAGCTTGGTGTCAATTATGAAAAAAAGTCCAGTGAATGTTTTTTTGCGATATCTTGCTGACTATCTTAACATGCAATTTAACATGCTAAAATCTTCAACGTGCCTTTGTGACCCTGAAAATTAAGTGAAGGTCACCAAAATTGAGTGGGCCTTGCACGTTCCCTAGATGAAGCTTGGTGTCAAATATGAAGAAAGTCCAGAGAATGGTTCTTGAGATATCTCGCTGACCATCTTAACATGCAGGTCAACATACTGAAATCTTCAAAGTCTCGCTGTGACCTTGAAAATTAAGTGAAGGTCAACAAAATTGACTGGGTCCTGTGCCTTTCCTAGATAAATCTTGGTGTTGAATATGAAGAAAATCTAGTGAGCGGTTCTTGAGATATCTCGCTGACAAGAGTAAAAGGTGAAAGTCCCTTGTGACCTTGAAATGAAGGTCAAGGTTACCTAACCTGACTGTGACCTTTCTTATACTGTGATGAACCTAGGTACCAAATATGAAAAGAATCTAGTCAACGGTTCTTAAGATATTCTAATTCATATATACGGATGGATGGACGGATGGAGCCTAATACTATATCCCCGATTCGCGCTAAACACGCGGCGGGGGATAATGAGAGTGAGAGAGTTGGGTTTATGCAGCCCTTAGTAATATTCCAGCAATATCATGGTGTTGGACACCAGAAATGGGCTTCACACATTGTACCCACATCGGGAATCGAACCCAGGTCTTTGGTGTGAGCGAACGCTCTGAGTATGAGAGAGGAACCGGCAGACGGTTAGACATTAGATGTAGAGAGAGACTCTGTTCTTCAGTTGTTTTAGCAATAGTTTATTTTAAATAATGAAGAGATTTTGTGAACATTGAATACTGAATCTCACCTGAATCATGACTGGAATATTGTTGACCTTGACCACTTTGGATATAACACCAGAGGTCACTGAAGGGTGAAGGTCAAGCTCCTCACCAAATGTAGCATGGCCAACAACATAGACTGTAGATCCTTTGAATAATACAAACAAGTCATTGTATAAACATTAAGTATGACTCACAATGAATTTGTTGACTGTAATTTATTCATATCAGCTCATTATCTGAAATGCCACTCATTTAATATGTATAATTTTATTCATTAGGCCAGACAAATTTTATTTGTTGTTTTACGTTGAGCCAATGCTTTTTGTCCTCTTAAAACCTAAAGGGTTGAAAGGCAGGAGGGAAAAATAAAAATAAATCACCAGTCAAAAGTAATATTCCTTCTAAATACTCAAAGTATTTTGCTGGATGATTTTTTCGCAATTTATGAAGTATGTATGGGGCAAAACAATCTAAAGGCAGAGGGAAAAAGAAAAAGAAAAACAATTTACATTCTTGGCCAATAAAACATCTAAAAAACGATTTTATTTTTTTGATTTTTGAGCAGGGAAAATTTATTTGGATTTTTTTTCTTATTCTTGAAACAATATGACAGGCGGATCCGTAAAACAAGAAATGTAATTGGTCTGGCCTTAGCTGTGATTACAGGCAAGATTTCAAAGTTGACTGAAGGAGAAAAAAACCCAGTCGGTCTTGGATGGTTAACACTGGCAATAAGCCAGTTATAGCAATATGGTGATACGAGACCATGGGTTTCACACATTATATATATGAGGATTTGAACCCAACGTTCTGCATGATGAGCACTTTACCCACTGACCTACCCATTGTCAGATCAGTATTTCAACTCATTGTAGTCATCAACACATTTAGAGTAAAGTGGACATATGCCATATACATTACCCAAAATTAGTTAAAGACTGACTGACTGAGTATGGTTTTACGCCGTTTTTAGCAATATTCCAGCAATATCAAGGCGGGGGACACCAGAAATGGGCTTCACACATTGTACCAATGGAGGGAATCGAACCCGGACCTTTGGCGTGACGAGCGAACGCTTTAACCACTAGGCTACCCCGCCGCCCCATGAGTTAAAGAACACTCAGTTCTTTTATAGTGTAATGATAACACATAGTAATATGAAAGAATCTGATGTTCTTTTACTTCTATAGAGTAGGGGAGTGGTAGGGTAGTCTTGTGGTGAAAGCGTTCACTCATCACACTAAAGACTAAGGTTCAATTCCCCACATGGGTACAATGTGTAAAGCCCATTCCTGGTGTCCCCGCTGTGATATTGCTGGAATATTGCTAAAAGCAGCTTAAAACTAAACTCACTCACTTTTGGGTAGAATATACCAGGATACATCCTGTCTGGGATGATGTGACAAGTTTAAGACTCCTGCACAGTAGGTTTGATTAACAGAAAACAAGTCATGACTCTACCTTCTGTGGGATAAGCTAAGGGGGGACAACTCTTGTGTGCTTCCAGTCCGGTGCATGAGACAAGGGCCAGGTCAAACTGTGTCCCTACAGGACTCTTGTACAGAACCTGGCACGGCTGGAGAGGACTGCGAGGTGCTGACTTCAGCTGCACTGTAACAGGTGATCATTGCAAGGTATACAACTGGCTTTCATAACAAATGGAAATACAGTCATCCCCTGCCATATGCGTTACGAGACGTCCGCGTTATACATAACAAGGCATAAAGGCCAAGTAAAATGTATTTTCCATGTGCATAGCATAACTGCTATTTCTTGTATTGTGCCCACTATATCGTATCATTGGGGGTGAGTGAGTGAGTTCGTGAGTTTAGTTTTACGCCGCACTCAGCAATATTCCAGCTATATGGCGGCTGTCTGTAAATAATCAAGTCTGGACCAGACAATCCAGTGATCAACAGCATGAGCATTGATCTGTGCAATTGGGAACCGATGACATGTGGCAACCAAGTCAGCGAGCCTGACCACCCGATCCCGTTAGTCGCCTCTTACGACAAGCATAGTCGCCTTTTGTGGCAAGCATGGGTTGCTGAAGACCTATTCTACCCCGGATCTTCACGGGTCTCATTAGGGGTGAACAAACAAAGAAACTTTGTTCATGACAATAGGAAACTATCAATCAAACATCACTAGACATGACAATTCACATTGTCATTCCTGTCATGCTGCCTGATATTCAACTAAGCCAGAGATGAGATGACTGACTGACTGAGTTTAGTTTTACGCCGCTTTTAGCAATATTCCAGCAATATCGCGGCGGGGGACACCAGAAAATGGGCTTAACACATTGTGCCCATGTGGGGAATCGAACCCGGGTCATCGACGTGACGAGCCAACGCTTTAACCACTCAGGGCTATGCACCTTCCAGAGATGAGATGATGAGGTGAGGTGAGGTGAAATTGGGTTTTACGTCGTGCTTGAGAATATTTTGCTCATATGACGAAGTGCATGTGTGTGTATGTGCGGCTGCTTGTACTAGCCCAGGCTTAAGATAGTTTTATAGTGCTAGCCCAATGAGATACCATGCCTCAGTGAAGCATGAATACCCCACTCAGACACATTATACTGACTCCGAGCCGACCAGTCCTTGTTGTACCCATTAATGCCGAGCGCCAGGCAGGGACCAACAAGTTCCATATTTTAACGTCTTTTGGTATGATGCGGTCGGGGATGGAACCCACGACCTTCCGCTCTCCAGGTGGACGCTCTAACCACTACACCATGGAGGCGGTCTTCAACTAAGCCAGAAATAGCAAGGAGGCAAGGAGCCCTAAATATATTCAACTAAAAGAAATTGTGATCATGTTCCTTTTTTGACAATTTATTCTACAAATTCTGAAGTCCTCTTCCTTTGAACAGAGCTACAGATAACTTTTTGGGTCATTGAGTTATGTACGCGCTTGTGTTTATCTCAATTGGGTATACTAATTTTTCTTTGAGTAACCAAATAAATTGTACCCACCTCACTCAAACTCAGTTGGGTATTTTGTCATTTTCCATTAATTGTAAAAAAATAACATAGTTTAAATGTTTGTTTAGGTGTTTGTTGTTTATATTTGATCAGTAATATGAGAAACGATAAGAAAGACTGCAAGTTGCCGAGTTCATGTGCTGAAATAGAACCTCTCAATATACCTTAACATTTTTGTGTGTACGCATGTAAGATCAAATGTAATGAGTATTTACAAAAATCAAGCGTACATGTACGCAATAGACGTAATAGGATATTGAGTTTTCACATGAATATTTGTGTAATTTACGCAGATACACAGCTTATCTGTTCCTCTGTTTGAAGATATAATTTAACTTGTGTTAATTTGGCCCAATAAGACCTCATTGATCTTCAAAAATTGTAATCTTCCTAAATAAAGATTTCAGCTGTGCACTCAACATGAGAATCATTGTTACCATTCTACATTTCAACGAACTGACCGTGCTTGTCATGTTTGTGGGTGACTTTTCAGTGTTTCTGGTTTTCTGACGAATAAGTAGACCAGGGTCATGTTGCACATACTATTGTTGTGCTCAGGTGATCTTAACTCTCATACTTTAACATAGGCTTGCGACATAGGGTTTGATAGCTATCTTTGTGAAGTGGGGCACAGGTCCCGCTTATACAAAGCTATCTTAGGTATTGCAAGTCGACATTCAAGTATGGCAGGTACCATAGTGTCAGCACAGACTGCAGTTCCATGTATTGTATTCCTCTTTCTGCAGAAAATGTATGCATTAAGTTACCTGTATGGCTGTGAGAATCCTTGATGACATGTGAACAGGTGATGACCAACCCCTGACCTTGACCAAGTATTACCCCTGACCCCCAAGAAGGTCCGACCTTCAGCAGGGGAACTTCTCCCAAGGTCAAGGACATACTTTTCTTGGTTCCTATAAAAGAAAAACATACCAGTAATAATAGAAAATGGTTAATGTTTTTTATTGTCAGAACTCTGACATCCGATATCAAATCAAATTATCGCAAACAACAGTGACCCTTGAAGATCCGGGTTAGAGTTGATCTTCAGTAACCCATGCTTGTCGTAAGAGGCGACTAACAGGATTGGGTGGTCAGGCTCGCTGGCTTGGTTGACACATGTTATCGAATTCCAATTGTCTAGATTGATGCTCATGCTGTTGATCACTGGATTGTCTGGTCTAGACTCGATTATTTACAGACAGCCGCCATATAGCTGGAATATTGATGAGTGTGGGGTAAAACTAAACTCACTCACTCAAACAACAGTGATCTATTAGCATTTTAATTCATGACCATATATCTTGTGACCACAATTTACTTTTAGAGATTGTTAGTTTATCCATCAGAATATACTTTTGGCCTCTGCTTCGACACTGCAGTCAGGAATATTCCAGCAACATCACAATGCATACATATTGAGTTTGGAACAGTCAAACAAGAGATAATATTTTGAGCCATCAACTTGCAGTAACACATCAAATTCCAGAATTAAAAATTCAAGACAAAGTCTACAAAGCACTGGTATCATTTCAGGAAAAGATTTCAAGGACACAAATTCAATCAAAATTTTTATTTCCTACTCCAGCCAAGAAGAAACAAACAAACCCATTGCGCTTAATGTAATATAAACCAACTGATAAGGTAGTATGTTTTCCTTATTTACACTATTATTTTCATATGTTTAACTCAGATGGTTCATTTAGAACTGGTTCTAAAAAAGCTTCAAAGAAGTAGAACTGGTTAGTTGAAATATTTCTGATATTTGTAGTCAAATAAGCTTCTAAAACAATTCTCTATCTAAGGCTTGAGCTTAACAACTTCTTCCATCTGTGATAAACACAGTTGGGTTGTAAGTGACACAGGTCTCCTTAGCTACCTGAAATGTACAGTTACTATGATAACCAAGTCTAAGCTACAGGTTTTGTTGCTTCTGAAGAAAAGTAAAAACATGTATATGACAGACCAGGGCTTCAGATAAGGGCCGTATCGCGTATGTACGGCTAAAAAATATGCATGAGGAAATGTGGGAAATAATTTAGAAAACGTAGCGGATACGCACCACACCAGTGGTGTACAGTCTCAGAATCATTTACAGATGTATTTATCTGAAAACGTATTATTTTATTGTTTATTGCTCCATTTACACAAGAGTAGCAATGTTGTGGTGCATATATGAAAGGAAACACAAGATTACTGATACTCCATTAAATTCTTATACTCGAAATGTACTCTTAAGGTTTTCCAGTACTCCTATACTGCAAAAATATGGAGTACGTTCTCCTGATTTTGAAAAATGATCTGGAGCCCTGCAGACAATGTGTAGTAATGCCAGCTTACAATCATGCAAGTCACACGATACTTAATTTGCACTGTGTATGTGAAAGTCAGTATTCAATATGGGAAGTCTGCATGGGGGAGTTGCGATCGTCAGCTTTTTTTGGCTCACATAACTGGTTAATTTATGCATGTTTTGTTTAGTGTCAGGAGGGCAGGGAAGTAAATCCATCCAAAATATTTACTGGGCCAAGTTACTGCAATCTTCGTCAACACTATTTTATAAATCAAAACAGTAGATGGTAGATCTATCTTGTGTTGTATTGCTGGTGAACACTTGCATCATTCCCTGTAGAGAAACAATATGTACTTTCATGAGTCAAGAATGAATCAGCAAGTCACCAAGCATTATACCTACAGCAAGGATTATGCAAAATACCTTAATGCTAAGTCCCTTATGTTAAGCCTGCTCTCTCCAAGGCTTATGTAAATTTGTTAGGCAAACAGCGAACACACTATTAATAAGTTAGCTATGTTACTTCATTAAGCACTTCTTAGTCAAGTGGAGCAGTGGGGTAGCCTAATGGTTAAAGCGTTTGCTCGTCACGCGGAAAACCCGGGTTTGATTCCCACATGTGTACAATGTGTGAAGCCCATTTCTGGTGTCCCTTGTCGTGATATTGCTGAAATATTGCTAATAGCGGCATAATACTAAACTCACTCTCACTCACTCTTAGTCTAGTGGATAGTGTGTTTGTCTGGAGAACAGAAAGTACCTGGTTCAATCCCCCTGGATACATCATACCATCAGACATTACATATACATACATTTGGCCTTACAGTTCAAATATCTTAAAAGCAAAGATAAACACCACTTCTCCAGTTTGTGTAATTTCTCTAGCAAGCTAAACAAACACTTTGGACAAGCAGAGGTGGATGGTTTACTGGAGGAGAGCAGTTCATGAGTCAATATCATGCATTGACAAATAGAGAATCTCACCGAGTGTCTTTTGATATCAAATATATCACGAGTTGATAAAGTTACAAATATCTGAGGCTTGACGAGGATATTTTTACTTTTATCAACGAGTGTTGATATATTTGATATCAATAGACACGAGGGTGAAATTCGATTTATCATCAAATATCACTCTTCATTAGTTTTCAATGAAAATGCACATCTCTGAACATGGTACTGCCATTAGACTTGCAGTGCAGCGATGTCATAGCATTGTGACGTCATTAAATTTATGACATCACAGCATTGTCAGGGCACTGTACAAAATCTACTGTCAAGACAATGTCTCCTAGGAGATATCGTTTGATCTCACACATGCAATATCTCCTGTGGAGCACGGTTTTGGATGATGTCACTACAGACACAGCTGGGACACACAACACCACTGTACTACCCCGGTAGTAATAGACCAGGGTGCCATTGTACAAGCAGCCTTAGCGCTAAGATGATCAAAACTCCCTACCTTAACACCGACCTCCGACAGTCGTAGTGCTAGGTTGCTTTGTACAACGCCACCCTGGCCCATTTCTGGTGTCCCCTCCATAATATTGCTGGAATAATGCTAAAAACATCATAAAACTCACTCACTAGCAATAGTCACGTGAGTGAGTATGGTTTTATTCCACTTTTAGCAATATTCCAGCAATATCAAGGCAGGGAACACCTGAAATGGGCTTCACACATTGTACCCATATGGGGAATCGAACCCAGGTCTTCTCGGCAATTGAACCCTTGAACCCCGGGTCTTCAGTGTGACAAGCAGATGTTTTAACTGTAAGGCTACCCCATCCTGAGTACAGTGGAAATTGATTTTTCTGTTGAACTCAAAATGTGATGATTAAGCCAACTGTTAAGTGTCTTGAAATCATTTCTTTTATTAGACTTTTCAAACAAATTCATTAATTCTTTCAACAAGCATGGAGCAACAAGTTGCGGAGGACTAACATTGTAACAAAGACATAGACTGTGTTTTTTAAAATGTGTAATTTTGGAATATCATTTTATCCCCATCTTGCCTCTGTTATTTCAGGATAAAAAACCCTCTCTAAAACAGAAACTGAACTGATCTGGCCTTAGGTATATTTCAGAGTTCTATGTGATGGAATCTGAACATCTGAACTAAAAATAAGTATTAATACTTCAAGCTACTTTTGAAAGAAATTTGCTTAACTGGTACATCATACTGTCAAATAATATTTTTCATGGTCTATCATATTTATTTACCAACCTGGAAATTGCTGCCTCTTCCTCAACTCAACTTCATAGTCTACTTGTTCATCCAGCCGTGGAATGCTGCCAAGCACTTCATGTATTGAGCAAGCCAGGGAAAAGCCGAGCCACTCTCCGTTCTTCCAACACATTGACGATACAACAATACCACTTAAATGTCTGGAATGGAAGAAATCAAAACCTGGAGAATACTGTGATCTGTAGATTTACAACTTCTAAAACCAGGTTCACCTATCACAGATCGATTACAGAGCTACGTGTCGTAGGTCCATGTTACAGAATAGGAGTTACGACAGCCATAGTGCAACTATTGCTTGGTGAACTTGGAACCATTGTGTCAGGTGAGGTGAGGTGAAATTGGGTTTAACGTTGTGCTTGAGAATATTTCGCTCATATGACGACGTGCATGCGTGTGTATGTGTATGTGCGGCTGCTTGTACTAGCCCAGGCTGAAGCTGGTTTTATAGTGCTAGCTCACTGAGATACCATGCCGCAGTGAAGCATGAATACCCCACTCAGACACATTATACTGACTCCGAGCCGACCAGTCCTTGTTGTACCCATTCATGCCGAGGGCCAGGCAGGGACCAACAAGTACCATATTTTAACGTGTTTGGGTATGACGCGGTCGGGGATCGAACCCGCGACCTCCGCTCTCCCATTGTGTCAGAGTGAGTGAGTTTAGTTTTATGCTGCTTTTAGCAACATTACAGCAGGGGACACCAGAAATGGTCTTCACAGATTGTACCCATGCAGGGATTCAAACCCGGGCCTTCGGCATGATGAGCGAACGCTTTAACCACTAGGCTACAGGCCCCCAACACCCACTGCTTCAGAGGAAGTACCAAGCCATGTTATCACTCACACTGAGAATTGATAGTTTTCTTTATTACCCATGTGGTCAACGTATGGGTAGTTGCATACTAATCTGTTGACCTGTTGACCTGTGTCGTAACGACTTGACCCGAGATTCTAACGATTTGATTGGATAACAGATGACCTCTCAATTAGGTCACATTCTGGCGTAACTATATTTTCATTCATAACAAACACGTGAATTCATTCATTCTACAACTTAAATGCATTGTGGGAATGTAAACATCGAGCATGTTGCAGTGTCGCTGTTTAATTGTGAGACGAACAGAGACATTATATCCGTCGAAAAACATAAACGCAATGTTTCCACCAGTGATATTTGCCAAATGAAGAAACTGCAAACCAAGAAACGGGGTGCTACGGAGTAGTTTACTGTAGGAGGCTGTACGAGGCGATGACAACTGACATGCATCGTGACGTCGCTTACCAAGGCAGTGACGTCATTACTGTGTGATGTCATGCAAATATTGTACTACAGTACAAAACTCTTCCGCAACCTCTTTATGAAACCGGTTTCAGTTTGAAACCAAAATATTAACAAGAATACACTATTTTGTCAATTTAATGCATGTAAGACCTGGGTAACAACATTTCAAACAATTGTTTTCTAATGCACTGGTTGCAAGAGGGTAGAACATAAATAAAATACCACACTCGGGCTCATTACATACGAATTATACGAAACTCGTGACCTTCCTATGATCCCATAGGAAGGACACTCGTTTCATATAATTCGTATGTAATGAGATCTCGTGTAGTATTCTCTATTTTTCTTCTACCCTCTTGCAACCAGTGCATTAGAAAACAATTGTTTGAAATGTTGTTTCAGGGGATTCCTAACTTGCATCTGTTCATGTGCAGCCTAAAGAGTTAAATGTCTCATGTCTCATGAAATGAGACACACAGTGACACGTCCAAGTTACAATGTCAAGGTGTATCCTTTGTGCATGATCCACTGCAGTAGAGTTAATGTATGTGTGAGGCGTACCTTCTGTCAGCATACAGTAAACTATGCTTATAACAAGCTCAAGGGCACCACTAATATTAGGTGAGGTGAAATTGGGTTTAACGTCGTGCTTGAGAATATTTCGCTCATATGACGACGTGCATGCATGTGTATGTGTGGCTGCTTGTACTAGCCCAGACTTAAGCTGGTTTTATAGTGCTAGCCCACTGAGATACCATGCCGCAGTGAAGCTGACACATTATATCGACTCTGAGCCGACCAGTCCTTGTTGTACCCATTAATGCCGCCACTAACAATAATTCCATATAACAGTAGTTCCCACAGGTGCCAAACATCTTTAACACCTGTTAGCATTAAACTTTGAAATAAACCTTCGACCTAGCCACAATCTAAGTGTATTTGTCTACTCCTTCTCGTACAGTACACACTGGCTATCCTTCTCCTCCTGTTTATTTGTATTTGTGTTTAAGGTGATCGTGTTTCCTTTGCTTTATTTGTTTTAACCATGCTGTATGTTTCACTGTTGTAAAAAGAATTCCTTTGTCAAGCAATTAAGTATTATTATTATTAATTGTTATAAACATTTTGGAATATAAAGCATGTATCCAGGACAAAAATACCCCAGTTCATTATAATTATCAGTCAGTTTGTTGTAAGTATCTTCACCATAAACAAAGTTTACTGTAGAAATATTTGCAAAAGAACAGCTTTGCAAACTGACATGGCAACAGTGGGTAACTCACAGTTTTACTATCAGGTTTTACATAATTGTCATGAATATTTCTATGCAATTCTATGTAAACAACTATAAATGTTGGGATTTATTGCACATATTTATGAAAATGTGCAGCTTGTCTGGAGGTCTGAAAGCAGACATTTCACTTAACAATTATTTTCGGGGGCGGTGGGGTAGCCTCGTGGTTAAAGCGTTGGCTCGTCACGCCGAAGACCCGGGTTCGAATCCCCACATGGGTACTATGTGTGAAGCCCATTTCTGGTGTCCCCTGCCGTGATGTTGCTGGAATATTGCTAAAAGCGGCGTAAAACCAAACTGAGTCAGTAACAATTATTTTCCAAAAGTATCTTCATTTATCAGACTACCCATGATCTGGATTAGACTGATCTTCAGCAACCAATACTTGTGAGAAATAAGTCACAGGATGGGATGGTCAGGCTCGCTGACTTAGTTGATGCACGTCATCATTTCCCAACTGCGTAAAATGATGCTTGTGATGTCAATTCCTGGATTTTCTGGTCCAGGCTTGATTATTTACAGACCGCTATCATATAGCTGTAATATTGCTGAAAATAATAACGTCCTAGGTCCAACACTCATTCACTGATAGCCCATGGATGGAAATAACCAATTGCCCGACGTCCGAGTCCAGTGTTTTTTTTCTGTCGGGCAAGCAAATTTGTATATCACACTGTACCGGTGTCCAGTTGACTTTCTAATGTTAATTATGTTGTTTATTTTAAAAAATCAACAAGAAAACGGCCGATGGAAAAATTATCAGGGCAATTGATTTTACATGTGCCACTGTACCAGAGTACACTAGCAATTTTAAAGTTATTTCCACCCCTGTAGCCATTTACATGAAATGAAATACTACTTTATTGTGGATAAAGAAGTACTTCTTTATATTTAGATGGCTATCAGTGAACGAGTGTTAGACCTAGCACGTATTATTTTCAGCAATACAAGCCCCTGTGTGTGAAACAACAAACAAACAAACGAACGTTTACGACACTAAATTTGTCTAGGTATGTACCTCGAGTCATCACTGCCTCCAAGAGTAAACAACGGGCCTCCCTCAGAACCTGGGATACAGCGAGCATCAGACAAAATTAAACAATGATTTCTCCCTGAAAGATTGCTGATGATCCCCTTGCTCACAGAATTCAACATTATATCTGGGAACAGGTTAGCGAAAGGTGTTGCGAGGAGCTCCACAGGTTCCCCAATCCGACAGCACTTGGTTGAACGTACTCTCATGACTGAATTATAACTATTCCATCGGTTCAGCTGGACCAGAACAAAATAGGGCAATAATTTGTACATCTGCTCATCCTCTCCATCAACAGATTCATCAACAGGTACATTTGGACTTGACTTAGGCCCAGATTCTTTGGAATTGTCTGCAAATTTCCAGTTCCCTTCCGGCATTAATTGTTTCATGGCATGTTCAAACCTCAAACATTTGAACAAGGACCTTAATTTTCCGGTGAGGATTTTTTTGTTTGGGGTATTTTTCTTGAATGTTGGTATTTACCAAGGCTGTTTTATAGTTCTTCAAAGAATATTCCGTAGTTTTGGAGTCATTTTGGGTTAAGCTTTTCCAAAATAACCTCAATGCCGACATGTAAGATGGCAGAAAGATCAATCTGCTGTTTGGAACATGATTCCAGTTTCCTGAGAATATCCGGTTTATTGAGAAGAAACGGTGCTAGAACAGACGAGTGGGCGATGACGTAACCATGGCGAGTGTCAACAACAATGCCACACCCCGTGCCTTCAGTTTGACAGGTGGTAGATTTCACGGTCAACACACATGCTCGGACAGTATCCTCCATAGCGATGGCCTACACCTGCAATACATAAACAGTCAATGATACATCCTTCATGCTATTTGTCTGCCTCAATAATCTAGGGTAAATATTTATTGTTAAAAATACCCTGAATCAAACTCTGCCTAACTTGGTTTTTAGTCAATTTCAATAAAATGCTCATAAATACAACCACTCAATCAAATTACTCTCACAGGTGAGGTTGTAGCAAGGTTTGACTACTCAAACATTACAATCCCTTGTTTCATTTCTATAATGCCAAGTGCTAGATCAGCAACAAGTGAGGTGAGGTGAGGTGAGGTGAATTTGGGTTTAACGTCGTACTTGAGAATATTTCGCTCATATGACGATGTGCATGCGTGTGTATGTGTATGTGCGGCTGCTTGTACTAGCCCAGACTTAAGCTGGTTTTATAGTGCTAGCCCACTGAGATACCATGCCACAGTGAAGCATGAATACCCCACTCAGACACATTATACTGACTCCGAGCCGACCAGTCCTTGATGTACCCATTAATGCCGAGAGCCAGGCAGGGACCAACAAGTACCATATTTTAACGTTTTTTGGTATGACGCGGTCAGGGATTGAACCCGCGACCTTCCGTTCTCCGGGCGGACACTCTAACCACTACACCACGGAGGCGGTCTCAGCAACAAGTAAGGTTGTAATGATGCATTGCAAGTGTTGAGACTCCAATAGCAATTAATCGATGGTAGAAACGGAAATATATGTGTGACTATCGATAGTTTAGTAACTGACTTCCATTGATAAAAGCACAGTGCAAAATACAGGAAGTACCAGATTCGTTCACTTTGATTTAGAGTTATCTGCCCTTGTCACCTCTTAAACTTATCTGGGGTTTCAAGTTTGTCAGTTATTAAAAGAGACTGAAACTACTTCAGCTTGTTTTCATTTCATATAAACTAAACATTCATTTGGGAAATGACTTCAAATGAGACAATTCAAGGAGAAACAAGAAGATAAAGTCATCAATATCCCCCGCAATGGCAAAATACTCTTCATGAATATGTCTACTAGTTATGATTATGTCAAATGTTTTGGTGTGTATATAAAAAGTGGAAGGAGAGTATTGAAAGGTTTTAAAAGTTCTGCTCTATAGCGAAGCACTACCACCAGTTTCAGTCTAAGTCAAACTTGTTGGCATGGAAATGCACAGATATTTTATTCAGAAATCCAAAACTACCAAAAGGCACCAGTACACCACCAGACCAATCTATGTGCCAAGTTTGGTGAAGAAATATTGAACGGTTTTAAAGCTCTGCTCCGGAAAAGACAAATGTGCACGGACGCATGGATTCCATTTTAATACCCCCCGCAAAACATGTTGCCGGGGATAAAAATAAAATTCATATCTGGGTCTAACCCCAACAAGGCACATCTAGGGATCATGCATGATATGTGTACCAAGCTTGATGAAGCTAGCATGTATAGTTTGGAAGATATGCTCCGGACAAGATGACATCCACATAGCCACAGCCTAAGTCAGATTTCCATGGAAACCGCAAAAAATAGGTAGGTGGGTAGGTGGGTAGGTGGGTAGGTGGGTAGGTAGGTAAGGTTTTAGAGCGATCTTGGGCCTCAATGGAAAATATGCGCCCAGCAACAGACTATCGCTTTCGCAATAGTTGTTTCCCCCTAAATAGTCACCCCAGCAAATGTCTCTTACAAATGATGTGCTGAGATAAAGATAGCACTGAGGTGAACTATGGTGCAGATGGGTCCTCGGGATTTCTGACCAAAGTCATAGGAATAGGATGTTGCTTAGTGTTACAAGCACTCCTTTCAAGTCATGTTCCTGAGTATGGTTTAAAGCTGCTTTTAACAATATGTGTCAGGTTAATTTCTAATCAGCCAATCAGCATCAAGGCTATTATATTCTCCTTATTACCGAGTGAAACACTCATTCATATCTAATTTCTGCATCTAGAAATAGATAGTCATGTCTGAAAGTATATGCTGGACTAATATATTGTGGATATTTTACACAGCCCCTTCCTTTCTAAGCACCACTGAGTGTATATTTGTGTTTGATGGCTGGTTTCTTTGGCTGAGATAGAGATTTAAAATTATAGTCAGGGCTCCAGATAATTTTTCAACATCAGGAGTAGGTTCTCCGTATTTTTTCAATATATGAGTACTGGAAAACAATAAGAGTACATTTAGAGTACTGAATGGAATTTAATGGTTTATCATTAAACTTGTGCTTCGTTTCATATATGCATGACAGCATTGCTACTCTGGTGTAAACGGTCAATAAACAAATAAACAATACTTTTTCAGATAAATATGTCTGTAAATGATTCTAAGACTGTACACAATTGCTGTGGTGCGTATCTGCTACGTTTTCTAAATTATTTCCTACCGTATTGTGTATATTTTTTATCCGTACATACGCCGATACGGCCCTTGTCTGTAGCCCTGATAGTGGTAAAAAAGCCAAATCATTTTTTAAGGCTGACATCTGATTGGCTCAAGAACACATGAATCCTTTCAGATTGGACTAAGTCTGTTCTTGTGACGGTGACCTTAGATTTTCATGCAGTTACGTGAGAGGTATCATATCAAAGCTAAAGACCGATTGTGATCAACAAACGCTCAGCTTGCAAACTTAATGAGTGTTTACGCTGCAGTCACAAACATGCCAGCTACATCACAATGACTTATAAAGTGACAAGTCAGGGAAACACAAACAGGTCAATGACTCGAAATGCTAACTGTGCTAGTCTTCTCTCACCACAATTGTCAGATCGGGTGGTCAGGCTCATTGACATAGTTGACACTTCATAGTATCCCCATTGATCAAGTGAGTGAGTTTCGTTTAATAGCAATATTACAGCTATATGGCAGCGGTTTGTAAATAATCGAGTCTGGACCAGACAATCCTGTGATCAACAACATGAGCATCGATCTGTGCAATTCAACAAAGTAGTGGGGACCTACACAGGGATGGACTTCCCACTGGAACTGTGGGAGTGAGTGAATATTTGTCTGGCCCTAGATGTGAACCAGAAAACAAACAACTCATTCAACATGTACACAACCCAAGCTCCATCTTCATGTACACAACACAAGCTCCATCTTCATGTACACAACCCAAGCTCCATCTTCATGTGTGACTTGGTTTTGACGAACTAGAATGGTTTCACTGGTTTTAACACCCAAATCTTCCTAGACAAATGGTGGCGCTTAAACCCGGGTAGACTGTATTACCATTCTATTAAAGACATCTATCTACAAATATTGGGATACAATACCAAATCATTGAGCCTGACCACCTGAACCTGTGTTTATCTTCACTCATGAAAAGCATGGGTTACTGAAAATCAATTCTAACTCAATTCTTCGTAGGTAGACAACATATGCATATTCTGGGAAATATGGACATCATTATGCATATCTTTTTTAATGAATGGCCTTGGACTTCAATGCCACCCAATTATACGTAAGAGTGAGTGAGTGAGTGAGTTCAGTTTTACGCCGGTTTTAGTAATATTCCAGCAATATCACGGCGGGGGACACCAGAAATGGGCTTCACACATTGTACCCATGTGGGGAATTGAACCCAGGTCTTCGGCGTGACGAGCGAACGCCGTAACCACTAGGCTACCCCACCACCCCATTATACGTAAGAAATATTAAACACAAAACAAGTGTCAAATGATATGTTTGACATGAAGAATAAGGACATTCCAGGATCTTGAGAGGCATTATTGTCAATATTGTCACAGCGCCACTGAGCATCTCTATGGTGGATATTAGGCGCGCTTAATAAATACATTATTATTATTATTTAGAAGTTTGTGTTCAAGTAAAATGCAAATATTATGGATGAAACAAACAAGATACATCAATGGGTATATATACTAAATATACAAGAAGCCAGTGTTGCATGTATACACAATAAATTGGATAAGAAAAAGGAGATGAAAGAGTGAGCTGTGGTTGAGCCAGACAATTACAACCTCAGCTGAACAAGGATCAAGGAGTGTATCTCCCAAGTGCCTGGGAAGTCAATTAGCTCATTACTGGCTTCTACCCACATCTGTTAATCACTTGTATAAACTCTTCTCTTGTATAAACTATGCCCTTTATCTGTACATCTCACTCTTTCATCTCCTGTTTCTTATCCAATTGATTGTATATACATGCAACACTGGCTTCTTGTACATTTAGTATATATACTCATTGATGTACCTTGTTTGTTTCAATTCACCTGACGAGGGGGCAAGGAATAGCCCAGAAATGTTGTGACATACAATAAAGAAGAAGTTGTCATCCATAATATTTGCATTTTACAAGGACATTCCAGTCAGTCAGCTTAATTCATTTACATCAAAGATTTATCTGGAACACAAAACCAAGTGCTCTTAGAAGGATAACAGAGAAAAAGGAATGGGATTTTTTTTGAAAGTTGTTATTTTTCTAATACAATGTATAACCCATTATTTTCAAAATGTACTTTAACCTTGTGTTCAATGCAGTGATGTTACAACCGGGCTTAGCCTCTTCTTCACTATTGGTCTTTGTATCAATGAAATGTAAGCTTCTGTGGAGCCATAACATCAGTTATGATAACAGCTGCATGACTTGAGAAATAATACATTATTATTTGAGGATTTTACCAACATTTTATTTGGGGCAGAATATCATCGTCTGAACGGGACATGCTTAATCTGTGTAGATGTCTTTCATGGTACCCATTTCAAAACTTTTAAACTGAAAATAATACTTTAATATACACATGAATCCAGCACCATGAGAACATCCACAAAATATTTCAAAATAATATGTCCTATTGAATATATTTCTTGACTTACATCTATTAAAGCATACAACTATAAAACACTTCTAGCAATGATAAATGTCTTAAACATTAAGTGTAGTGTAGTTGTGGAAGATAAAGTAAACTATTCAATCTTCACAGCATGAAATCTGCTGTTTCACCGACTTTCAATGCAATATTTAGATTATTTTGACAGTACCAGGCATTGACACAGCATCATATACACCATCACACTAAAGATAAACAGGCCAGGTTTGACAACATTCTGAAATCCAAATAACCGAATATGCACCTACTCATACCTCCTGACAAGTGAAATAAAACTGTCTCGCGACATTAAACGAAACATTATACTCCTATGCTCATTCCTGAAATGCCATCATAAATAATAAATTTAGAACTTCACATTTTGAAAGAACAGTTACAGATAGTGATATAGATATCTGGTCATAAGAAGATAACAGCTATACTTTTCAGAGATTGTGTTTACCCGACATCTGAAACTTCAATATAATACTTATTTTGTGTTGAAAATAAGCACCTTTCAATTTCCGGATATGAAAGACATTCAGTGTGTCATGCTAGCATAAATTATTTACAAAATACTGTGATTCAGTTAACATTTAAAATTAATGAGCACAATATTTTAGAGATACAGTTTGAAATGAACAGTATATGCGGAAAATCAAATACGTAGCATAAAGTCGATGTTGTGAAGCATGGTCTACTCTTGGAAATCAATGTCATTTCAACGTCAACAACAACGCTACCTTAAAAATAGACATCAACATATGTTTTCGATTAACAACGTTCCAATAATGCTGTATCTACTGTACAACTTTTCGCTTTGTCACCAGATCACGTTTATGCTTGTGTTTGGTAAAGGGGGCGTATCCATTCATGATTCAGTCGTACATTTGTCGCCTTCTGAATGCTTCGCACACAAAAACACTATCTGTCTCAAAACAAACTTCCAACATTGTCTTATTATGATATTACATGACTTATGTAAGCATGTTCGCGATTATTTATTTCGAGAAATGACACTATTCTGAGTACAAACTGACATTCCGTCCAATATGGCAAAATAACAACATAGTGCACGTGTCACAATGTTTACTTCCGTGTGTAAAACGTAAGCAAACCGTGTGTATCGACGGGCACCTGTCAGCATTTCAACAAAATATAATATTTCCTACATGAAACTGCAAGCATTAAACGTTCCCTTCAGAATAACTAACATTCCTTCTGTGGACACCTAAAAGGCTTTCAACAGCTGTCTAGATGAGGTGTGTCCTACGTTACTTGTCCACCCTCGACTGCTATAAATGGCTATTTGCATTGTCATTTGCTCCCGGTACGAGGTCACGCGGTGTGACGTCAGAGGATTTTGCGTACACAAAGGCTGAGAGTTTACTTCCAATTAACACAAAAACAAAGAAGACTTGCGTCGAGTCCTTAAGCGGACATATAGTACACATACTTATGTACCATCCCATCAACTTTTCACACCTATTAGCCCGCTACAGCCTTTGTAAATCGTTTCCAAACTTTCGAATGTCAATAGGTCAAAGGTTAATTCTGCCCCTGGCATGCAAATTGTAAACCCCGTTAATCATTGGCACGTTACATGACGGTGAGTGTTTTCTGAATATTATTTCGCTGATAAAATTTGCGGGGAAAGGCAGGGGTTCATAGGCTAAAATACTTCAAAAGGCTGATTTAGGCCCTGTAGATCTCCAAATACTAGTTCAGATCTCCAAGCAAGAGTAGTATCGGCGGAAAGCTTATCGTTTATTCTATCCGATGCACCAATGCATTCTCTCGTACGAGGTCAGTGGTGAATAAGATCGCGAGCCAAAACTTCAGACATTGTGGCTAACCAGAGGTTTGACACATCCACCATGGAGAAAATTCCTTTTGACCCTGACTTGATCGCGAGTTTTAGCCCCTGTCTGACAGCACTGACAATGTCAGATATATTTTGAGAGTCGTTTTCTGCTTCACGTTCACCATGAAAAACACAAATTGTCAAGTTTATTCTGACTTGATCATGAAATATCGAAATGTCTGACGGCTGGTTCGTCAGCGCTCCGGGCCTGTAATGAGCAGCTTGTCAGGGGACACGTTTCATCCTCAGTGGATTTGGGTTAGCAGACCATTTGTTGTGCACGATAGATAGTTTGTTACACGTTGTACCTACCTGGTGAGGGGCCTGCCACATGTACTTTTTCCGATTTCAAATTTACCTGCGCAATTCATACCACGAAAGCGGTGGTGGGCAGCCATGTTAAAAGTGGGCATTATCTGTATGAAAGCGTTCGATCTTTTAGTAATACAATGAACGGTTGATAGATTTGTTCAACACAAGCATGAAATGAAATATAAAGGAGTGTCAATAAGCAAATTACGAGACCTATGAGCCCTTACTTTCCACAGTATTTCGTGTTCAGTGAGAGTGATCTTAAAAATAAAATGTCTAACATGAGCCAAAACAAGATGTCCTGATACACGTTGACTATTAACAATCGCAACACATGCTTGAGGTGACCTACATCTACATTAATTTAACATGAGGCTACACACTAATATGATACCATTAAGATTGTGGTAGTATATTTAGGCTTTGGTAAATAGACAAGAGGTCAACTATGGCTGTAATTCGTGTGAGGAGCAATGGAAATGGGCCTGTTGGGGCTTCATAGATCCAGAATATTGCAGATCTAATCCAAGTTGTTGAGGAATAGAGTAGACTTGTGGGGATGAATCTTGCCATTATCTGTTACAGTTGTATTCTAGCTTGTTCTGAGGCACCAGAATGAGGATAGCTCAAGAACTGAGACTCTCTTGACATATTGGAAAAAGATATCAAATTTTTTAGATATGTTTGTGATAAGTAACACTAGCCCCAGGGAAATTATATATGTGAACAAAAAGGATTTTTTTCCTGTAAGCTAAACTTGTTTTGGCTGTATTATTTACATACAAACTTGATTTGTGGAAACAATTTTCAGAGGATTACAATATTGTCACAAAATTCATTTTACCTTTACATTTTTGATAATGTTAAGAGTTCCTTTTGAGAAGTAACATTGAAACTGGTATATCTAGTAGGTGTTAAATAAGGACTGCCTATAAATACTTATGTTGGAACACCTGTTTCGGAGTCTTTATGGTCGAACTATTATATGTGCTGATTGTACGGGAATGTCTGTCAGCAACCTCTGATGCTTGTTTATCTCAACCTGAATTGTTTGTTTAAACTATGAAGTAATCAAGTACTATTTAGTTACTGAACTACCAAATACTACAATGCTTGTTTTCCGTTTTAAGACTGTGAATGTCTTTTTTACTGTGAGCTTGTTTTCCCTGTTGTGTAACACTGGATGTTATATATTTCATGTGAGTGTACCAAAGGGCACTCTATGATATGTTTAGGTGTGGACTTTTGAATTTAAATGTGCCAATAAGAATACTTTTAGTTTTAAATCATTGTAAAACTCATTCACTATGATCTGATTTGTCTCCTCTTTAATTAATGCCCTTTTAGTCATGTTATGATTTATAATATAATAGTGTGTCCAGTTTGATTTTTCACACAGATATTATCACTAGCTTCATGAGTTTGAGGCACATACCCTACTGAGTGTCATAAACCAATGATTGTTTCTTCAAATACAGATTCTCTTTCTAGGGTTGTCAGCACCTTATATCAGGGGTGGAAATAACCCATTGTCCGACGTCCAAGTCCAGTGTTTTTTTCTGTAGGGCAAGCAAATTTGTATATCACACTGTACCAGTGTCCAGTTGACTTTCCAATGTTAATTATGTTGTTTATTTAAAAAATCAACAAGAAAACGGACGGTATAGTGGAAAAATAATCAGGGCAAGTGATTTTACATGTGCCACTGTACCGGAGTACACTAGCAATGTTAGAGTTATTTCCACCCCTGTTACATGTGCTAATGGGTTTCGCCAAAGTGGTAAAGGTCTTGAGACTTTGGGGGCCCTCTTTTCCCTTCATGCTGACACTATTGTTGCTAAAACACTGTTAAAAGGGTAATTAAATCTAACTCACTGGCTTCATATGATAAGCAGGGCGGTGGGGTAGCCTAGTGGTTAAAGCGTTTGCCCGTCACATCGAAGGCCTTGGTTTGATTCCCCACATGGGCACAATGTGTGAAGCCCATTTCTGGTTTCCCCTGCTGTGAAATTGCTGGAACATTGTCAAAAGCGGCATAAATTCCAACTCACTCTCTCACTCATATCATAAGTGTGAGAGTGAGTTGGGTTTTACGCCGCTATTGGATCAAATGTCCATCAGGACATTGTGTTAATGTCTTTTTCTGTACCATTGACACTGATTTAATCTAAGGGATATTAAATCCTGTATAAGAAACAGGTATAACAGATTTTGAATGTTCGATAATCATGTTCAAAGCTCCTGCAGTAGTGGCAAGAATGACAAGATAGCCTGTATATCACCAAGGAAAGAAATAGCCTGGGGCTGTGGTAAACGTTTGTGTATGTACTAATATTGGATGCTGCTGCTGTGCTTATGTCAACCTGACAGGTTTCTTTTGATACTGTTATGTCTTTGTACCACAATAATATGAGTAGTGTCACCTTAATATCAAATTGGGGACGGTGGGGTAGCCTAGTGGTTAAAGTGTTGGCTCGTCACGCCGAAGACCCGGGTTCGAATCCCCACATGGGTACAATGTGTGAAGCCCATTTCTGGTGTCCTCCACCGTGATGTTGCTGGAATATTGCTAAAAGCTGAATCCCCACCGGCGTAAAACCAAAGTCAGTCAGTCAGTAATATCAAATTGTTTATTGCTCACATCATCTATCACTGGATTATCTGGTCTAGACTTGTTTTTTTACAGATTGCCATCATATAGCAAGAATAATGTAGCATTGAACAATATATCAAAAGTGCAGCAAAATATTTTTCTAATTTCTATTTTCTGGACCATCTGCTAAAATATGTGAACATATTAGCGTAGAGACACAATTTATTGCACCAGGTCCTGTGACAATCACAGTGTAGAGCAGTGTTTGTGCACCAGGCCCTGTGACAGTCACACAATATAGAGCAGTGTTTGTGCTCCAGGCCCTGTGACAGTCACACAACATAGAGCAGTGTTTGTGCACCAGGCCCTGTGACAGTCACACAGTGTAGAGCAGTGTTTGTGCACCAGGCCCTGTCACAGTCACACAACATAGAGCAGTGTTTGTGCACCAGGCCCTGTGACAGTCACACAACATAGAGCAGTGTTTGTGCACCAGGCCCTGTGACAATCACACAGTGTAGAGTAGTGTTTGTGCACCAGGCCCTGTGACAATCACACAGTGTAGAGCAGTGTTTGTGCACCAGGCCCTGTGACAATCACACAGTGTAGAGCAGTGTTTGTGCACAAGGTCCTGTGACAATCACAGTGTAGAGCAGTGTTTGTGCACCAGGCCCTGTGACAATCACAGTGTAGAGCAGTGTTTGTGCACCAGGTCCTGTGACAATCACACAGTGTAGAGCAGTGTTTGTGCACCAGGCCCTGTGACAATCACACAGTGTAGAGCAGTGTTTGTGCACCAGGCCCTGTGACAATCACAGTGTAGAGCAGTGTTTGTGCACCAGGCCCTGTGACAATCACACAGTGTAGAGCAGTGTTTGTGCACCAGGCCCTGTGACGGTCACAGTGTAGAGCAGTGTTTGTGCACCAGGCCCTGTGACAGTCACACAACATAGAGCAGTGTTTGTGCACCAGGCCCTGTGATGGTCACAGTGTAGAGCAGTGTTTGTGCACCAGGCCCTGTGACAATCACACAGTGTAGAGCAGTATTTGTGCACCAGGCCCTGTGACAGTCACAGTGTAGAGCAGTGTTTGTGCACCAGGCCCTGTGACAGTCACAGTGTAGAGCAGTGTTTGTGCACCAGGCCCTGTGACAGTCACACAACATAGAGCAGTGTTTGTGCACCAGGCCTGTGACAGTCACAGTGTAGAGCACTGTTTGTGCCAGAAACCAATGCCTTGTCACACAGTGCATTTAGCTAGCATGTATTTTTGCATGATTTGCGTAATGTCCATTCTCTGAACAGGAGTTGACTAGTCTGGACAATGCTAATGCTAGTGCTATCTTTGTCATGCTTATGCTAGAGAAACTCCTCTGATGTGTAACAAAGCATATCCAATGCTGGTAACTTGTCATTCTGGAAAGCGCAGTCATTGTTGATGCATTTTTTTTATTAGCAACAAGCCAACAACTTCAGGTTACCTGCCTTCCTTAAAGTAATATCAGTTAACATTTAATTGCTGAACCTAGAGTTACTTGTTCAAGGATACATTCCATGTCCATGTGTGCGTTTCATGACCGTATTCATGAATATTGCAGCATGCCAATATTGTTCAGGTTCGGTATAGCTCAAGTTATTTCATGATTTATGCAACAGTGCTTTGTCTGGTCTGAGTGATATGGCACTTGTAGTGAATTGAAAATTATTTCAAGATATGTTTTACCTTCAAGGTTGCTAGTTCAGATCGCCAATGACATGCAATGTGTTGCCATGGAAATTCAATATTGCTCCAGCTATAGCCTGTGGCCAAGATTAATTTTTAGAGATTAACATACTGTTTTCATTTTAGAGGTATTAGAGGTAGGCTACCTTTAGATTTAACAGCATTAAATTGAATTTGGAGCTTGACTTGCAGCATGAGATTTCAACTGTTCAATTAGGCCTTAAAAAAATGTTGTGGTTCCGATTATCCGACTGACCCTTGAATTCTGTTGCAGACCCTATTTAGTGGTATGAATAAAATAAGCTTTCAGGTACCATTTTCTTTCCCCGCACAGACGGACATTGGTCATTCTGATAGAGAAAGTTGACATGATGGCCACAAGCTTGATTGAATAACAATTACATTGATAAAAATGGCAATTTTCCACTGATCCGCGGAATTCCGCTGATTTTATTTCAAATTGTTCAATTGTGAATCGTCTAAATCCATTGAGAAACCCCCATTCGATGACACAATATTAAGTTTTCCGCTGAAAATAGATTTTCTGTTGCCATCCCTGTTTTAAAAAAAAAGAAAAGTAAAGAAAAAAGGAACAAAAAAATCCAACATACCTACCTACGCTATTCACGCCGAAGACCCGGGTTCGATTCCCCACATGGGCACAATGTGTTAAGCCCATTTCTGGTGTCCCCCGCCGTGATATTGCTGGAATATTGCTAAAAGCGGCGTAAAACTAAACTCAGTCAGTCAGTCAGTCAGAGACCTACGCTATATTTTAAAGACATGTAATCAAAACCAAAACATGTTTTTCATTTGGCCTTAGTGAAGAAAATGTATAGGTAATGTGGCTCTTTATTGTACACACAGTACATGTATCTTTTTACAATGTCCAAATTCAATGCTAACTCATGAATTTAGCAAATATATTGACTAAAGCAGCATGGGTTTAGTTGATTGTTTTTAATGTGTTATCAATTTTTTATTCAAGAAACACTGATCATAGATTCGAATTTGATGGTGATTCATGTGTTTGAACATTAGTGTTGTACGTTAGTACCTTATGTTAGGGCACCTGTTGTCAAATGAGTTTTGGTGTTTTTCACTCTATGATTGCAATATGATCTGTATTGTCATAAAAAACATGAAGTATCCATGCGGGTGTTTACCTGGGTCTGTCTATTTGATTGGTTTGCCACGATTGTTGGCAATAATAGCGTATGATAGGGGTACAAGTTTCCTTGTAAGTCACAGAAAGAGGCGAGTAGTTACCAGTATGTTGTCAGTTTAGCAGACTGAAGGTTATTATTATCTTGTAGACTCTATGGCAGATTGTGGCATATTTCACAGTTTTTCCAGATATTTACCTGATGTCATATCATTGCACTATATTAGAAGCCTTGTGTTTATTACAGATTTCAATGTTAGATTGAAGAAAGACAATCATCGTCTGTTTAACACTCTCAACATTGAGTGAATTTAGATGTAAAACTAATGCTTGTCACAAGAGGAGACTAACAGGATCAGGTGGTCAGGCTTGCTGACTTGGTCCCAATTGCATAGATCAATGCTGTTTTGATCACTGGATTTTCTGGTCCAGACTGGTTACAAACCACTGCTGTATAGCTGAAATATTGCTGAATAGGGTGTTAAACAACTAACAAACAAAAATGTAAAACCAAAATGCCACTAAGTAAACCACAGTGATTTTGAATTAAATGTTTTATTCATGGGTTAATGGAATATATTAGCGTCCCCAACTTCTGGTGCAAATACTTCTCAGTTTGTGTGCATATACCTGTATGTCCTTATGACATTGTGCCTCCCTTGTGTTTCTGTATGCTTCCTGCACTGAAGGGATTGGTTCGATTCCCCACATTCGTACATGTGAATGCCATTTCTGATATTGCCTGCTGTCATGTTGGAATATTGCCAAAACCATTGCACCCTGGGACTCTAATAGTTCATTCTCCCTTTGGTGTACTCAAAGTATTATAAGTTCAAGCAAGTGTTATTGTCGTGAAATGGATAGGCCAAATATAATCTAGTGTAAACTGTAGGGTTTCCTTTTCAAATACTGTTTGTTACTAACTGCCTCTGTACTTCAGTGCAAAGAGCAAGTGCTCTCTGATGGAAAGATCTGTGGACTGGTATCCAGCTGGGTCATAGTGGAAGACGCTCTCTAAACTCCTGTATACGTGTGCTGCTCAAAAAAATATTACAGATGCCCTGACAGATTAATTGCAGTAATATTGTCATATCTCTCCTTCTTTAGGTGTGATGGGGTGGCCTAGTGGTTAAAGCATCTACTTGTCATGCTGAATGTGTAAAACCCAAACATAGGCAGATCCAGAGGGGGTGCATGCGCACGTACTCACGCACGCACGCAATCACACACACACACACCTACCTTTTGTCATGAACGTTTGGGAGAGCGGAAGGTCGCGGGTTCGATGCCTGACCGCGTCATACCAAAAGACGTTAAAATGTGGTACTTGTTGGTCCCTGCCTGGCGCTCGGCATTAATGGGTACAACAAGGACTGGTCAGCTCGGAGTCAGTATAATGTGTCTGAATGGGGTATTCATGCTTCACTGCGGCATGGTATCTCAGTGGGCTAGCACTATAATTATAAAACCAGCTTCAGTCTGGGCTAGTACAAGCAGCCGCACATACACATGCATGCACGTCGTCATATGAGCGAAATATTCTCAAGCACGACGTTAAACCCAATTTCACCTCACCTCACCTCACTTGTCATGCTGAATGTGTAAAACCCATACATAGGCAGATCCAGAGGGGGTGCACATGCACGTAGTCGCGCATGCACACACACACACACACACCTACACCTACCTTTTGTCCTGAAAGTTTATTTAATGACCATTGAACTCTTATAATGGGTGAAAATTAACTGTAAGCATGCACGCGCGCACACACATGAGCGCCTTTCTCAAAAAGCTGTATCCGCCCCTGCCATTTCTTGATGGCCCCTCTGATATTGGTGAAATATTGCAGATAGTGGTGTAAACCATTAGGGCTGGGATGATACACATGTCACAATACGATACGTATCACAATATTTTACCTGCGATATGATACGTATCACGATACATACACCTTGAATGACACAGTATTAAGATTTAGAATGATTAATTTGAAGGTATTTGTGTCTAACACCATTGTAATAAACAAACAAGTAACACTATCATACTTGCGTATTTTTCTCAACATAAGTACTTTAACATGTTCAATATAATACTGTTTTGAAAAAAAAAGTTGTGTATTGTATCGATAGCTGTATCAAACTAAACTTTATCGTGATGTATCGGTGAATCGTCCCAGCCCTTAAAACCATACTCGGACAATCATTCTCTGGTGTTCCTTAGATGCTTTTGAGTAGTATATTTACTTGGGGCAGGGTTTGCAGTTGTCTGATACTAAAGTTAATTGATTATTTGTCAACAAAATTGAATCCATAAACAATATTCAGAAAAATAGATGTTTTATTATATTTTATTTCTGTTATCCTCCAGTGAGTATAATTCAGTTTGGACAATTCTATTTTTGTGACTTCACGGCATGACTAACCATAGCAAGTGTTCATCTTCTTACATGATTAACTGAGGTGAGGCAATATTGAGAGGAATAGATTCTAAATGTCAAATTGTTGTAGTTCTCCTGTAGGCAATGGTAGGAAATGACTTACAGTGAAGACATAAGTCTGCAACCTGATCAGTGTTTCATGTTATGAAATGTCAGTCCCTGCCTTGCTTGTAGCTGTTATATGAGTTGGGAAGCAAACCTGCCGGTTTGTCCGTGTTTACCTTAGGCAGTCAGCCTGTGTGTGTGAACAGTTAAACAAGGGTCACATGTCACTATGTCAGTCTGCTTCTGCAGGTGATTGAATGAGATAAATACTGACAGTAAGGCCACTTTGAATTAATTATTTGATTTTCAGTAACTTTTTTTCTAAATATGGTTCTTGGAATATATTTTGTTTAATTTTTATTTTTTGAACTTATCAATGTCTCTCCAGAAGTGTACTTTCGATGAATGCGATTATCATTTAAGCATGAATGTTTGATAGTGACTGAGACTAGGGTTTGTTTTAGGCAGTAATGAAGATGGGAATAGTGTTAGTTGGGTTTTCTTCATCTTTAGGTACTTAAGGACAAGGGGAGGGTGTGTGTGTGTGTGTGTGTGTGTGTGTGTGTGTGTGTGTGTGTTTAAGGTGCCTATTGGTTCAAGTGTTCACTACTCACTAGGGGCGGTGGGGTAACCTAGTGGTTCAAGCGTTGGCTCGTCACGCCGAAGACCCTGGTTCGAATCCCCACATGGGTACAATGTGTATAACCCATTTCTGGTTTCCCCCGCCGTGATGTTGCTGGAATATTGCTAAAAGTGACGTAAAACTAAACTCAGTCAGTCAGTCAGTTACTACTCACTAAGGCTGTTACGATTCACTCACATATTCGGTGAATCAAACCGAAGCCCTTCATGAATTCAATTCCTTATTCGTGGTCACCAGAACCGAATATAAATGAATATTTACAATTTTTTAAGGGAGAAGAGGACATAAGGGTTCATTATGTCCTTTTTCAAAGTGAGATATGGAGTTATGGAATATGTACTAGCTTTGCAGTAGCACAAGTCATGTTAGTTTGCCAAGGCCACACATGGTATTGTTGACTATAACTATTACATACATATTTGAGTGTCATGGGATCACTGATTCAGGGGTTATTGCTGTGACTAATTAACACTGTCAACATGGGCGTCGATATTGTGCATCAATAAGTTAACTACAATATTGTATTCGGGAATAATTATTTGTATTTGTTACCCAATATTCGTGATACATATCATATTCGCCACGTAGTGTATTCAAGGCAGCCCTACTACTCATGCCAAGGGCCTGTGTTCAAATCATTACATGGTCACAATGTATGAAGCCCAGGTATGGGGAAAGGCAGGGGCCATGGGCCATATTGAACATCAGAATGAACAATGGCCCATTAAAAATTTTAAGTTAACTATTGATACAAGGGCAGTGGCCCATTCAAAATTCAGAAAATGGCTAATAATCCTGAAAATAGCCCATTGTCAAAGTTCTGTATCCCAATCCCTGATGAGGCCCCAAGATTTTGCTGGAATATTGCTTAAAGCAATGGAAAATGCACGCAGGCACGCTCACTCACTCACGCTCACTCACAGGGTTTTACACAGACTTTTAAAAATGGAAGTCATGGTGACTCAAAATATATATTTTGGGGAGTCATTTTCAATATTTGGGAGTCATGAAAATTTAATATTTCTTTGTGTTTATCATTTTCAGTATGTAACTGTATGTCACACCACCAAATGAAACTACAGCATTGTTCAATTCAAACAACCAGGATTACTGTCTCCTCTGAGTTCTCTGGAACAATCTGACAGCTCTGTAAAAGTCAAACTATTATTGAGCAATATCATTTTTTGTTTATTAAATCGATTTTATTGAACTGAATTGTGAGGGCCACCTATAAAACTTGCATCAAGCTTGACTCGTATGATAGTATTTTGAGAGTCGTTAACAAAATTGTTGTGTCAAATACACAGGAATCACGTGTCATGTAAAACCCTGCACTCGCTCACTCACTCACTCACTCACAAGACTAAGCTGATGTGAAATGTTGAGGTATTGGTGTTAGGACTGTACTGACTGATTACCCACAAGATATTTGCCAGTGGACTGCACAGATGAGATGAAATATCTGTAGTTGAGTCATATCCAATCTACAATGACATGTTTCAGCAGAATGGCTAGTTGGTGTATTGTGATATGGAGAATAGGAACTTTTGAGATTGTTTTGGCATGAAAAATGCATTTCAAAGATACGTTTCCTGTGTTCGTTATGCTGGTATTGATTATGCTATTTCCCACACAACTACTGAAGGTGGTCATGTGATCAGTTCAGCCTTTGAAATCATGCTATTCTGCCAGGGATAGACAAGTAGATTGTGTTTAGGACTATTGAAAATCCATTGATGGTAGTCCTCAGTAACTATTAACATTGAAGGCTGAAGTTTTAATGTACATGCACTATTGAACCCTGCACTAGTGAATCCACTGAAATTGTTTATATTGCATATCTAGGGTGACAACATTGTTAGACTGTTAAAATCATTAGATTTCACTTGTGGAATTTTGGTAAACAACACTGAAATTAATATTCTGATATAAACATTCCTTTAATTGATTGGCAGGCTAGGGGAAACCGTCTTACTAAATACAGATATATTTTCCAAATTTGCCTTCCATGGGTCTTAAGTCTATCTATAGTATGACCAGGAATTATTGAGAATTTTAGGAATATGTTTAGTTGGATTTCTAGTATAAACAACCTTGACCAGCTATCAAGTGCTTGGTTTCATTCAAGAAAGACAACTCCGTTAATCCCTTTTCATTAGTTTGCGAAGAGTTATCCCCCTTTGTTTACTTGCTAGCAGACGCCATTTTCAGTTATCCTCAGTATGAATGATTTAGAGAAGAGGAAGTTGATTTTAAAGTATTATAACAAGGACATCAGATCAGCTAAAGTGATTTCAAGTAGAACAGGCATCCCTTTATCCACTGTTTATCGTGTTTTGAAAAATATTGCAAATTGATATGGCATTGAGCACCAGGGAGGCGCAGGTAGGCCCAGAAAATTGACAGTCGGTGACAGGGGAATCTTAAATTCTCAATAATTTCTGGTTGTACTGTACCTGGATATAAGCACCCAGTGGAATGAAAAATAATGAAATTTTTAAATGAATTTCATAAATTTTCAGGATAGCTTTTAAAGAAGTTTGTTATTACATGCTGTTATTGCATGCCTGTAGTATACAATATTCCACCAGCTGTATAGGCCCAGTGGCCATTATATATTCGTCATACAAGGGTATAAATGTATTTATTTCACGTGTGGCACACGCCACTCACAAATATGTGCAGGTGCTCCTTTTTGGAATTTCAGCGTTGTAATGAGAAAACACTATTGTTGATTCATCTCCAAACTCAGCAAATTTCATTTCACCATTAGCTAGATAATATCAGCTGTAATTTAGAAAGTTTGCCTCCTTCCTGAAAAGGAAGAGATTGATGAAAACCTTCTCAGTTTCTTATCATCATTGTATTTCTTGAATCATACTGTGTATAACCCAGGTTAATTATTAGAGTGTCGCCAGAGATCTTGTGATACGGTACCACTGGTATCATGATAACAAGAAATGATTAATCACCGGAATACAGCTGTTAAACCCATTCCTTCATACTTTTGAAAATATATAGTGCAAAAAAATCAATAGGAGTAACATATCAATTCTTGTAAATGGAGGGATGATGGTTGCAAGATTAACACGGAGTGGACATGTCCACAGTTGCCAACACGTTTCCATGTTGTGCCATGCAGACAGGAGGTAGCTGTATCTGTCCTGGTAGTCCTGGCATATTGTGATGTCACAAACTGGGGATTCCAGTATCACCTGTATTGATCATCTGATAGTTGTGTGGGAAATCCTATAGCCCTATTTCATGTCAATTAGATTACTTCAGAATATTCTGAAATAAGAAGTGTGGGAATTTATATTAAAAAATATCATTGTGCCGTTTAGCATGTCAGGGGTTTTTGCGACACAGAAATGAACATCCAGTATGTATAGAAATGTATGGGAAGGATGCAGAAAAACATGCTTTGCGTCCCGAGAAACGCACAATAGTATTCCTTGTACCAGGTTCTTGACAAGAATTGTAAGGTTCCTGTAATTAAGTTAATTACAAAATTGTAGGTTTTTAGTACACTGCACCACATCATTAATTTTAGCAACTGCATATATTTTTGTAAGGATCCTTGAATTAGAAACTGCATTTCACATGAAGGCTTTAGTTTTGAAAATCAATTTAAAATGCTGCATGTTCATGGTCATTGACTTGAAGGAACTGAACAGTTAAATGAAGACTGTTTGAAGGTTGATACAAAGTGGTGACATCTTGAAGATATGGAGGAAGGACTGATAGGCTAGAGATGGTATTTGTACAGTATTCACTAGTGGTGTTCTGATTAATTGAAATAATCGAACATTGGTCGCAGTGACTAAACGACCAAGCAATCGATCATGTTTTCTCATAATCGAACACAAACAATTCTGGAACACTTGTTTTCATCAACAATATTTTTCACAAGGCTGGTTTTGTCTGTTACATTTCATAAGCACTACAAGTGTCTAAGTCATGATTGAATTTATCTTAAAGATACCAAGAAATTTATGTTCCTAACATACTAGTCATCCTTTAATGATGTGAAATATTGCCAAAAAACCCAAAATAACTACAATTTTTTTCCTTATTTTTTGTGCATTAACAAATTTCATAAATGATGCTAACCAATGGTAATGAACCAATCATTAATTATGAGATTTTAACCAATTCACTAGTATTCACTGTTTGACTTAAGGGGGAAATGGGGTAGTCTAGTTGTTAAAGTGGTTGCTTGTCACACTGAAGATCTGGGTTTTATTACCCCCTTGGATACAATGTGTGGACCCCATTTCGTCTGTTCACTTACACACTCACTCACTCACTCACTCGTCTGTTCCCAGCTGGAATATTGCTTAAAGCGGTAGGAAACTATACTCTCTCACTCACTCACTCAGGGACTTGAAGCTGGTGATTCGATTTCAGGACAGTTTAGTTGACAGTAGGATTCCCACTTGGTTGTTAGATTTATCTCAGAACTAATGTTCTATTTTGAAAGTCAGTCTGGTTAACTTCTCCAAAGAAGTTATTGATCAGGGCCCCGTTCCCCAAAGCGATCGTAGCGCTACGACAGTCGTAAGTCTATGTTAAAGTATGGGAGTTACGATCATCTTAGCGCTACGATCACTTTGAGGAACGGGCCCAGCAGTAATAGCATTAATGTCATACCATGGCAGATTAATGGTCAACATATGAAATATTCAGGTGGTTGACAGATTAACTATGACAGAATAGTTCTTGACTTTTACTGAGTGGTGTACATAAGCATCTATTGAAAATTTTCAAATTTTCTAGTTCTTGCATGGTCAGTTCTGTAAAATCAGGACACTATTGTGAATAGATATATTAGTATTGTGTCGCAGATCAGTTGTCGAGAACATCACACAGAGATTTAGATAAATCATCCCTCCAGCTGGAACTGACAGATCAGCAGTTATATCTGACCCTATATAAATCAGAGTAACTAGGACATACCTTGCCCCGAGGTTGGGGAGGTTGGGGATCGGCTGTGTGACTTGAAATGGGGGATTGTTCTTGATAGTTTTTTTCTTGAAAGAGGACCCATGACTGATGTGGTGGTACACTGGCAACAAGGACATGTTGTCATTGAGCACGTGTAAGCACAAATTCACATTGAGGTTTCAGTTTATACTGTGTAACTGTGAAGATAGTCAAAAAGCGCCCCCATATTCTGTCAAGATGGTACTATGTTGTGTGTTTATTCCGGTTGGCTTTAGATATGAATGGCTCAGTGGTGTCAATAACTGAGTGTACCACAAACGTACACGCTGTTGTGGCCTGTCACTGACGAAGGCAGTCCCTGCTGATGACAGGTCATGCTGTAGACGTGTTTCATGCATGGCAGAGATATATAATAGGCCATGATAAGCGTGTCTCAACAGAATTTGATGATGTAGCCTGTGGTGACATAAATGGCCATGCTGTAGACTAGCTCTATGGCCAGTGGTGACATATCAGGCCATGCTGTAGGCAAACTCAGTAGCCAGTGGTGACATACCAGATCATGCTGTAGACAAACTCAGTGGCCTCAGACCATGCTGTAGTGGTGACATATCAAGCCATACAGTAGACCAGCTGACTGGCTTGTGGTCACATATCAAGCCATGCAGTAGACCAGCTCAGTGGCTTGTGGTGACATATCAGGCCATGCAGTAGACCAGCTCAGTGGCTTGTGGTGACATATCAGGCCATGCAGTAGACCAGCTCAGTGGCTTGTGGTGACATATCAAGCCATTCAGTAGACCAGCTGACTGGCCTGTGGTCACATATCAAGCCATACAGTAGACCAGCTGACTGGCTTGTGGTGACATATCAAGCCATGCAGTAGACCAGCTGACTGGCTTGTGGTGACATATCAAGCCATGCAGTAGACCAGCTGACTGGCCTGTGGTGACATATCAAGCCATGCAGTAGACCAGCTCACTGGCTTGTGGTGACATATCAGGCCATGCAGTAGACCAGCTCACTGGCCTGTGGTGACATATCAAGCCATACAGTGTACCAGCTCAGTGGCCTGTGGTGACATATCAGGCCATGCAGTAGACCAGCTCAGTGGCTTGTGGTGACATATCAAGCCATGCAGTAGACCAGCTCACTGGCCTGTGGTCACATATCAAGCCATGCAGTAGACCAGCTCAGTGGCTTGTGGTGACATATCAAGCCATGCAGTAGACCAGCTGACTGGCTTGTGGTGACATATCAAGCCATGCAGTAGACCAGCTCACTGGCCTGTGGTCACATATCAAGCCATGCAGTAGACCAGCTCAGTGGCTTGTGGTGACATATCAAGCCATGCAGTAGACCAGCTGACTGGCTTGTGGTGACATATCAAGCCATGCAGTAGACCAGCTCACTGGCCTGTGGTCACATATCAGGCCATGCAGTAGACCAGCTCACTGGCCTGTGGTCACATATCAAGCCATGTAGTAGACCAGCCCAGTGGCCCGTGGTCACATATCAAGCCATGCAGTAGACCAGCTGACTGGCCTGTGGTGACATATCAAGCCATACAGTAGACCAGCTCACTGGCCTGTGGTCACATATCAAGCCATGCAGTAGACCAGCCCAGTGGCCCGTGGTCACATATCAAGCCATGCAGTAGTCCAGCTGACTGGCCTGTGGTCACATATCAAGCCATGCAGTAGACCGCCTGACTGGCCTGTGGTGACTTATCAAGCCATGCAGTAGTCCAGCTGACTGGCCTGTGGTGACATATCAAGCCATGCAGTAGACCAGCTGACTGGCCTGTGGTGACTTATCAAGCCATGCAGTAGACCAGCTCACTGGCCTGTGGTGACATATCAAGCCATACAGTAGACCAGCTCACTGGCCTGTGGTCACATATCAAGCCATACAGTAGACCAGCTCACTGGCCTGTGGTGACATATCAAGCCATGTAGTAGACCAGCTCACTGGCCTGTGGTCACACATCAAGCCATGTAGTAGACCAGCTCACTGGCCTGTGGTCACATATCAAGCCATGTAGTAGACAAGCTCAGTGGCCTGTGGTGACATATCAAGCCATGCTGGAGACAAATTCTGCTGACCCACAAGGCCGGACTGAGCTGAAGCGATCAATGCATGGACACAGTTGCTCTTATGTACACAGGCAACAGATGGCTGGATCATATCAGTGCATTTTCATTATGAGCACCAACTGTGACATGTTGTGAAAACTGCAGTGGGTGTATTATGGAAACGGCTTCATTAAGTGGAATAAACTGATAAGTGGAGCACATGTGACTGGTTTCAACCTGTTCATCAAGACCAACCAGCCATGATCCGAGCGAGACCGGTAGTACCTGATGACACTGACATCGTGATGATGTAGGGATGAAGGGAACACCAGGAATTCTACATCATTTTACAATCCCTAACCCATGGCCACAATAAATTAATCACATGATCTTTTCCAAATTTGTAAGAAACGTGAATTAAGCTTTTCTGTTTTAAGAAAATGAGCATGGCAATAATGTAGATGGGTGAGAATCATTTGAGTGTTTAATGTCTGGTAGGACGAGAACTACAACTTAGTATCAGTGGATTTATCTATAAATATCAAAGAAGTGAGTGAGTATGGTTTTATGACACTTTTATGACACACCAGAAATGGGCTTCACACATAGCACCCATGTGGGGAATCGAACCTGTGTCTTCGATGTGATGAGTAGATACTTTAACTGTTAGGCTATTCCACCATCCATCAGAGAATTAACTTCGCAGAAATGAATTTGTTTAATAAATATTTCATGTCACTGGCGAGTCGTGACACGTTTATACCGGGATTAATGACAAATACAGCATTCTTAACAGAATTAGAAGCTGCCCATGTTAGTCAGGATGTAACTTTGTGTATTGTGTTTGTGAATTAGGGCTTTATTTCTTCTGAAAGAAGATTTATTGATGATATTTTTCAAATCAATAAACATAAATAATCTTCTGATTGTCTATTCTTTTAACCAGAATTAAATTAGTACAGTTGATGCAGTAGCATCCAGTTGGCAATAGGGGCAGTGGGGTAGCCTAGTGGTTAAAGCGTTGGCTCGTCACGCCGAAGACCCGGGTTCGAATCCCCACATGGGTACAATGTGTGAAGCCCATTTCTGGTGTCCCCCGCCGTGATGTTGCTGGAATATTGCTAAAAGCGGCGTAAAACCAAACTCAGTCAGTCAGTTGGCAATAACGTCATACCTGGTCTGAAATTGTTTTTATTATGGAAAACATTTGCAAACATCCTATAAGTAGAGACTAGGGTAGCTTGTTTCACAGTAAAGTAATGCCTTACATTTTCAGGCCTACAAGCTTGAATAGTAGCATGTGATATACCTAGCAGTGAAATGGTGATAACATGTGATATACCCAGTCATGATATGGTGATAACTTGTTATATACCTGGTAGTGATATGAGTCATTTTACATGTATGAAAGAGCCCTTGGGCTGATGTGACATATGATATTAAAACTGCCATATAATAGCCTCTAAGCTAAACCCCCAAAAATGTTTGAAATTCTACTTGCCTTTAAGATATGTTTAACATTAACAAAAACTGGTGTGAGATAGCATGCTTATGCTAATTTCAATCCCTGAAACTGTTACTGTGAATTTGTGATGACACAGCAAATTGCCATTATTCCACGTTCATGAAGTTGTATGCCATTTATAAACTGCTGACATAACTGTTTTGACTGAAGAGCACTTTTGAGCTTTGAGATATGTACTGACATTCATACGTTGACCTAACTTGTGGTATATAAACAATATACTACTCAACTCTCTACAAGAAGTTAAATAACACTCAATACTTTCATGTCGCTGTAGGGACGGTGGGGTAGCCTAGTGGTAAAGGCTTTCGCTTGTTACGCCGAAGACCCGGTTCGATTCCCCACATGGGTAAAGCCCATTTTTGGCCCGTGATGTTGCTGGAATATTGCTTATAACTAAACTCACTCACTCACTCATGTCACTGTAGCCATGTGTTACAGTGATGTCATGTAATTACTTCCCTTTCCCAAATGTATAAAATTCTACAAGTCATTAGGATCCCATTTTACATTAACAAAAGTCACCCTGGCTAGAGCTAATTTCAACCCTGTTTCTGTGGATGTTTGACAGTGGCACTGTCTGCAATTTGCTAATATCCCACAGGGGTGAATATGCTGTTTTAATGTCTACTATTATCTGTAAACAGCTGAGTATACTTAATCAATTACCCAGGATAATGTATCACCAATTATCAGCTGAGCCAACCTTTATCAATCAGCTGCTGAGATAGCGTACGTCAGATTAGCCGCCACGATAATTTATACACACTCTTGTCAATTGATTACAGTTTTGTTTTGGCTGGGTGATAGTCTTGCACAAGTCTCTAAGTTAATAATTAATAGTTTAAATGATAATTACTAAACATATTAATATCCCTATAACAGACTGGTGGTGCTTCTTTATAGGATAGAATTACTGTACATCCTTGGGCTTAGCCTTCAGTACAGCCTTGGAGCAAGGCTACCCGGGCCAGTGTGCTTACTTACATTATTCTATATACCTCCAGGGGCGGTGGGGTAGCCTAGTGGTTAAAGCGTTTGCTCGTCACGCCGAAGACCCAGTTATAGCAATATGGTGATATGAGACCATGGGTTTCACACATTATATATATGAGGATTTGAACCCAATGTTCTGCATGATGAGCACTTTACCCACGGACCTACCCATTGTCAGATCAGTATTTCAACTCATTGTAGTCATCAACACATTTAGAGTAAAGTGGACATATGCCATATACATTACCCAAAATTAGTTTAAGACTGACTGACTGAGTATGGTTTTACGCCGTTTTTAGCAATATCCCAGCAATAGCACGGCGGTGGACACCAGAAATGGGCTTCAAAAATTGTACCAATGTGGGGAATCGAACCCGGACCTTTGGCGTGACGAGCTAACGCTTTAACCACTAGGCTACCCCGCCGCCCCATAAGTTAAAGAACACTCAATTCTTTTATAGTGTAATGATAACACATAGTAATATGAAAGAATCTGATGTTCTTTTACTTCTATAGAGTAGGGGAGTGGTAGGGTAGTCTTGTGGTGAAAGCGTTCACTCTTCACACTAAAGACTAAGGTTCAATTCCCCACATGGGTACAATGTGTGAAGCCCATTTCTGGTGTCCCCCGCCGTGATATTGCTAGAATATTGCTAAAAGCGGCGTAAAACCAAACTCACTCACTCACTATATACCTCCAAGATTTATGGCATCTGAAAGGGGAAATACACTGAGTTAGGAAAGAGTGGATAAATGACAAGATCTTACTGAATTGTGCCCCTTAATATATTAAGATGTTACACGTAAAGGTGATGCACAAATGTATAGAATGGATGCATAAAATATACATTTCAATCCCGATGGATATACAACAATATGTATTATGCTAACTTCTCAACAAGAAATGTAAAGGTCATGTTGTTAAGTAATTATCAAACAGCTCCAGATAAGCTTTTGGCTAGTGGTGTTCTGATGATCGAAAAGAATCAAATAAAGGAGGATTAAAAATAATTATCGATCGTTAAAAAAATATTTTCGATTAATCAGAGTTTTGTTGTTTTAGTATAACATACTTGAATGAACTAAACTAACCATTGAATTTGACGAATATTCACGAACAAACATGCACTCAACAGATTTCGTACGTCTTTTGTGAACGTAATGAGATATACTGATAAATATTGGTTTGTATGAATAGACAGTATAATTTGTATGTAGAAAGTAAAATTACTGCACTTTAATATTTAGATATGAAAATATTTTGCTTATCCTGCTTGTTGCTGAGAGGGCAAACAAAATGGCTGATAGTGGCTGAAATTGGTGATAGTGCTCCTTTCTGGAGCAGAACTTTAAAAACCTTTCAATGCTCTCCTTCCACTTTTCTATATACACACCTAAATATTTGACATAATCATAACTCGTAGACATAATCATGAAGAGTATTTTGCCATTGAGGGGGATATTGATGACTTTGTCTTCTTGTATTACTTGAAATTAATCATTTAGGGACCCAGCCTAATACGTTTGTAGTATCATATGTAAAACCCTGATCAAGATATATATATGCTTGCTCAAACAAGCTTACATTAGTTACATTTTCAGAATGAATATATCCATGATTGTTTGTTTCCTTTGTGATCATGTTTGCTGGAGCAAGCAGTATTTTTTAAATGTTTCTAAAGTAGCAGACACAAAATGTCAGGTGTCAACAATTGCTGTGGGTAAAGTTCGTTATGATTGAGCTTCTCCTGTGCATGTTGAAAAGTTTTTACATTTTTTCGTTTCATTTGTATTTCAGAATGACCAAACCAAGTAAGGAAAATGAGGAAAAGAAGGCCCTGGGGGAAACACCACATTGGAACCACTTAAACAGATGTGTAAGTACACTTTAAATTGATGCGTAAGTTCACCTTAATCTGATGTGTAAGTAAATCTTAAACAGAGGTGTAAGTACACCTTGAATTAATGCTTAAGTTTGCCTTAATCTGATGTGTAAGTAACTCTTGAATAGAGGTGTAAGTACACTTTGAATTGATGCTTAAGTTCACCTCAATCTGATGTGTAAGTAGATCTTAAACAGAGGTGTAAGTACACCTTGAATTGATGTGTAAGTTCACCTTAATCTAATGTGTAAGTACACCTTAAAGAACAAATAAACTTCGTTTTTTTTTACTCTTTTAACTATTACATATGAAAGATTTGTGGTCAATCTTATGCGGAACACCAAATTCATAAAGAGATTGCTATGTTATAAGCTATGTCATGCAAAATCCTATTGGCCATCCATCAAATACATATTTTACTATCAGTAGAAAGTAGTTTTCATTTTGTAACTCGGTGAAAACAAACCTAAATAGCATTTATCCTCAGACTGGCGGATGTTTGTGACAGGGCGCCGCCATTTTTGAAAATCGTAAAGTCACAGGCTAAAGTCTGTTAGAATTAATGAGATTATGGTTTGTTTTCATCAAGTTAGAAAATCAAAACTACTTTCTACTCGTAGTTTAATATGTATTTGAATCATGACCAAAGGATTTTGCATGACACAAGTTGTAACATAACGATTGTTCGGGGAATGTATCCATCAATATCCACAAAAACGAGTGATATGCCATTCATCTGCAGCTGTTCCAAGTGATGTGTCTTTTAACAGTCTAATATACGAAAAAGTGATGCATCATTTCAGGTATTCCACATTGGTGTATAGTCTCATTGGTCATCCAAGATAGCACACCTGGCAACTAATTGCATAATGTCCCCATTCTTTAATAAAAAAAGTAATTTAGTTAGCCAATAATGAGCAATCAATCAAACTATTGGCGGTTAATCCTTTGAAAGAAAGACATTGTTTTTATGCGGACACAGACACGACAGAGTGTATTCAGTATAGATTAGTAAATCTACATACATAAACACTACCTTTTGACAAATCCGCTGTGCAAGATAAAAGTAATTAATCAATCAGTTATCAGTGTTATCGGTTAATCCTTTGATCGATGTTTATAATGTTGAGTATTTACTCCAGACACAAGAAATGCCAAATTGTGTCGGGTAATCTAAGTGGTGTTACCACTAATTATACCTGTTATAAATTCATTAACTAACCATCAAATGAATGATGACAAATAACGTGTAGGTTTATACCACCTAACACGGGTTACAACAAGGGAGTATTAATTGCTGTATTGCATGCAATTTTAATTGCATATGAAAATTTATGGACTGACACTGTTTTGAGAATGCAAACAGAACTTCATTGTTGCATAAGAAATACATATAAGCATTTGCTGTGTGCTAAAACTGTATGTACCTATTTACCTAAGGAAATTTTCAGATTCTTCTAGCAATGGCAAAGTAGGGTTGTTTACTTTGTTCAAATACATCAAATGTCAATTTTTAATATCATACGTAATAGACATCATATTTTTACATGACATGATTAAATATCGAGGTAAAAAAACACAGAAATGGGATCAATTTGGATCAGTCATTAATACAATCCAGGCATAAGAAACCTGCAAAAGCCCACACTGCTTTGATACTTTATTGCAATCAGACAACCACTACCAGGGATATTTTCAAACAACTGCATCTGATGGGCATCCAACCTTCTTAATGTCGCACTGTTTAGGTTGAAGAAATTAACCATAACCGTGATGAGCGAGGCTGATCATCGTTTTCGATATATCACTAGTGTCTGGCTCAAACAAACAAGGCCTAGCGACACCAAGCGATTTTGACAGAATCGTCTATGAAAACAAGTTGTAACTCGGAAACTAGGCAAAGCAGGAGACAAAATTAAATGACAGTAGATTGTGAGAACATATAGCTTTCATTTTTCACAACAGTTGTCACGATTTCCAGTTTATACAAACCTGTAAACAATATAATTTACCCCCTGAAATGTACATGAATTCTGCATCGGCCCTCATACCTATTCCTCATATGATGTCACAGAGGCGCGCCGCTCTGATTGGTTGAAATTTCGTTCGCGGGTGAGAATTGTGCACTGTTGTCAAAAAGGTTGATTTAAGTTAATTAAAGATCGAAATGAGTAGTTTTAATGACAGGGTTTTATTGATGGCAATGCCAATTAGTGATTTATGTATTTGTACCCCCCTAGAGTATATGTGATCGTTAAACATTGTAAGTACATGTTCAAAGGATGTTTCAGTACACCCTACACTGAAACATGTGAATGTTCCATATCACAGGCAATTATCACCTCTCTAAGGGACATAACTACTTAGTACTTTTTAAATGTGTTGAATCAGTACAGCATTGCGCTATATCCTCTTTCTTCTGGACATAATCAAGTTGAAACCACTTGGCTTCCAGCATGAAGGTTGCACAGAGGTTGAAAATAAGTTTATGTGATTAGTTTAATGTTTTTGCTATTTGGATATGTCTTCATGCTATAGAACTCGTATTTGTTAACTTACTTGTCACTACAGGGCACTCACATGATCCCATGCTTCTCTATACAGAGTTGTGTCCCTTGTGCAAGCAAGACACTTTTGATCATGGGTTCCCAAATTCTAACTGATCATGTTTTTAGTTGTTTTCCAGCATATCTTCGCTTGGAGATTTCCTCAAAGTGATAAATTTTGAACATTCGTAACTACTCGTGTCATTCTGGTAAGCCGGATGGCGTCTCATACCCCTCTCATGGCCATGCTTACGACTGGGCCCTGTCTAAGCGCAAACGGGCATTGAGATGAAAATTGTCCAGTACTATTACCAAGGAAAGATAACTCTAAATTTCCAAGCATGGCTCCTAGAATATCCTTTTTCCCGTGAGCAAAACAGCAATACAGTCATTCCCTTTGTAAAGATGTTTCAGTGTTTAAAGTTGCTGATCCTTTAGCTCAAAGTTTATGTTTAAATTGTGCTTTGATTGGTTTGCCACTATTCTTGGCATTAATGGCATACGATAGGGGTACGAGTCTTCTTGTAGGTCACGGAAACAGGCAGGCAGTTACGAATGAGTTTTTGAAGACACCGGAAAGCTGCATTACTTCGGGTTTTCCACCCCATCCAGTTGACACGAATAAATGTTCACAGTGGATTAAATCAAGCTCACTCACTCGATCACTTTTGTTTTGTAGTTCCCTCTGAGATGGATAATGGCCAGTCAATGCTTGATGTCAACATGTAAGTTGCCACTTTCTACACACTGCAGTGGTTTCAGCAGTTTATAGATTCTTATGACTGTCATGTTGCTCTTAAACAGATGTAACTTGAACTCCTGAATATGATGAAGTTCACGATTAGATTAATGACTACAGGACTGGCAAAATATACTGGATAAAAATAGTTAGGGATATATGTAAATTTGGAAATTATGAATAATGATGTATTTATTCATTGACACTCTGATAAAATATCAATCATAAAAATACCAATATCCCTAACATATTTTGTCCAGTATACATTTGACATGTTGGAGCAATAAAATAACTTTTACAACTGTGCTAATAGTAATGTTATATGTGTTTAGAAGACCTCACAATCTGCAACTTGAGCCTCTAGCTCAAAGCCCAAGTCTAGTAAATTTATGTTTGGTCTGGTATGAAGCTCTGCTGATATATCACATTAGTGAATTCTACTGAGGAGACTAATGGGATTGGGTGGTCAGGCTTATTGACCTGGTTGTAGTATGTCAACGATTCCAATTGCACAGATCGATGCTCATGCTGTCAATCACTGGATTGTTTGGTCCAGGTTATGTAGAGTACAGACTGCTATCATATAGCTGGAATATTGCTGAGCAGGGCTCGATTTAAGAGATGTAAACCCACCTGCACCAGGTGCAACCTAAGATTAAAACTTAGTTGCACCAGTAAAATTCCAGTTGCACTGTTTTTATTGCAATATGTAATATCAGAAATATGCTATTGAATTATTTAGATGGTTTTTTTATTCAGAAGTTTACTCACTCAAAAATTGACTTGCACCTGGTGTAAGTTAGACAAATAACAGGTTGCACTTTGTAATATTGGGTTGCACCAGTGCAAGTAACAAAGCTCTAAATCGAGCCCTGCTGAGTGCAGCGTTTAAGAACAAACAAACTAGTAGGGGCATTCCACAGTAATTTTTGTATTAATGGATTAGCATTCTTGCTATTTATTCAAACTGAGGTTTGTGTTGTTTGGTAATAACTATATGGAATCTTATGATGAATCTTGTCCTGAAACTTTGTCTTAATTGTGTTGCAGAGATACTAACTTACTGAGTGATTTCTTTGAAGAGAACAATGGTGTAAGTATTTCAGACAGAATCAGTTATTTTGGGGGGTTCTCATGTGAGTTGAACCATAACATTTAGAGGCCGTATGTCGTATTTCAACACAATCATTGGTTATCTGATGCTTTTATATGGGATAAACAGTTATGTAGCCCATTGGAAAGACTGTCTGGATTGGATGTTTAACACAACATTACAGATGCCCAGTCCAGTGTTTTTTCTGTTGTCTGGACTGTACCGGTGATGACTTTTAATTACATTTAAAAATCATCAAGACTAATGGTGCAAGTGATTTTACATGTGCCAAAGCTGTTATTTCCACCCCTGAACATTTCAAGACTAATGGTGTAAAGCTGGAAAAAGCTGCTTTCTGTTTGGCTAATGGTAAATTCTCATTGATCTTTCATAATCATTAATACAAAGTGGAGTAATATATGATTTTAATGATTGTCAATGGCTTTGATTTTTGAATCCCAGATGTGTGACGTAATTATATTCTATGCAGTATCTTTAAAAACTACATATGAAGCAATGTTTGGGGGACCATAATATTACCATTTTACATTCGTAAATATGATATAACATTCTACTTATTTGGCTACAGGTCCCGAACATCTCGGATGTGGACTGTGCATCGTCTGCCTTTGATTGGGCAGATGACTTCATATCCTCCGCCAGCACCCCCTATTCACTTGAGGGGGGATCAGAGCGGTCCCCAGCCACAGCAGGTTCCCTGCCTAGCACCAGCCCAGCGTCATCGGTCGTCGAGACGCAGGTGTCCACAACTACCCCGCTTCCTCAGGTGGCACAGGTGGTCGTCACGGCGGGAAGTGTCATTCAGCAGCTTCCTACCAGCATCTCATCACAACCGATCCTCCACAAGTCCGCCAATATCATACAGGGGTCAGTTCCACATCACACATAGTACTGGAATGTTTATGAAATGATTAAACTAATAGTTTACTCCAGCAGAACACCCAGTATTTTGGGACCGCCTCCGTGGTGTAGTGGTTAGAGCGTCCGCCTGGAGAGCGGAAGGTCGCGGGTTCAATCCCCGACCGCGCCATACCAAAAGACGTTAACATATGGTACTTGTTGGTCCCTGTTTGGCGCTCGGCATTAATGGGTACAACAAGGACTGGTCGGCTCTGAGTCAGTATAATGTGTCTGAGTGGGGTATTCATGCTTCACTGCGGCGTGGTATGTCAGTGGGCTAGCACTATAAAACCAGCTTAAGCCTGGGCTAGTACAAGCAGCCGCACATACACATACACACGCATGCACGTCGTCATATGAGCGAAATATTCTCAAACACTACGTTAAACCCAATTTCACCTCGCCTCACCTCACCCAGTATTTTGGTTAGACCATAGTTAATCTGTCATGGCTAGACAAAAATGTAAAATGTCCTGTAAATTTCAATCCCACCAAATGTCCACTATATATACCATACAGATTACTTACGCTTTTTGAGTGTATAAGTGTTTCTGTGATACTTCACTTCGGTGATAAAAGCCTTCACAAGGCAGAGATTATTTATCACTCCTATCTTACAAATTGTGTGATATTTCAGTTTTGAAAAGAGGCGGTAGGGTAGCCTAGTGGTTAAAGCGTCCACTCGACACGCCAAAGACCTGGGTTTGATTCCCCACATGGGTACATTGTGTAAAGCCCATTTCTAGTGTCTCCCGCCGTGATATTGCTGAAATATTGCTAAAAGTGGCATAAAACCATACCCACTCACGCAGAGTTAATAAAACAGCCCTTTGTTAAAGCGTTTGTTTGTTCTGTAATATTCTCCAAAACTTTGTGACATATATGGTGGTTTGTCTTTCAGTATTTCACCGGGGACCCAGCACTTTGTAGTGAAGGCTGATGCTAATGGACAGCTCCAGTTTCAACCCACCCCAGGATCCAGCCCCGCCCCCACCCAGCAGTTCTCGGTACCCTCCCCTGCTATCAGTCGTTCCCTCACCCCCAGCCAGAGCCCCGCCCCCTCCTGTTCTCCACATATCAGTCGGTCCATCACGCCGAATCAACCAATCATTCAGCAGGCCCTATCTTCCAGTCCGTCCCCTAACATCCTCCATCTCGCAACCCCCCAGTCCCAAGCCCCGGTTCAACTCACCAGCACAGTACCAATCCAAAGCATCATTCCGAATCCTAGTCAGAATGCCAGTATTATCCCCGGCCAGGCTGTTCTCTCCGGCCATGCCCACAACATCGTCCACACCCAGAACGCTGTAATACAGAACCCGAATGTTGTCAATCTGAACGTTGCCACCCATGTGCTTTGCGGCAACTCTCAGCAAGTGGGCCAGCAACCTGCAGCACAGATCCAAAGCAACATCCAGGGTTTGCCTGTGACCGTACAGAACACTGGAGGCATCCAAGGCAATCAAGTCAGTCTACAGGGCACTATTATTCAGACCCCTGGAGGGAAAAGCATCCTAATCCCCAACCAACAACTAGGGGGACATCAGATCAACTTGGGTGCTGTGCATCAGCAAGTGCTCCAGGGGCAACAACTCATGCAGGGTGGAGGGACGGCTGTGATTCAGAATACACCAGGAAGTGTGGGGGTGGGGAATGTGATACGGCTGGCTCCCCAGCCAGGCCAGGACAAAACTGCCAGTGTTGTGCCGCCCAATATTAGTTTAGTGAACATTGGTGGTGCTCAAGGACAGCAGATTCTGATTCAGAGAGCACCACATCCTGCTCAAGGGCAACCTCAGAATATCATATTTAGAACAGTACCTCATCCAAATCTCATCCAAATCCAAGGGAGCCAAGCTGGTCAGGCAAATCTCCAAGGAGCCTCCCTCCAGACTGCTTCTCAGATCTCCCAGCAAATCCTCAATCAGGCCACATCACAGAGTGTGCAGTACCAGCAGGTGCTCCCTGGGGGGACCCAGCCCCAGCAGGTGAAGCTGGTGGGGGGGCAGAGCTCCCATCCCACGTCCCAGGGAGTGACCCTCAACCTGGCGGGCCAGAGTTTGAACCTTCTGTCGGGGCAGAACATCAACCTGCAACAGATTCAAGGGCTGGCAACAAGTACTGTAGGCTCCATGCCAGGCGTACAGGGTGTACAGGGCGTACAGGGCATTCAGCTTCAGCAAAATGGCAGTCAATATATCGTGCAACCAGCTCCTACTCAGCTTGGCTCTCAGCCACAGACTGTGAATGTGTCAAGCATCAATCAATCCACAAACATTGTGTCAAAAGCTTTGATCTCATCCGGCCTAAGTCAGGTAATAAATACTCAGATTAAGCAAGGCCAGGAGCCGAAAAGTTCAAATACAGGGTCCGATACCCCCGCAGTTACGACCACTAGCAAGAGTAAGTCGAAGAAGTCCAAGAGTAACCCCGATGGTCAAGTGAAAGGCTCTCCTCAACAGCTGGCCCAGAACTTTCAAAAGATCCAGATCCCCATATCACAGTTCATAGCAACAGCGTCCAACGCTGCAGGCATCCACACAGCTCAGTCCACGCCCACTGCCGTCACCACGACCGTCACCCAGGCCATGGTGCAGGTGCCAGCTCAGCTTACACTGGCGAATACACTATCTGGATCACAGATCGTGTCTTCCGTTCAGTCTAAGAGCTCTGTGGGCATCATATCGACCCCATCATCATCCTCACAGATAAAGATCCAACCCCAAGTGATCAAGTCCGGGCCACCCAATGTCACATTAGCCCCCCAGGGGACAACGTTTCAGACTAGCAATACCGACCCACTCAAATTGCAGAGGGTGCAGCTAGAAATTAACAAACTGTTGAATCAGCCGAATCTTACACAAGACCAAATTCAGAAACTTGGTACTCTCCAGCAGTGTCTAAAGGATTCGTACCCCTCCATTGTTACTCAGACTTCCCAGCCAAATGCTGGAACTGTTTCTCCGAAACCTATCAAGCCTTTAGTTCCGACTTCCTTGACTGCCCAACCAATGGTGGGGCAGCCACCCATAGCTCAACCTCAAGTTGTTGTTGCAACTGCGCCAACGCAGATAAAGACTGAGCCGGGTACACAGCCGATTTCATTGCAGTCCATCGTCAGTCAACCGGGTATAGTAGTCCAGTCTCAAGCAGGCGGAACCGGAGTGATCCAGTTAGCAGTGCCCCAGCAGACTACAGTTACAGCTCCAGCAACGCAGATGATCACAACAGTTGCTCAAACAGGCCAACCACAGTATTTGCAAACCGTGATAAAACATGGGTCTCCGACCAAGACCATCAAGATGGCGCCAGGGGGGACAACCCAGGTGATTCAGATTCAGAGTGCCCCTGTAACCACAGCCACACCCACGCGACCTCCAGTACCTGCAGCAACAACGGTCATCAGGACGCCGCCTCCAGGGAAAATGCCAATATCTGCCACTCCATCGCTGCCAACACAGATTAAGGTAAGCTTGCTGATCACCTGTAGTTGTGTAAAACTGGAATCAGATCTTTCACTCTTACTCAATACAGTACCTTCCAACTTAAGATAGACACCTCATCAAAGTCGAATCTGGTGAACCCTGTTCCAAGTCGAATTTATCTTAAAACTATTATGCCCATTCTGAAAGAAGGCTGCATGGGTTCTTGAGCCAATCAGTTGCCAGCTTTCTAAAATGATTTTCCTTTGATTAAAAAAATGTATTTTGTAGAATTAAGTTCGATGACATGTGCCTATGCAACGCTGGGTGGCCTATATAAGTTGTCATGGATTGCATCCCTTGGTCACATCCGAAACCTGTTATATATTGCAATTTTAGGATTTTTATTAGCTTCTTCTTTAAACTTGTGGCCAGATATTAGCATCCAGATATTCGATGCTTGATTGTTCACTTGGTCATTTGGTATGGTAGCATAGTTGTCAAACCGTTCGCTCATCACGCCGAGGTCCGGGTTTGATTCCCGACATGGGTACAGTGTGTGGAGCCCATTCCTGGTGTCCCCCGCTGTTATGTTGCTGGAATATTGCTAAAAGTGGCGTAAAACTAAACTTGCTTAATTACTCACTCGGTCATTTACTCAAAACAGATAGCCAATCAGATGCTGACTCTGAACCTAACATCACAGCAGAAAGAGAAGTTGCAGCAGCACCTCGGCCGCATGACGATGGAGCAGCAGGAGATGTTCCTCAAGCAGCAGCAGCACACGCTGCTCAAGCTGCAGCAGCAACAGCAGATACACCAGCAGATCCAGGTGATCCGAACAACATCACCGCAGACCAAGCCTCAGCTGCTTGTAGCAAACCCACCAGGCAAAATACCCATCACTGTACAGGTACATAGAACTCACCCACCAATGCTCTCCCTACTGGCAAAGTCTGAATCGCTTGTAGCAAACCCACCACACAATATCCCATCACTGTACAGTTGCCTACGTAGAACCCATCCACCAGTTGTGCAGAACAGCCATTGTTGTACATGTTGGGTCTGAGTGGGGTATTCATGCTTCACTGCGGCATGGTATCTCAGTGGGCTAGCACTATAAAACCAGCTTAAGTCTGGGCTAGTACAAGCAGCCGCACATACACATACAGGCACGTCATCATATGAGCGAAATATTCTCAAGCACGACGTTAAACCCTCACCTCATTACTGTACATGTACTTGGGACTCTTATCCTCTTGGCACAAATTTCACCTCACCTCATTACATTACTGTACATGTACTTACACCTATCCTCTTGGCACAATGCTGATTGTTGTACATCGAAGTAGAACCCATCCATTCAACTGGAAGAATACCCATTACTGTACATGTACTTACACCTATCCTCTTGGCACAATGCTGATTGTTGTACATCGAAGTAGAACCCATCCATTCAACTGGAAGAATACCCATTACTGTACATGTACTTACACCTATCCTCTTGGCACAATGCTGATTGTTGTACATCTAAGTAGAACCCATCCATTCAACTGGAAGAATACCCATTACTGTACATGTACTTACACCTATCCCTTGGCAATGCTGATTGTTGTACATGTAGAACCCATCCATTCAACTGGAAGAATACCCATTAAGTACATGTACTTACCCATCCATTCAACTGATTGTTGTACATCTAAGTAGAACCCATCCATTACTGGAAGAATACCCATTACTGTATGTACTTACACCTATCCTCTTGGCACAATGCTGATTGTTGTACATCTAAGTAGAACCCATCCATTCAACTGGAAGAATACCCATTACTGTACATGTACTTACACCTATCCTCTTGGCACAATGCTGATTGTTGTACATCTAAGTAGAACCCATCCATTCAACTGGAAGAATACCCATTACTGTACATGTACTTACACCTATCCTCTTGGCACTTGGTACACAATGCTGGAAGATTACTGTACATGTACTTACACCTATCCTCTTGGTACAATGCTGATTGTTGTACATAGAAGTAGAACCCATCCATTCAACTGGAAGAATACCCATTACTGTACATGTACTTACACCTATCCTCTTGGCACAATGCAGATTGTTGTACATCGAAGTAGAACCCATCAGTCCATCAGGAACAGTTTCCGTTACTGTTCATGTACGTTGTCCACCTGCCCACATGTCATATCTGTACACTTTGTCTTGACATGATCAACACTAATAATTTCACTAAAGTACTGTCGGAAATAGAAAAAAAATGTAAAAGGCTGTTGCTCTGTATCACTAAAATTTACACAATTGCAAATAGCATATGTCGAAAATAACCCACATCGGCCTAACTGGGCGTTCAGGGGGATGCGTAATAGGATATCCAGAAAAGCATGTTTACTCCTAAAATCAGGCAAAACTTAGAAAAAATACGAATAGCTGCTGAAAACAATAGATCAGACTATAGATGGCAATTAGGTCGCTCAGCCAGGTATGACGACGGACTGTCGACTCACATGGCATGAAATGCACCTGCTGCCCACAGGCACAAGGGGTCATCTCAAAGATATTTTATGTTTTTTTTCATGTGTATTGATTATCTTATCTTAGCTAATATCTCAGTTCCCCAGCCCGACCCCAACCACCGTCAGCATCACCCGTCCTGGTTTTGCTTTTGAGACGACCCCTTCTACCTGTTTCTTTTTGTAGTGATAGTGAGATGCCATGGTAGCTACATCCTTAATAGTTTCAGTATTAAAGTTATTATTTTTTACGTCTGCTATCGTTTATAATGAAGCTAAGTCTAATTTCAAAATGATCATTTAAAAAGTGTCCTTTGTAATACAATATCATGGCGTACTAATTTGCATAAAGCCATGGTCTGTTCTAAATAAGTCGCATTGGACAAAGTTAAAACCCGCATTGCTCATTTCTGCACTAATCTCTTCTCAGTAAAGTCCTTTTTTTACGTTTCCTATCTCCCTCCCACTGCGACTGTATTTAAGCCGAACTTGGTTTAACAGATATTTCACACTTTCACATATTAACTACCTAAATTGTAGATATAAATGTGAAAAAACATTTTTTTTCTATTTCCGACAGTACTTTAATAGTCATATTCTTGGTAGATGGGTTAATCTAGTCACTCACATGGTGTCTTGTATTGTCTGTTTGCTTCAGTAACAGCATGTTGTTTTTTTCTTGCAGCAAATAGACAAGGGCATAAACCAAATCAAAGTGGGTGTGGATGCTGTGCAGACCAGCACACCCAACCGCCCCACAAAAAGGCCCGCCCCCTCAGAGGTGCCAAAGGGAACACTGTAAGTATAGGACAGTGTAAAAGCTACTGGTAGCTACTGGTACTATCTCCATGCTGCTTCGGGAGGTGGGGTAGCCTAGTGGTTAAAGCATTGGCTCGTCACGCCGAAGACCCGGGTTCGATTCCCCACATGGGCACAATGTGTTAAGCCCATTTCTGGTGTCCCCCCGCCGTGATATTGCTGGAATATTGCTAAAAGCGGCGTAAAACTAAACTCAGTCAGTCAGTCAGTCCGTCAGTCCATGGTGCTTCCAGTAAATGAATTTAATATTGTTGTTGCTACAGAGGGCAAGGGATTGTGCTTATTTATCAGGGTAGAATGAATATACTATTACTGATTAGGATAAACCACTTAAACTAAAGGGAAGTAATTCAAATCTGGCCTTACTAACAAACAGTGACAGGTTTGAAATTCACACTCTTTGTTTCACAAAATTAAAAATTTATTTCTAATTATTTCTGTCTTTTGAAACTAATGATTGTTATGTACTAACAATTGGTGTTTTTAAATTCCTTTTGATTTTCTAAAGTTTTAGTTTACAATCTAATCACCCTGACAGTTTGATATGCTGTTCCTCTCGTAACATGTAGTGCTGAAGATATGTTGTCTTGACAGCAGTATTCACCAGCAGTTAGGCAAGGACCAACAGCATGCTGTCAATCCAGACACCAAGTCTCCGTTCAAAGATTACAAGGAAGCATGTCGAAGATTGCTGCGATATCACGTCTTTCAGCACCATGGTCCCAAGCAAGATGCATTCAAGAAAGGTGAGTTTGCTCTTACTCAGAATGACATACTCTCAAGATTGTCACATCTGGTAAGACCGCCTCCGTGGTGTAGTGGTTAGAGCATCTGCCCAGAGAGCGGAAGGTTGCGGGTTCAATCCCCGACCTCGTCATACCAAAAGACTTAAAATATGGTACTTGTTGGTCCCTGCCTGGCGCTCAGCATTAATGGGTACAACAAGGACTGGTCGGCTCGGAGTCAGTATAATGTGTCTGAGTGGGGTATTCATGCATCACTGCGGCTTGGTATCTCAGTGGGCTAGCACTATAAAACCATCTTAAGTCTGGGCTAGTACAAGCAGCCGCACGTACACACGCATGCACGTCGTCATATGAGCGAAATATTCTCAAGCTCGACGTTAAACCCAATTTCACCTCACCTCACCTCACATCTGGTAAGCAGGGATGTTTAGAAGAAAAGATCTCAGACTGAAGATGTGAGCCTAAATGGCAATTGGCTGGTGGGTAGAATGCTAAAAATATTTCCAGTATTGTAGTACAGTTGGGGCTATGACTCTTTAACAATTTCTTTATTGGAAATATTATATTAGAAGTAATTATCTCATCATGCTTAGATATATTATATTTCATTTTAAAATGTATCCCTTAAGAAATGTTTAATGTAACTTACATCCTGTCAAAATGTAGTTTACATGTATAAGCTGGTTAAAGGGAGATAACTCATTGTGAAATACATATTCAGTCTTCTTTGAGAGCTTCAAATGTAAAATATTTTGTCAGTGATTTATGAGATATTCCTTAATTTTCTGTCTTGCTGAGATTGTGTGATGTGTAAAGTCTGTTTCCTCTTGCAGCAGAGACTGTATTTGATACAGTGTCGGAAGACCTGCTGAAACGAAGTCACACAATGATGAACAAATACAGGCTGCTGCTCCTGGAGGAGAGTATGGTAGGTGGAGTGTTGTCAACTGTCGGGACAGGGGCGTGGTTTGTTGGAGGGAGCGTGTCGTCTGTAGGTACAGGGGCGTGGTCTGTAGGTGGAGTGTTGTCAACTGTCGGGACAGGGGCGTGGTCTGTAGGTGGAGTGTTGTCAACTGTCGGTACAGGGGCCTGGTCTGTAGGAGGGAGGGTGTCGTTAGTTGGTACCGGGGCGTGATCTGTAGGAAGGAGGGTGTGGTCTGTAGGTACAGGGGTGTGGTCTGTAGGAGGGAGGGTGTGTTCTGTAGGTACGGGGGTGGTCTGTAGGAAGGAGGGTGTCGTCAGTTGGTACAGGGGCGTGGTCTGTAAGAAGGAGGGTGTCGTCGGTCGGTACAGGGGCTTGGTTTGTTGGAGGGAGGGTGTCGTCAGTTGGTACAGGGGCGTGGTCTGTAGGAGGGAGGGTGTGGTCTGTAGGTACAGGGGCGTGGTCTGTAGGAGGGAGGGTGTCATCAGTTGGTACAGGGGCGTGGTCTGTAGGAGGGAGGGTGTGGTCTGTAGGTACAGGGCTAGGGGCGTGGTCTGTAGGAGGAAAGGTGTCGTCAGTTGGGGTGTGGTCTGTAGGTAGATGGGCGTGGTCTGCTGTTGTATTTAGATTGACCCTTTGTTTAGGGGTGTGGTATGCTGGTCGACCCTAGGTGGAAGGGTGTGGTCTGTAGGTAGATGGGCGTGGTCTGCTGTTGTATTTAGGTTGACCCTTTGTTTAGGGGTGTGGTATGCTGGTCGACCCTAGGTGGAAGGGTGTAGCCTGTAGGTAGATGGGCCTGGTCTGCTGTTGTATTTAGATTGACCCTTTGTTTAGGGGTGTGGTATGCTGGTCGACCCTAGGTGGAAGGGTGTGGTCTGTAGGTAGATGGGCGTGGTCTGCTGTTGTATTTAGGTTGACACTTTGTATAGGGATGCAGTCTGGTCAACCTTAGGTGGAAGGGTGTAGCCTGTAGGTCGAGGGGCGTGGTCTGCTGTTGTATTTAGATTGGGTGTGGTCTGCTGGTCGACCCTGTAGATGGCGTGGTCTGTAGGTAGATGACCCTGGTCTGCTTTGTATTTAGGTTGACCCTTTGTATAGGGACGTGGTCTGTTGGTCGGCCCTAGGTGGAAGGGTGTGGTGTGTAGGTAGATGGGCGTGGTCTGCTGTTGTATTTAGGCTGACCCTTTGTATAGGGGCGTGGTCTGTTGGTCGACCCTAGGTGGAAGGGTGTGGTGTGTAGGTAGATGGGCGTGGTCTGCTGTTGTATTTAGGCTGACCCTTTGTATAGGGGCGTGGTCTGTTGGTCGGCCCTAGGTGGAAGGGTGTGGTGTGTAGGTAGATGGGTGTGGTCTGCTGTTGTATTTAGGTTGACACTTTGTATAGGGGTGTGGTCTGTTGGTCGACTCTAGGTGGAAGGGTGTAGCCTGTAGGTAGATGAGTGTGGTCTGCAGATGTATTTAGGTTGACTCTTTGTGCAGTGATCTGCAGGAAGGAGGGTTTTGCTTGCTGGCTGACTAGGTGAAAGGGTGTGGTCTGTTGTACATAAGTTGATTCTACGTACAGTATTGTAATGCCATATGAAGGTGTTGAAGTGGAGCCGAAATTCTGTGAATTAAGCCCAATCCCAATGACCCTCGTTGAACTAATGTAAACACGCAAGTAAACCAAAGTGGGTCACAAAATAGCACATGAATTATGTAAGAGTTGTCTGTCACGTGCTGTTACCTTGTCGCCAGCTAGTGCGTGTGAGGACTGACCTTGTGTTTTCAGAGAGATCGACCATCTGCAGAGATGGTGATGATCCAACGCATGCTCAATCAAGATCTCACAGCTGTCATCAAAAAAGAGAAAGAAGTAATCAAGGCTGATCCAGGTACAGTGTCTTTGTCGTCTGTATTCCAGTCACAAGATCCGCAACCATTTCAGCTGTTTAGTTGTGTTGGGCTAACCGAGTACTAAAAGTGTCCACAGTGTGTGAAGCATTTTTCTTGTTTCCCCGCTGTGATATTGCTGGAATATGGTGAAAAGCCATGTAATTTTCTCACACTCTCTCACTCACTCACTCAAACCATTCAGCTAAGGGCTGTGCTGTGTGTGTTTTTGACACAAGTATCTGGGTTCAAACATAATGGGTACAATGTGTGAAGCTATTTCTGGTGTCCCCATGCCGTGATGTTGCTGGAATATTTTACAAAGCTTCGAAACCAAACTCAGTCAACAGTACAGTCAATGTTTACTCAAAACTCTTTCTCACTCACTCATACCACCACCAAACCATTCAGCTAAGGGGTGGTGTAAATGACACAACTCATCTTCCAGCTTTCAAACATAATTTTGGCTTCATATCAGTTGTTCGGATTGAGTGATGAAATAACAAAAACGACCCTACACAGAACATCTGCATGCATGGTTAAATTACAGCTCTTGAGAAGTCGTTCTTGGTATTTGAAGAAAACTGCATGAAAGAACATTTATATTCCTCTTGTCTGAGACTTGACAAATTCAGAAACGACAAAGGGACTTCTTGTTGACATCCGCAGTTACAATTAATTCAATTCTAAGTTTGCTTTGTAAAATTTACAGTTTATCTGTGAATGTAAATATCTGGTGGTCCATATTTGTCACTTATTTAAAGCTTGGTTTAGGATTAATGTGTGGATTGTCATGAGGTAAGATTTTTAGAAGGAAATATAACTGGACCAGTTCTTCAGACCAGTTTATGTGAATGATGAGATCATTTAGCAACAAGTATCCTGCTCAGAATATATTAACTATAACGAAATAATTGATAAAACGTAGCAGATACGCACCACGGCAATGGTGTACGGTCTTAGAATCATTTACAGACGTGTTTATCTGAAAAAGTATTGTTTTATTGTTTATTGACCTGTTTACACAAGACTAGCAATGTTGTGGTGCATATATGAAACGAAACACAAGATTGCTGATACTCCATTAAATTCCATGCAGTACTCCAAATGTAGGCTTAAGGTTTTCGAGTACTCCTGGTGTTCAAAAATTACCTGGAACCCTGTATAATAATATCGAGATTTGGGTGTTCATTGAGTTCTTCTGTGAAATTACTAATAAAACTGCATTTTTTAAATATTCTTATTCTAAAAATAAGTCTTGAGTCATGATGTTATTCTGAATGTTATCTGGGCGGTTAGGTAGCCTAGTGGTTAAAGCGTTGGCTCGTCAACCGAAGACCCGGGTTCAAATCCCCACATGGGTACAATGTGTGAAGCCCATTTCTGGTGTCCCCTGCCGAGATGTTGCTGGAATATTGCTATAAGCGAAAACCAAACGATCAGTCAGTCAGTCTGAATGTTATCAAGATTCCTGCCGACCAAGTACTTAAAGAAGGAGAAGAAGGAGGAGGATAGTGCTGCAGAATCAAGTGCTCTAGATACATCTGCCGTCAAGTCGGAGACATTTACAGAGTCGGAGTATAGTGATCGCGAAATGTCTGAGTCCTTACATCAAAGTTCTGCCTCGGCAGATTCGGAGAGGATGTCTGTCAAATCGTCACCCATTGTACCCCCCGGCAAAGTTAAGTTAGTGATCAGGAACGATGGGCGTGGGTTTACCAGTAGCCTCAAAACAAAAACTCCTGTGAAAACTGAACCGCCGAGTCCACGGTATGGTCAGGTTACTCCTGAGGAGACGCCTCCGAAGGATGTGGTGAAAGGAGAATCTCTGTATATAAATGATTTCCAGACTGACCATTATGCAGACGAGAGAGACGATTTGAATATGTCTGGGGAGAGGGGGGATGAGAGTGGGAATGTTCTGAGTAGGGAGTTGTCGAGTGCTAATGCCAGCAGTGATCTTGACACTACAGACTTACAGACTGGATTAAGTGAACCCAGCTTCCAGGCTCAGTTGGCCCAGAGTAATGTGAGTGAACCAGGTGTGGAGGAACGACTTCAGGCATTCCATCATTCCGGGGATGACCCGTTGCTAAAGGTAAAGGGTTCTCCTGTTGTGTCTGGTGTGTCGACGGACTCTCGGCTCGAGGTGCAGCAGCCTCAGTATAGTGATATCAGCATTACAGACGTTTCCGGGGACTACCCTAGTGTCCTCTCCCCCCATCCAAAAACCTCTCGACTCGGGGGGAACAGTTTTAGGGGAGTTCACATCTCATATACCGGATGACTTTGATCCCAGCAGTTTTGACTTCCCGGAAGCGCTGACAGGAAACCTGTGCTCGCAGCCTGCATCTGTGTCGACATTGACGCAACCTGCTCGGACTGCATTTAGTAGTATTACGTCTGATGATGGGTTTCATCATCAAATGGACTTAGGTAGCAACAGGACCAATTCTCTGACCACTGCTGCTGTTCATGCTGCTGCCCATGTGTATGACAGTGATGATGATGTTATGCCCTTCACAGCCAACCCCCACCCCCATACTGCTGCCCCCCAGGAACATGTAGAGGAAATAGGCAATGCTGTATCCACCATTATGGACTTCGATGATGTTAGTAGTGACGGTAATGTGGCTGATCTATCCACAATATCATCCGAGAAGGATCTCGGCTCAAATGCAGATGTTCTCACAAGCAAAGATCTCCCCCCAAAATGAGATGATGTTTTCTCCAGAAAGTGGGCCCAGTAATTCACAGGATGAAAACAATCAGTCTGATGGAATTGAACTCGATGCCTCTTTCGAATCTGATGGAAACGACCCTCAAAACCATATGATGAATGCTCAAATGCAGTGTGCTATTGATAGCATTCTGAGTTTAAACCCAGGTGAGGAGCCGCCAACAACAGCCGACTTCATGGACCAGTCAGGTAGCATGACAAGTTTCTATGACAACCAGCTGACGGAAGTGACGGACACAAGTCAGGACGAGAGTGAATATTACGGGGAGGAAGGGGGCGGTGAGTCTGAGGACAAGCCGGATGAGTCAGCGTCGACGGAGGACAAGGATGGCGGAGAAACTTCAATGGAGGATGATCTTGATGCTGCTGTGCAGAGTATATTAATGTGAAGCGGTGCTACTTTCTAGGGCTCAGTGTAGAACATGGTTGGCAGGGCATTTAGTCTCAGACATCCCAGGAATTGCTGCTTAGTCCGAGATGTATTACTTGAATAAAGTCCAAAATGGCTGAAGAGTGTAATTGGATAAGAGGAATTGTTTCTAAGTGGTGCTGTGGTATTGCTCAAGACAAATGGCAGACAAACATTTTGGATGCTTTTTAAATTAGTGATAAAACATTCTTCTACATTACTACCAAATTCGAGAAATAGCTTTCTTTCAGTCCAATAATGTGTTCGGTGACAATCGGTCAAAGTTCTCGAAAGTGAAAGTGAAACTGATGTAAAATCATGTAATTTAATGGTTCGACAGACTTGATCCAAAACTTTGAATATGTCCTAAATTCTGAGATTACACTGTAACCATACAAATATGTTTGAGTCAAAGGACTGTAGAAATAATCCATGTTTCCTACTTTACTTGGTAAGTCAGATAAATATTAGTCCCTCGCCCAGGGATGTATTGGTATCAAACCGTTTAGTCCTTGGTGAGATGTCCAATAATGCTCTGCAACTTTTACAGGACATTAGTGATGAGGGACGTTGATGAAAAAGAAAATTAGCTAAATGGTTTGACATGTTCATGAGATGGAAAAACTGCCATTTTACATTCTTAGGGGCAGTGTTAAGAAGCAAACAAACTAAAAACAATCTCTGATTTGAGACTTGCCCATATTCCTCTTTTGGGTGGAAGTTAAATTAATTAGTGAATATAAACACTAATTAAGGGCACTGATGAAGCAGTAATTCCTGAGATGATGAAACTCATCTCCCCACCACCAAGATGCAAACCTAGCTACTTAATATGAGAGAAAATATTCCATTTCATGTATTTTATGTGCCATTATGAATGTTAAAAGGCACAAAAAGCTGTTAATACAAATCCCAAATTAGAGACTTTTCACACTTTGAAATACTTCATGGCATAGATTTGTAAGTAAGTTCAGGAAATATTTCTTTTGTAGTGTTTGATATGCTATCATTGTTCTTTACTAAAATAGAGAAATGAATTTTGTTTCTTCAAGAGGAAAAGAACCACATATCATTGAGAAATGTTTAATTTCCAGAATCTACCGACTAGATTAAAGTGTAAGATCTAGGTTCGCCCAGACAATGAAATCTAATTGTACATTTGGTTTGTATTCGAGTTTTCAGGGTGGGATTGGAAACAAATCTTGTCTTGGGTCATTATATTTCATGTAATCAACAGTCTAACATTGGCAACCAAGTGCAATAAGACATAGGATGTTCACTGGCTGAGGAGGCAAGTACAATGTTAGTATTTGATAGAAAAAAAATACTTTAGTTATTGCTATTTAGTCAAAATGTGAAGATATTGTCTCATGAAACATGAAATTGACACATGAAACCTTTAATTTGAAATGCTCATTTTGTTTGTGGGAATTGTCATTTGTAATCTATGTGTTCAAGCTGTGTTGAGTTATCTCCCTTTAGTTTGTAAATTAGGCTGAGAAATATAAAAAAATACCATTTGCTATTAAAGCAATTATACTTGGAGTTTCAACATTGCTTCAAGTAGGCAGGCATCCTATTAAAGTATCATGGAGTTTACTGCAAGGTAATCACCTAAAAGCAGAAATAATATGCTGTCATATGGAGGTGTTTTTGATTTGGCACACAGATACCTGAAGTGGATAAGAACTATTTTTCAGTCTCAGATTATTTTAGGACAGGTATAAGAAGGGAGTCAGTGAATGTTGTGTCTATAAGCAAAGGCGTAGTTCTTAAATAGTCAATAGTCTCCCGGTGAAATATTTCCTTTGATTTACGTAGAAAAGTTACCCTTTCTGATATGAAAGGCTCAAGATTTTCGGAATGAATATAATTATTCCATAGGGAAGAAAAGGTTTTTCACAATAAAAGAAAAAGTTTGATAGGAACTAATTTTGATATCGGAATACAGTGGTAGGATGAAGAATTAGGTTTTCTTTAATTTTTGTTAAGTAGTATGCTGTATTCCCGCTGTTTCCAGTTGTGTCAGCAGCATGCTTGTGCTAGGGAGATTTGCTGAAATGGTAAAGGTCGGAGACTTTCATCTCGTCAGCTTATCTGAAGAATGAGATTAAGCAGACAGACTCTGATATAGCTGGGATAGTGAACTAAGCAGCATTAAACCAAATTCACCAAGCCATTGAGGCCTTAGTGTTTCTAAAACAACAGGGGCGGTGGGGTAGCCTAGTGGTTGAAGCCTCCGCTTGTCACTGAAGACCTGGGTTCGATTCCCCACATGGGTACATTGTGTGAAGCCCATTTCTGGTGTCCCCTGCCATGATATTGCTGGAATATTGCTAAAAGTAGCGTAAAACCAAACTCAATTACTCTAAACAACGTGCTGTGATGTATAAGTCTTGGAAACACCTATGCAAAGGTTTGACAGGTTTGATGGCAGAAGGTTAAATTTACCAAATAGGGATATTTTGCAAGAGCACTTCCCTATGTATGTATCTATGGAGGGTTCCATATTTTCTTTTTAAGAAAAACATGTCGATCTATAGCTTAAGTGTTGCAATACATTTTATCAATTTAGCTTATTTTTTATTTGCAACATCAATGTCACAACGTTTGATTATCTAAATCTGATATTTTGTAAGAAAATTTGAAAAATGCTGAAATTTCTTTTAAAAAATATCATAACAGTCCGTGTTCGAAGCAACCTTTGATGGGGGGATACACGTGTTCAAATAAAATATGAATATGAAGTTTTGATTTACACAAACAAGATAAGAAAGACACAGGGTTTTGTTTTACCCATTGTTGGTTTATCAGCAGGGGGTGTGTGTGCTCATTTTAGCCATTGTCCAGCAATAACAGAGGTGTTGAGGGGGTGGCAAGAGTTATCGGGAGAAATAGATTTAGGATACAGACTCAAGGTAAGCAGGTAACTGAAGCCCTGCTAATCTTCATCTAATTAGTCTCCGGAGTCTTGGGTCTTCTTGGGTCATATTTGAAACTCTTCTCGAGGCTTATTTCTTCTGGAGATTCTGTTATTTTGGGTGTGTTTGGGAATCAGTAATTCCTTGATCCCCCACTGTGGAAGACCCTGAAAATGTCCAGGTGTAAGTAGTGTATAATAGTAGATGTCTGTATCTATTTGATTCTCATTCCGCAAAGTAGCCGTGTGAGAGGCCAAAACGTGTTCACTTGACAGTTCATCAATGCGAGAGTTATGTTTTCTTGAGAAAACTATATTTGCGTTTGCATATCATTTTGTATATTTATTTCTGCCTTTGATTTCATAGCATCTTTGTCATTTGTGTAGTGATGAGAGGTATACAATTTGTGTAGAGTATAAATTTTTAACTCCCTCTAGGGAACATTGTAAATGATTCTATGTTGTGATGACTCCCAATATTGGCAGGTTTAATGCATGTAATTGTGAAGTAGCGTCCAGCTCATACAATGATGACAATGTTCATACATGTATTTATATTTTGTGTAAGCCTTATTTGTACAACTAAAATATCTATGACAGTAGATGTTGTGTTTGTGATTCTTTTAAGTTGTCAGTGTTCATCACGACCTTGGGGCGGTGGGGTAGCCTAGTGGTCAAAGCGTTGGCTCTTCACGCCGAAGACCCGGGTTCGAATCCCCACATGGGTACAATGTGTGAAGCCCATTTCTGGTGTCCCCCTGCCGTGATGTTGCTGGAATATTGCTAAAAGCGGTGTAAAACCAAACTCAGTCAGTCATCACCACGTTCGCTCATCACAACAATTGCCTGGGTTCGATTCCCTACATTGGTACATTGTGTGAAGCCCATTTCTGGTGTCCCCCACCATGATATTGCTGGAATATGATAAAATTGACTTAAAACTCATGCCCACTCACATACATCACGTCAGTTCCAAGTTGGTTCAAACCCTCGCTCACTCCCGGGGAGATGTTGCAGACAAAACTAGCTGTAGTGTTTATTATCCGTAAGGGGTGGGCGGTGGGGTAGCCTAGTGGGTTAAAGCGTCCGCCCGTCACGCGGAAGATAGGGTACAATGTGTAAAGCCCAATCCTGGTGCTGGAATGTGTTCAACCGTTCAACTTACTTTCGTTAAACGCTCTGTAATGTAACACGTACAACCTACCAATTGTGGGTTATCTGTAATTTATTTCGTTGCAGGGGTACTTAAATACGTACAGTCTGTTTTGAATGCAAAATCGGCAGCTGACAACATTTCTGGTAGATGAAAAACATCACATTTATCGTTCACATCAATATATTTTACGGGCGCTTCTGACTAAAAGTTGACCGCGTCTGTGGGAGAGCGAAGTCTGGAGGTTCGATCTCATTACCGCGTTGGAACAGATGGAACTTGCTACCCTGCCTGGCGCTTTACAGTGATCAGCAGCATGAGCATCGATCTGTACAACTGGGTGAGTGAGTGAGTTTAGTTTTACGCCGCACTCGGCAATACTCCAGCTATATGGCGGCGGTCTGTAAATAATCGAGCCTGGACCAGACAATCCAGTGATCAACAACATGATCATCCATCTGCTCAATTGGGATACGATGACATGTGTCAACCAAACCACCGAGCCTGACCACCCGATGCCGTTAGTCGCCTTTTACGACAAGCATGGGTTACTGAAGACCAATTCTAACCCGGATCTTTACGGGTCCTTTAAGTTAGGAGCTGAAGCAATCTCTAGTATGTACCATAAAACGACATATGCCTGGATTAGTACAAGGAGACACACGTGCACGAACACACATGGTGGCGGGGACGCAGATTCCATGTCTGTATACAAGTACAGTCATCATAAACCCAATTTCGACTGACCCGGGGGCGGTGGGGTAGCCTAGTGGTCAAAGCGTTGGCTCGGCACGCCGAAGACCCGGGTTCGATTCCCCACGGGTACAATGTGTGAAGCCCATTTCTGGTGTCTCCTGCCGTGGTATTGCTGGAATAATGTTAAAAGAAGTATAAAACTAAACTCACTCACTCACTCGACTGACCTCCAAGTATAAATATCTGGCACGATGGTATATAATTAAGTCTTCACTGTGCAGTGTGGTCCGGGGCATAGTCGGGGACCTACAAAAGAACAAAAACAAAAGCAACAACTTTGATTAAAAGGGAAGCTATGTTGAAAGGTTTGTAAGGTCAATACTAACTGTGAAACCGTGCTACCCAGTCGTCTGATACCTCTGTCACTTCGGATTTTCTACCAGCGCCAAGCCGACTCACCAAGACATTACCGACCTACTGTTGGAAGCGTCCATAAACCAAATTCACTCACTAATGTTCAGCATTGTGTCCCCACAATCAAATCAATGGTACTAGTCTGTCTCACAGTGCCTGAACCACATTATTTCCCTACTGCCAAGCCCTCTCTGCAGTGCTAAAGCCCTAAATAAAGCTAGTCTAGATTTCCTCAGGTTCTGAATCTCTGGTCTCCCCAGGGCTCCTTTTCAATTTAAATGGGCTTGTTTGTTACTATCAAAATTATATATATTCAGAGACTAAGCATTAGTCTACAATGGTACCGGCAAGGACTGGCCGCGTATGGGTGAAGATGGCTTGTCGGTTCGATTAACCCATACACAGCGATCCGTCTGTGGTATCATAGTCCCAGGGACTAGAATAACGGTTCGACTTATCCGGTGTTCGATTACTATCTGACGCGTATGAAGATCCAGGTTAGAATCAGTGTTCAGCAACCCATGCTTGTCGTACGAGACGATTAACGGGATTGGACGGACAGGCCCGCAGACTTCGTCGAAACATATCCTAATTGTGCAGATCGATACTCACGATGTGTGTCGCTGGATTGTCCGGTCCATACTCGATTATTCACAGACCGACGTCCAGTAGGTGGTATATTGCTGAGTGCACCGCTAAGAAACTTAACTATGTGACCTAGCTGGTCGGGACATCAGGGTTGTGAAGGCCACGATTGGTTGGGTCTTTTATTTTTGTTGTTGTTGTTGGGATCTGTTTAACTCCGCACTCAACAATATTCCAGTTATATGGCGGTTGTCCGTAAATAAATGAGTCTGGATCAGAAAATCCAGTGATCAACTTCAGGAACATCGATATTACGCAATTGTGATAGGATGACATGTGTCAACCCAGTCAGCGAGCCTGACCACCCGATCCCGTTAGTCGCCTGGTACGACAACCATGGATTTCTGATGATATACAAAGCATCGTTTAATCCTGCTCACACAAACCATACTTCTGCGGAATACAGGTTGTACGCATCTAAGGGCCTCAAACGGGTAAATTTGCTGTTAAGAGTTGCGTCCCTTAGACGTGCCAGGAACCTGTGATCCCAGATGCGCCTGATTATGTTTGCAAGCGCAAAAAACATGCCCAGGGGTTCCACCAAAGTGGTTGCCGTGGAGGACCTGCATCACTTCAGGCTTGTCCCCCTCAATCAAATAGGGGCGGTGGGGTAGCATAGTGGTTAAAGCGTTCGCTCGTCACGCCGAAGACTCGGGTTCGCTAAAACCGAATTCACTCACTCCACAATCAAGTTGACATGATCTGATATGACTAGACTAACATCTTCTGTCTGAAATGAACATATTTTACAGAAAAAAAGGTCCTAAATTCTCTTCATTAATATATAAAGGAGCCCAGAGTCTTTCTTCATCTTAGACCTGAAACCTCTGTAGTCTAGACTTACCACATTTTCTAGACTTGCAAGGGCTTTATTTGGGTATATTTGTGTTAGGGTCTGTATGACAGACTATGATATGAATGAATATACTGGCTAACTGAACGTAAATAGATTCTTCTTTGAGGGGCATTTTTTAGAAGTTGGGGAGTCAGATAAGGACAAGCTTTATGGATGAACAACTTCTTTATTCAAATAATAAAGAATAAAGAAGTTGTTCATCCATAAAGTTGGTCCTTTGCTTATATATTCGCTATTTAGCAAATCCACTTTATATCTGAGCTATAAAAAGTGAAGTTGGTGGTGGGTACAGGTGAACTGGACTGACTGACTGACTGACTGAGTTTGGTTTTACGCCGCTTTTAGCAATATTCCAGCAACATCACGGCGGGGGACACCAGAAATGGGCTTCACACATTGTACCCAAGGTGAACTGGAGATGTGTTCGGCTTGACTCCTGAGAGTTTCGAGGGCTTCGGTCCAACTCCGTACTGAAAGTCATGCTACACGTGGTTTCTCCTTAGACAAGTGACTTCATCGGTCTGATCCTCTCTTCACAACAATAAGGGGCGATGGGATAGCCTCGTGGTTAAAGCGTTCGCTCGTCGCACCGAAGACCCGGGTTCGATCCCCCACATGGGCACAATGTGTGAAGTCCAATTCTGGTGTCCCTCGCCGTGATATTGCTAGAATATTGCAAAAATTGGCGTAAAACCCAACTCACTCACTCACTCTTCACAAATCAGGGTACCCGGGAGGATGAGATGGTAATGAGACTGTCAATATACAGCAATATATAATCACAATTGGTTCGTAGTTTTCATGATACAAGACAAACTGACTGACTGGCTGAGTTTAGTTTTACGCCGCTTTTAGCAATATTCCAGCAATACCACGGCGGGGGACACCAGAAATGGGCTTAACACATTGTGCCCATGTGCGGAATCGAACCCGGGTCTTCGGCGTGACGAGCCAACGCTTTAACCACTAGGCTACCCCACCGCCCCAGATACAAGACAAAACATTCGACAGATACCATGGTGTTCTTGTATGTTTATTGGTCTATTTTGTTCTTTTATTTAGTTTAATCGTATTTTTAAGATCCGTGTATCTTTTGACAAACGTATAGCCACACTATATTCACGTTGTTACGAGTCTGTGAATTTTCTAGAATTTCCTTATCATTGACGGTTTCTTGAGGGGACAATTTGGTAAAGATAAACACAAAAACTAAATGGTTTTTCGAAAAACAATCATAATCAAACAGATTTCGAAGTACAAATATTAATTCCCATTACTTCAACAGCAAATAATAAATCATCAGTATACATATACAATATAGATTAACAAGGAAAAATCCATTAAAGGGAGCTAACTGACACTGACTTGGCAACAGATTGCCATTTGACAAGAGTTTCCTCCCTTGAGTCGTGCATTTCTCGTGTCACCTCGTCGTTAAGGGAATTCGATGTGTTGTATGGCGAAGGCCCGGCAGTCGCGCTTGAAACTTCGACGTTTTTCTTGTTCAATATTCTCCATCCTTGTGAGATCGAATAAAGTATTTGCCCGACCAGACTGCTCGCGACAAACGCAGGCAGGCTCCGAACTATACAAACATTTTAGTGAGCAAATGAAAGAAGCTGGAAATACACCAACCCGCGTGACGATATGGCGATATTGCCCCGGGGGCAAATTCTGCTCGTCTTCACATTATTGGTACGTTCATATTCAAGTATACTCATTTCATATAGTATCTCGTTCATTTTGTTAGAAAGATTCTTTCACACATTATCATCAATTTTGCGGAATACGATTTTCTTTCCACGGGTTATATTTTAATATCCCAAAATTTCCGCTACAGCCTGTACTTACATTATATGTGAGATATTTACTTATATTACATATCAGTTTCTTATTAATGCAGAGCGTTTCTTTGTCATGGTCGTGCATGGGCTAATTACTAGAATCTAGTCTGGCAACAAATTTAACACCTCTTTACGTCTGTGTACGTACATATGTTCGCCAGGAATGTGATGCCTTTGATTGTATTAATATGTTTTACCAAATTTTGCTAATATGTACTTTCTATTTTGGTTAGCTCTTGACGTTCCATGTTTTTTTAGAAAGATTTACAAATCGAAACTCATTTCAATTTTATATTTTTTAAATATCTGCCTATCAACTTTATTTGCCATATGGATTAAGCGGAGGTAATATTACAATCTTTGATATTACACATTTCTGTTTTGGCGCTAAACTGAACGTCGGGATTGTAATACCGTCACGTTCAGCAGTCCCGTAAAATAAACTCACTGACCCTTAAATAACACAGCGTCCCAACAATTCGCCATTTTTTACAACGGGTGAAAACATTCTTACACCAAATTAGCTTCTCCTTCACGACTACAAAGACTCATTCACTTGGCATAAAAGGGGTTTTCAACCGTAAGCACTAACTGTGTCTCTTTTAACCGATGTAAAGGTCAATTAATTCATTTTAGTGAAAACCATGATATGGAAATTGTAATTGACTTAGAGAAAATTATAGCAAGGGAGAGAGAAAGAAAACACTTTAAAGTTCACCCCGATTAATTGTCGAAAATAGGGAACAATTGTCAAAATACGACGTCTTTCATTTTTCCAAGCCGTTAGAAAGTTGGCGGAGCTAAATGAGTAAGAATTCTTATGATCCAATTAAAGCTAAGAGATGAAAGCATTGGTGTGGCTATTTTACGAGACGATTTTTCATCTTAGCCCCGTCTCCTTGACGAGGCTATTGAACACAGTTTAATCTCAACCAGCTGTTTCAAACAAAGAGACATATTGCATCCAGCGCTGTCGACATCAGACAAACTTCTCGCTTGTTATGTTGCCTCTCTCGGGCAAGATGTTGCACGGCCACCGTCCCAGGAAAACAAAAATATTTGGGTTTGCATGCTTAATAAAATTTTCCCTCCCCTGTTGGAAACTGAAAGTTAATCTGGGGTTATTTCAAGACACGGATTTCTCACCGATGAAGACGAAATTAATCGGTCGGTTTGCGCGTGACCGTCGCGTGCAGGGAGACGGAGCCCCGTCGCGTCACCTTCTCTTACGGGCGGGAATTTCTTTAAGCACGCGACTGGAGTTTTTCTGCGAATCTTGGGAGAATCGGAATCAAATCAAATCAAGTTTCCAACTCAATTTGCCGTTTGTCCTCCCAGATGAGAAGGCGCGCTTCTAACCCAACTTTCACTATCCGACGGTGCGAGGCGCGTAATTTTGATAGCCAGGAAGACAAATAGAGAGAGAATAGGGGGTTTGGGGGTAGATTATCGGAATGGACAGCTGAGTTAGTTCGCCCTGCTTAACACGTCAGTTTCATCAAATTTTATCACGGAATTGAAACGAAATCAGATTGCAGATTGAAAGTGAAATATAATCTGAGATTTGCTTTAAAAAGCGTGATGTGCGACATTATACTGTTGACCAAATGTTAATAGATGACTAAGGTTAGTTATATATCAATGTGAAAGCACTCACACAAACTATGAAACGAGACGCGAATATTAATGCACCTTACGTATGTCCGTTCTGCTTGTATTTGTTTCTGATGGATCGCCAACGCCTCCAGCGCTACGGAAAGCGCGATTCCCTCTTGGTCTCGCTGTGCTTATCCGACTAAAAAGAATGAGATTGAAAAATATAAGTATTATTTAAGATTATTTAAACTAACACATCACCAATACCTGTAACGTAAATCACACGTGTAAATAGCATGTTTTCAACAAAAGCTATCTTTGTAAAATAAATAATTACCGATCTTAAAAATAATAATTTAGAAGAAATTCCAATAAGCACGTGCATATATTTGTTCAAACTTCGTGTAAACAGTAAAATACTTCATTGGAAATTGATAATACTAAAGTAAATATATAATTTGGGGAAAATACACGAAAATGGATGATATTTAATACAGATGGTTTGAAGTTCTGTTACCACAGACCAGTAGGTGCGGCTATGCCTTGCGATTCTTAGCGTATTCACAGTCACGTGCAGCGTTTTCTATGAGTGCACAAAAGTAGGATTAACAATTCCGAAACGAACATTTGTTTGTTGAATTCCACATGTTACCGGGGGGTATTTCATCCGCACGCTGTTCCCGAGCGACAGCTTGCTACGGGACATTTCTATTCTTGAGCCAACAATCTGCAAACTGCGTTAGAAATATTAAGAATATTCTTAAAATAGGAAAGAAATTGAAATGAAATAGAATGGAGAACGATGGATATCTAGATACATGAACGTGTTGTGCCAAAATGTGTTAAGATATTCATAAACCTGCACAAGGTCTTTGTTTTTTGTGTTTAAAAAATAATAGACAATTTTTCATACACGTGTCTCCGTTTTAAAAACAGAGAACAACGCGGTCTCGGATTATAGTGTGCAGTTACTAGTATTCAATTATATATATGGAAATATGAAGCACACTTTTATACCGAAAAACTTAAAAATACTCCATTGTTCTGCTAGGTAAGCCAGATAATATCAAACCTATTAGAACAACGTTTGCTTTATATTAAGACGCCATATTATTTTTAACCCACAGAAAATATTTACCACACAGTTAACTGTAGATAGCGTCAGGGAGATGAAAAGGATTTTCACTTTGAACCGCTTGCTCTAAACTGCGGGGAGGGTTGTACGAAAATAGGAATATGTTTTAAAGGTATTCCCCGCGGTTTTTCAACACTTTCTTCCTAATAACCACATTCATATCTCCGCAGACTTCGCATGCTTGAGCGCAATTTCTCGAACACAAACAATCAATATTCAATTAGAATCAAGTAAGGGCGACAATTAACTCATTTAATGGTTCGGGCAGATCTCATATCTCTGACCTCATCCACCCTCGAGCTGATCTCAACTTGTGAAAAAATGAATTAGGCGTAGACTGCCTCCCCGGGATATACGTGCTGAAGCAAGGGATCATCGACAAAGAATTTCTCGTCTAATATCACCTGTAATATGTTTGCGATATTCTCGAAGAAAGGCCAGGGAAATTGTATTTACACTAAGCTCAATCAGTTTCTACGAATGAAAAGTTTGGGCCGGGAGGAAAGTCTCAAAGATCAGTGCTGTTTAAACACTTAAGACTCGGTTTTCTTTCATTGAAATATACAATGGCTAACTGGCGACACAGGGGAGCAAAGAAAGGATTCACGTCTAAACGCTTTAGGGAGAATCGGACCAAAAGAGCCCCGAAATGACAGGCATGCTCGAGAGAAGAGGAACTGCTTCCTCACACTACCCCACCCCTCCCTACACTCGACCCCCACCCAGATTTCAAAGATTGTGGCACGCGCCAACTTATGAACTGCATGTCATCTCATTTAGCTCGAGCGGGTGGGGTTGCACATTGTCGGGAATCGCTTCAAATTTCCCTTGTTGCATTAATTCTGGCGGTATTTAATTTTGCCGATTAATGGAAGAAGTTTATTTACATTTTATGATAAAGCCAGGGACGTATGTAATATGTACACCTCGTTCAAGACATTGAAGCTACAAGCAGACATTTTATAGGGTATATATGTGTACTGATCAATGACCAGATGGTTTCATGATGACGTGAGAGCAAAGGTGATGTTGATGACGACGACAACAACGATAATGATTAAAATAGTCAGGATATTCGCACGGATTTTCAGGGAATATGATTATAATGACAAACAGAATATCAGTCATAAAAAATGGGATGGACAAAGTAAAGTTCTTCTTGTTTGCTTACCCCATTTCTAGAATGAAATTCAAACGGTAAATAAACAAACAGCAATAATAATAATGATAATTCTTGATGGTTATAATATAAATTGTGATATTCTTTCATCTGTTGGGGCGGTGGGGTAGCCTAATGGTTAAAGCGTTGGCTCGTCACGCCAAAGACCCGGGTTCGAATCCCCACATGGGCACAATGTGTGAAGCCCATTTCTGGTGTCCCCCGTCGTGATGTTGCTGGAATATTGCTAAAAGCGGCGTAAAACCAAACTCAGTCAGTCAGTCTTTCATCTATTGGGACGATCCGGTTTATCAGTATAACACCTGACAAATATGTTTTCTATTCACAGAGATGGGTCGTGACTTTAACCCACCTTTTCACTTCGACTCATGATTTAAACGTGGGAAATCAAATCCCAGAATGAATAGTTATTGAGCAGCTACTTTGAAAGTGACAAGTTAATTTAACAAATTGTATCCTCGCTATGTTACACCAGCGACCGGTACTTGCAGATTCGCCGGTAGTTGTGAATAGGCTGTTGAACAAGTCGCTTCGTTCCGTACGTCGTCCCTTGAGTCTCAGCGTTCTCACTGCTTTCCCCATTTCCCAGGTAGCGTATGCAACCCTCCCACTCACATACACAGGTAGAGCCTTTCATCTTGCCGACCCGACCCGACCCCCATCAGTGATAAACGAGCGACTCATTGTGTTACATGTGTATGGCTGAGTCAATGTTCAGAATTAACCCGATATTTAATTGAGTGTTTATTATTCTATGATTTTCCTTTTTGTAGTTTGACTCTTTTCTAAAATCAGATTATAAACACATTTTATGTCAAGGTTTATATTTTCAGATTTTTATATAATAAATTGCTTCAGTTGGTTTGCATACAAAATAACTCATAGAAGTAAATAAATACCAAAACATGTGTCTGGTAGACTGTGATAGAACTTCTTTGAGAGCCATTTTAGAAGTTGTAAAGATGAAGGAACAACCAAGTTCTATGGATAGTCAACTTCTTTATTGCAATGAATCGTCACACTCATTGCAATAAAGAAGTTGACTCTCCATAGAACTTGGTTTCCTCCCTGTATGATAGAAACATGGACTAACGGACAGATGCCAGATACACAATGCATGAGATGACAACGTATTTAATATACTGTCATAGCGACGTTTCAGTATATATCCTCAAGCAGTAAAATGTGTTTTTTATGAATAATTTTCTCCTTCATCTTATCTATATGTTTTGTTGAACGCATATTTGATTTTGCCACCACCATGTAGAATGTGTAAGAGAACCAAAATTAAGCTCAACTATAAGCTCTGCATAATCAACACTGTGAACATGTTGTTATATGAAAAACATGTCCATTTAAACATACTACATTCCTGTAACAACTTGTGGTGTGTATCCATATACTTGTGGTTCAATCGTTTGGTTAAACATGTTTGTTTCTGAAAGCAAATTTCATTTTCGCTTATCAATGTCACTTTCGAATGGTAATATACACTGATCTGAGGAAACCAAATTAGTTAATCTAGATATTATTTCTATTTCCGCTTCATTTCCATTCTTCATTTCCAAATCCTTCTTTTCAAAGCTTGCATAGCTAAGTGTCCGTTTTTAGTGTTCTTCATATATACACGGTTTATTATAGTTTTGTGGTAAACGACATATATTTATCATATTTATTACTACGTGTCACTGCGGATACAATACGTACACCTCTCCAGTAGAGCGTGTCGATTTTAGGACTAGATAAAGGCCTATTATCCACGTGTACATTTTGTGGTCTTGTAGACAGGTGTTAAACTGGAGTCATGTGGCTATTGACTTTCGAATCATTGCTCATTTGTAAATAAACATCCCAATCAATGATCTCACAACACATGAAGGGTCGGCGCATTGATTTCAGTTATGGGGATTATGAAATATATCGCCGGATCTCTCTCCTCGCGCAACTAGCGTTAATCTACTTTGATCCACGTGCTGTAAACGCTTCACCTAAAAATGTCAGAGATTATATCTGGCAGATTGATAGGCAATGACATTTTAGTCATCTTGGATGGAACGTTTAGATCCACTGGTCGCCATCCTATGACATAGCTATGATACACGTGACTATTCTATTTAATAGTATTTGTTAACCTATCAGTATCGTTGCTATATTCAGCGGTATATTACGATTTATCAGCCTAGCAAGAGTGCTTTTAATTATGTTGTATATTTTCTGAATTTACAACAAAATTAAATTTGAATAAAATGAAACATGTTAATGAGCAGTTGTATGCTAAAATAACACATTTCTTTCTAGGAAGTATGTAACTATTATTGATACAAGTATGAAGTCGTTACTTGTTTTTCTAATTTGTTAGCTGTTTAGAGCTGTGTACATTTCCGCTTACTACAGCCGAAGTTCTGACAGTGTTCTGTCTAGAAACCTATTCCCATCCACACCGATCCTCGTGCCCCATATTCCCAATCGCAAAACACGGATGTATATACCTACAATACCATTCTTCTTATTCCAATCAAATAATGCCCAGATCATCATCATCATCATCATCATCATCATCATCTTAATCACGACTGATCGCTACTCTAAACCCTTTTCTTTCTCTAGAGACAGATCCGGTTTCACAAGTAGACAGTCTGTTATAACAGTCAAATCATCCGCATGCCTTGGTCATATATTTAGGCAATATTGCCATGTTGATGTTACTCTCTCTGTTCGATGACTGGAACCACCGCCTGTCTTAATCAGGGTGGATATAACCCTTCAATGTATTCGTTTACCGTTTGCGTATATTCAAAAAGTCATGAATGATAAAAATCACATTGACCCTGAATTGTTCGGAAAACAATTGTGGGTAGACACTGGTATTATAAAGATACACGAAAAAAAAGGATGCTTAAAATAGTTAAGGAAATCACGTTTAATGAAAGAAAGAAAGGTGCGGTTTCCACAAAAGCAATAACATATCGTCCTGTTTCTTACGCTTAACCTGACACATTTCAACCCCACTCGAACCCCAATCAAGAGAAAAACCTGGGGTTTCTTTCTAATCGGAACCCGTCCCCACCCCCATCTAACACCCCCAAACGCCACCCATACTAGATCCATCCCATTAATGCATCCTACCACGACGCCACCTGTAGCATACCCTAACTGTTCACCTACCCCTTGCGCCCAACTGCATATTCCCCACCAGGGCTATCCCCACCCCACCCCACCCCACCCCACCCCACCCCACCCCACCCCAACCCCCGAGTTGCGTCGAGTCTTGAATCCAGCGCCATATACAACAAGCGACCAAAGACCCTCTATGTACGCTGGTGTTACCCTGTGTGTTATCGACACGAGAGCGAATCCTCAAATCTAAAATCAATGTCGGTGTTTCTTGGTATCGATGTTGACGAGGCCTGGACCGCGGCTTGTAATTCCCCTCAAGCCGACACAAGCCCCAGGATTGACACTATTAAGAGCCGAATTTTAGGAGCTAAATATGTTTTCCTTAAGTTTGAACCACTGTTTGTTTCCACGATTTTCTCGGCAGTCTTAAGTGATTTTCTTTCCAAATTTGTTTATCAACCTAACACCAATGACCAGTGGTGCGGAATATAGCACTGTTGTTTAAAACGAAGATTAAACTGGGGGCGCATGTCTAAAAGAAGTGATGCAGGATCTGATTAAGCTATTTGAATAGGCTTTTCACAGTAGAACACATGACTATAGATTCATGTGGAGAGTGTATGCATCTAGCGTATCACTATGGTCATTTGTATTCGATGTATGAAAAATGTATATATGCACACTGTGTGATTCATATACTATTCACACTTTGCTAAGGATCAAATCATGGATTCAACAAAAAACTATGAAATTTGGTTAGAATATCTAAGCTTATTGTAAGCATGGATCCCAGGTTTAAGTATGTCACTGCATCTTGTGGATCGCAACCTGCTATTGACAGGTGTGTACTTGTCTGTGACTCGTTACATGATTTGCAAAATGGTTGATTGGTGCCATGAAAACCATTTTTTTTGGTTACCCATGTATCAAGTCGTAAAGTTAGATTTAAGTGACTGTTTGCCTAAAGAGGGGTTACCATATTATTATTTATCAAGTTTTAAATGGTTACAATTTCAAATTATAAATCTACGTTTAAGTAAAGTTGTGAATTTTTGTGATCATTAGCAAAGTGTAAGTAGTATATCAAGGATACTTATATTGTTTCCCTGTATTAACGGGGTGCGATTCAATGCCGAATTTTTCTGTATTACAAATACCTGTGACATTTCTCCGAATTATACGATATTTATATTCTATAATGTATTATTCTGCCAACTATCGTCATTATGTTCTCTATAGCCAACATAAAATGATTGTTGTAAAATCTCCTTTTGACACATAATTATTGACAACGAGAAATCAAATTTGTTAAATATGGATTATTTTTTAAATTGTTCAGGTGTACCAGCGATGCGTATTTTCTGTAGCAGAAGTTCTCTGTTTAATACAAGAACGCTTGTGTATTACATGGGTTTATTGTAATATGAAATAATCAAGTCAATAGTTACCTGTAGCATTACAACGTGTTATTTCATTGCAGACACTGCTGTTGTTTTGGGCACAAAGATACGTTTTAACTGAGTAATTTTAACATCAAATACACCTATTAATTTGGCGCAGTGTGTCTGTTCATAACAGCGTTAATAAACAACGTGTCCATACGCAGCCTTTTCAAAAATTCTAATCTACAACAAGCTGAAACGAGACAGACCTTGACATATTGGGGAGCATAGCAGGAATATCCTTCAAATATCGGCAAACCACAAACCCTGTCAAGAATCAATTCCATATGGTTCCGTCTATCGACGTTGTTCTGGTGGGACAGGTCGTAGCTGTTGCCACCAGAACTATGGATAGGCGTTCATTACTCGCTACGATGTATATTGTTCGCTCCTTGCATATCCCGTACGCTGCTGATTGCGTCACATAATATTCTGTACAGAAAATGGTTCATGAGTTCATCCTGGTACGATCCTTTTGATGAAATTAAACCACAAGAACGTTTCGGAATTTTTTGTGATTATTTTTTGTTATTGTTGTTTTTTCGTAAATTGTCGGACACATGAAACTATACACCAATGTTTGCTGGTGACCGAATGTGAAACTAACAGGAAACGGTTATAAGTTGCTGACGTTTTCCATACAAATATCATGCTTGTGTTCTGGACTTGTTTTAACCTAGTTACGTTTTGGATAACCTTTATAATTGTCTGGTCAAACCAAATTTTGAGTGTACAAGTAAACTTTCTTTTGGCGGCAGTATTGATATAAATAATTGATCTATAATTCCACTGCTTAATAAATAAAGTATCTGCTGAATGTGACTACATATTTGTTATATTTAAACGTTGTAATGATGTGATATTTAAATACGAAAACATTATTTAATAGTTACGTTATAAATATATTTCTCGTTTAGTGTGTCAAGTTATACGCTGTATCATCACATTTCTACACGTTTTTATAATATTGAGCATTCTGAACAGTGAACAACATTTTACTATTGTGTACTGTTCAATGACATCCTGAAGAGAATAACAAGTTTTGAGTAAATTGTATCATAAAACAGAATATTTCTGGATTTTAAAAACAATTTGGGTAGCTTCTCTTTGCAAAGAATCCCAAACGATCATGGAAAATTCGAATTCTTGGTTTGCATTTAATATCACTCGAACATATTGCTTATCTATGTAGCATATCTCATTGGGCCCATCTCATTAGGGTAAGAATTGTTTCGTTAAAAGAACAACTCACAGTTAAAATACGTTCGTTTTTTCAGCCCATACCGCACAGTCACAGGAACTAACAAGGCAAACGAAAGCAATGTGGGGGTGACCTCAGTGTACATAACAATTCCTTTTTATTCAAGAAGGCAACATCTTCATCTTTATGGTTCGTGTACTAATATACTCATATGTAATACAAAATGCTGATACATATATACTTCAAGCTCTACCGGCATAGAGGGAGAATCCTGATCACAAAAAGCTCAAAGGCATTTTGTAATGCCATCTTTACAAAATCTTGACGCGGTCTTATTGAAATGTTATTCCATTTTGACCCAAACTTTGCCGTATTTCATCACTGTATTTTTGTCGTATCGCAAAAATGATAATTCATCTTGACAATATACCTCACATGTTACGTGTATGTGTATAAATATTTGTTTCAGTATGTAAGTATATTACATACATATAGCTACAAGAATTGACTTTTGAGAGATACCAATCATTCAGACTGTTTTAATCCCGTCTTGAGAAGAGAACAAATCTACAGGCCCCTGAACCTTTTCTTTAACAGTGCCGGCTTTTAATGTCAATTTCACAAGCACGAGTTTCACGACACGTGCATGGGAGCAATATCTACCACACGGTAAATATGAGATTTATTGCCTACACGCGCCTGGCTGTTTCTGTCCACTTTGTGATATTGATATCAGAATACATTTCAAGGTTAGTCAATAATTGATGTCAATTTTGACATAAACTGAAATGTAAACCTGTCAATTTGTAGTGACATTTCGTGTTGGTTTTTAATCACTTGTCAATATCCATGCCTGTTTGTGAAATCAGTATTTAATGTACACATTTAAATGACACAGATCCCATTCAAGAGTGCCAAGAAGCATGCTAAGATACGATTGAGTTTATTTATTTAACACACATGTGAATTTCAATCAATAATAAATATATTCAACATAATACAGGAATAAACACGAGTATAATTATTGTCCGATTTAAGAAAAATTCGGAATGCAATTTATACATATTATGTACGGATATAGAAAAGAAACAAGGTCTTATAAACACTGGGTTATCCTAAAAAATAGTCATATTTCAATCATTTATGATTGATTTTAAAAATGCAGAAATCAGTTCGTAAATCGTGGGTCTGTTAAGAAAGAAAGGCGACCTTCAGTCAAGCTACATATTAAATCAAGGGGAAAACCGATTAGGAAGATCAGGTTTGTTAACGAAATATGGTTTATCATTATTAATGTTGCTTGTGTTTATTTGAATATTTTACATTTTGAATGTTTGAGAAAGCATAAAAGAAATCACAGCAATTGTTTTGAAAAGAAAGATCTGAAACAGAGATGAAGTTAATCGAAAACAGTACTAAGTTCCTCAGATGGAGTCCACCGACAGATTGGTAGTTCAAAGTATATGTGAAATTATTAAAAATATCTTGACGAGTATCTACAGAGAGAGAGAGAGAGAGAGAGAGAGAGAGAGAGAGAGAGAGAGAGAGAGAGAGAGAGAGAGAGAGAGAGAGAGAGAGAGAGAGAGAGAGAGAGAGAGAGAGAGAGAGAGAGAGAGTTAATACCTATGTGTTATTCATTCAGTGAATGACACATGACAATACAATATGGCGCATTCAATTTAAAATGGCCCCAAGGTTAGATATCCTCCGAATCTATCTACAAAGAGTGTTACATGAGCTTGATTTCTGGAATTATCGACTTTTGTTTATGAATTCAAACCGAGTGCAACACAATCTCATTATTGGAAATATATAAATTTCTAGGCTAACATTCATAAGCATACGATCAAAGATACGACATCAATATATCTTTTGTGGAACAACAACATATGGCGTGGTAACACTCCACGGTCTCAATGAAGAAATCTATACGCCCTACATAGACATGGCAGTACTGCTATGTACGGCGCGTGGCATTATAATGCTCTAGGTATGAAACAGAATACACTCCTATATATTTCAAGAATTAATATGTACCTTCCGAATTCATGTTTAAAGATTATCATTTTATGTGAAGTAATATTAGGGTTTATTTCCTGAAACGCTGTTGAAACTTATAAGTTTATAATGAGTTTTTTTAAGGGGGACTTACTGGCTTAGCGTTTGAAACACTTTAATTTTGCAGCTTCTGAATTAAAGATTAAAACATGCAATGTAATCTGTTATGATGTTAGCTGTGTATCTTCTGAATCCAAGTTCCTAAGCTTTTATAATGTTATATTAGACGTGTACTGTATGAGGAAAATTTTATAACTTATTATTTCATATGTTATGATATTCGCTGGGGATATTCTGAAATCCAAGTTCTTAAGCTTGTATAATGTTATATTAGACGTGTACTGTATGAGGAAAATTTTATAGCTTATTATTTCGTATGTTATGATATTTGCTGGGGACATTCTGGATTGTAGTTTAAACCGAACATTGTTTGTGATTATCATAAATTTGTATTTTCAGGGTTAAAGTTTAAAACATACAGATTATTATATTTAGTGGTACCAACCTTCGGCCTTCTGAATTAAATAATATGACTTTTATATGTGACGATATTAATCTTTTATCTTCCCTATTCAAGTTTAAACTTAATATTTACCGATACGTATGACATTGCCTATGTACCTTCTCAATTCAAGTTTAAACTTTAAGCTTAAAGTTGAATAATATGTAATAGTGTTTGAACTTTGTACCTTCTGAAACGTAGTTTACCGTTTAAAATATCTTCAGTATACATTGATGTTAAAGTTCTACCTTCTGAAATGTACTTCTTGCAAACACTTGTTATCGTCAATATACATGTATTTCAGTCGTTCAATCCAATAATTTCCATTACTTTTTGCTTTTCAAGCCCAGTGGACTTTGTCACGGCAGTTGATCGAAACTCATTCAACGCTGACGTTGGATTTATATTAAATATTATATTTTTATATTTAGCATTTTTAAATGCAGTGGTATTAAATTAACCACGCAACATTGTCGAACAAATGTTTTACAAATCCATTTTGGGATTGTATAGGAAACAAACTTTCAGTTGATAAAGAATTGACTGCTGCACATGCAGAAATTAAATACCCCGTAGGCTGAAGTGGAAACGTGTATGGTGTGTTGTAGGGTGTGGTCCACTAGGGTGGTGATGGGATTGCTGTGTGTGGTGGGTATACGGCGGGGTATTGTTTCGGGGTGGATTCCACCCCAAATGTTGCATATTGCGTTGATCTTTACCTGAATTGACTGTCTGGGTTAGCTTGCTGTGGTGTCACTATCACCAAGCTGTGGTGTCACTATCACCATCATTTGGTGTCTTCCATGACTTTTAATGAGCGCTTCACATTCCATGTATTGCCTTTTACGGCAAATGGAATCTGTTTCGGGGGATCAAAGGGGGTGGTTGTTCCCTGCATAGGTATTTATGTATATTCAATGCATTGTTACTAGAGTGCTCAATCATAAAAAGACGATTTTCATGACTTGACATAATGTTGCTCTGATCTATATCAGATTATATTTTTTCAACAGCCATTTCACTGTAAACATATAATAAGCGTATTACAATTGTCTAATATTGTTTGTTTGTTTGTTGTTCAACGCCACACTCACCAATATTTCTTATTTTTTACTAACAATATTTTAACAAAGATCAGCCAACAAGATTGAATCGGCGCATGTGTCGGTTCACAAAGCCTAATCCATTATTAAATAATCTGCTTTCTTATGTTTCATAAACAGCAAGGTCGCGTCTTTTGACGTCCTCGCAAATCAAATCCGATTAATCCCCAAACAAGCTCCACAGCGTGATTAAGATTTACAGCGCTCAGAAGATTATTGCATAAACATGTTCGGCATATACAAATGATTATCTGTTCAAGTACGGACAGAGTGTTGCACCCTTAGACAAATCATTAACTCGCTCCAACGATTTTTTCTCGTATTATTTTTCTTTATCAGAAATCTTAGTTTGTCCGCGGCACCCATAAATATATCCCTGCCTTCATTAAAGACGCCTTAAGCAAAAACACTAACTCTAACGACCTCAATTATATACCGGAGTGATCGTTAATGTTTCCTGGTGGACAACTGTCTTTGATTTCCTCAAGCAATAACTGTTCAGTTCATGTTTAACGAATTTCCGCACACGGTCGTAATCATATCTGCTCAGCGGGCTGGTACAGATACGGCTCTCTTGTCGCATCCTCAAAAACATGTTGACAAACAGTTGATATCTTGCTTAATGCATTAATATAGATGTTTCTCTGACCAAATGTTTAGTTAATGAGGAAGAATAACAATATATGGATGAACAACTTCTTTATTACAGTGAGTACGGCGTTTTGGTGTAGGTTCCAACACCGTTATCAAGCTTGTGAAGTTGTGTATCCATATATTGTTATAATTCCTTACTGCTCCAACGTCTAAATGCCCGTCAAAGAAGTTGTTTAATTAATGTTTTGTCATGATTGTGAGCAATTACTTCTAAACGAACACTGTTCTTCAACGATTATTTGCGGGAGTGACTTTTGGAATATATTTAGTTTCACGAGTCGGACAATTAATGCGCGTTATAATTCTCCGTATTTGAAACTGTACTTATTAAGCATGTCTGTGCAGTGGAAAGCAAGCATCTGGTAAGTATGTATAGTTATTGATTATTATAAATGTAAATGTTCGTGAGTTTGTTAAAACAAAGTGATGATTTCAAAATGTTTACTTTGTCTGCTTCAAGGACAAATCCACGAGAATATATGTAAACAATGGCCGTGATAAAGTTGACAATTTACATCTTATGGACTTGTCTAGCTTAATAAATGGTGTGGTTTAACGTGGACAAGAAATCGCCATTTTCAAGAGACTTCTTCTTTTGAAACTATATATTGATAGAAATTAGAAATACATTTGAAAATCTCCCCACTAATCCACTCAACAGACAATGGTTAATCGAGATGGCCCAACTGTAAACAAGAGTTATCTACCCTGGTCCAATTGAATCACGATGAAGTGAATTTAATCTAAATGTATGAAAGAAATGAAAAGACGACAAAATTAATAATAAACATCCTTAGCTGCTGTTCCATAAGTATTTAAAAAGCAGGTATTTTCTCCTTTACCTTACACAGTTAACATATATGTTATTCGTTTTCGGACAAAAACAAACATTTCATCAGTACCAAAATTCAAGAATTCGGAAGAAATACACATACTTTTCAAAAAACATTCAAAGATCTTATTTCCACACGCTAAAGAGAGAAGCCTTATCATGACATATACACACTCCAAAAATAAGAGGGATATAAACAACTATGTATTGATATATAATAAAGGTGAAATATAAAATATCCTTGAAATATGCAATAACTATAGGAAAAGGAAAAAATCTTTTTAAATGTTTTTACGCATTTGGATGTTTCGTTGTAACGTACGGTTAAAAGAAAATCGGGTTGGCTTTATAGTGCATCCAGCAGGCGTCTTTGATGGGGCATGGAGTTTAATTAGTAGTGCTTTCATGCATCCCTTACCGTTCTACCCGCACCCACAGAATTCCCCCCTGCGTGGGTGGAGGGCGTGGTTGGGTGGGGTAGGAAGGAGGAGCCGGGGTACACATATCTTTTGTTGTAATTTATTTCGAACAGTTTTTGTTCTATCAGGTTGACGTCGCACCTAACGACTCCAGAGCTCATACGCGTCTTATTCACCTTTGGCTTCACATTTGCACATTTCGTATTTGAGCAGCCCGCGAAAGTGTCGATGCATGAGGATAATTTTTAGGTTGTTATTGTGTAGGTTTGTGTTAAACCAAACAATTCCATCTCACATAATGTGTTGTCGCAGTGCGGCCTCTGCGTGATCATGTTTGTGCGTTCAGCGTTATTGTTAATAAGCCATACAGTCTGTTTCTGAAGTAAATTTACCTTAACACCGACATTTGCGGGATGAATGCTTTTGACCTCACTCTGACACTTCTAATTTACTTCGTAAAATATGATTTTCATTTTTTGTAAGCTGAACAATTTCACGTAAATTCCATTATTTGAATCACTAACTGTGTTTGAATTTCTTACGGACTCAAAATATGTTAATCTTAGGACGAAAGCACTGAAGAATGGTCCACTGGAAGCGTCAAATTTTAACTTCTGGCGACTTCAAGAATGGCTTTTGTGTGTGAAACACGACGACTTACCCAACTTCAAGCGAAAATCTTACTATGGGCACGTCAGCGACCTTATATTAATTTTTCAATCCATGTTTGTTGCGGTTGTATCTATAAAGAAAATCAGGTTAGGACAAATCTTAGAAAAGACGTGCTTGTGAAAAAAGATCAAACTTACTGCATGTAAATTCCATAAATTAGTCTTTTTGACACAATGAAGCCTTTCTGATAAATTTAGTGTGTAAGTATAAATCTAAAACGTGTATATGTTGAAATTATGTCTCTTTCTCATTCCTGTGAACGCATCTCATAAAACACGCAGCAATTTGTAAACGTTATCTATTGTTTCAAATAATGTGGATCTAGAACTGTCCTTCTACCCCCGTCCTTTGTCACTGTTAGAAATGAATAATTTTGAATACAAATCTACACATCGACACAAAAATAATCCTCGGTATGGTCCGATGAAGCAAGATAACATGGCCCTGAACGAGATTTTGTAACCTATTAGTAGACATCGTGTTTAATGCGTCATAAGTCCCATCGCTTTTGGACTCTAAAGATCCTTTACCCCATTGACCACGTAAAGTTCGTATTCCAATAATCTATACCCCTAATACCCTGATTCCCTACTAACACCCCTCCCCGCTCCTATCCCGGACTCTGATTGATAGGTGGTCAACCGAGAGCATGAGTAGCAGTTAATGTAATTGTAATTTGTATTGATAAAGTATTTGTCAAGTGATTTTCAATTCTCCCGCACGAGTAGTACTGATTAGATTAGGCAATATGTTGAGAGGTTCCGTTTGGCAGAAATTCAATCGTGTTACCCCATATTTGATCCTTACCTCAAACTTGTACATTTCCTAACCGAAATGTGATGGCCTCACGATACCAGCTGATCAATGGCAGTATTGACACGTCTTATTAGCAGACCCTAATGTTTATTAAATGAACAGTCGTAGATACAACCTGACGGAAAGTCACTACGTTAATCCACAAGCATTAATCTTCCAAAAGATTAACGGGGCTATAAATTAACACCGATAGCCGAGAGGTAACGGAGTTTCTCTGGGGCACCTAACAGAAATTATTGAAGGTGTACAGGCTTAGAGTGTCTGAGACTTGGAGTGTTTTTCGAGGCGTAAAGTCTGTAGTATCTTGGAACCTGAGTAGACTGTAGATAACGAGACAGGAAGATTGATGTGCTTATTACTACTGAAAGGACAACCTGTGATCTGTATCTATCAAGTTTATCAAGTTTACGAGTGTAGATTGATGGTATAAGAGGTAGACGCGGAGGGCGTGGTTTCAAGGTTTGGCGGACGGAATATCATTATGGTTGGATGCTGTGGGCTAGGCAGAAATTGTGAAAACGACAATTCGGGGTCAACGTACTTGGATATAGACTATCTTCTATAAATACCTTAAAAATTACAGAGCCAGTGTTCCTGCCACGCGGAACCAGAAACACCATCTTGTAAAACAGTTATCGGATGCCCTTCCCAAAACATGAAACCTAGCAGACACCCTTCTTGTAATCATGGAACCCGTCTGGTGACATCTTCTTGTAATCATGGAACCCGTCTGGTGTCACCCTTCTTGTAATCATGGAACCCGTCTGGTGACACCCTTCTTGTAAAGAGCGAGTCCACTAGACACCCTGCATGTAAACATGGGGCCTGACAGACACCCTTATTGTAAACAACATACCTGTCAGGCGCCCTCATTGTTAACAACGAACCCGTCAGACACCCTTATTGTTAACAACATGCCTGTCAGGCGCCCTCATTGTTAACAACGAACCCGTCAGACACCATTATTGTTAACAACGTACCCGTTGGTCACCATTATTGTTAACAACGCACCCGTTGTTCACCCCTATTGTTAACAACGAACCCGTTGGTCACCCCTATTGTTAACAACGAACCTGTCAGACACCATTATTGTTAACAACGAACCTGTCAGACACCATGATTGTTAACAACGAACCTGTCAGACACCATTATTGTTAACAACGAACCTGTCAGACACCATTATTGTTAACAACGAACCTGTCAGACACCCTTATGGTTAACGACGAACCTGTCAGACGCCATTATTGTTAACAACGAACCTGTCAGACACCCTTATTGTTAACAACGAACCTGTCAGATACCCTTATTGTTAAAAACGAACTGTCAGACACCATTATTGTTAACAACGAACCGGTCAGACACCATTTGTGTTAACAACGAACTGTCAGACACCATTATTGTTAAGAAAGGATCCGTTAGTGATTTTTTTGGTGAAAACTGGTCCCGTCAGAGTTCTTTCTTGCAAACTATTCAGAGATCCCTCTTGTAGTGAAATTAATACAAATATAAAGAAATACACAAACTATCGTGATACATGTCTTCATTTTATAGTATTCACTATCAAAACTTTATAGTATTACACAAAAATACTAACACGAATTGTTCCACATCATGTTTCAGCTTTGTCTTCACTTTCACTGAAAATCATTTTATTCTCATACAAGCGTCTTTTAATGACTTCATCCTTGTCAAAGATACAATTATTTCACAATTTAAAAACCCCTTCTCAGAAATCCCAGTTTCAATCAGTGTCAAGCTTGACAAAGCGGATGCGGTTGAAACGTGTCGGATTCGCTCGGTTGACTCCTTTAGACCCCAGCACGAGGGAGATAGAGTTAGATTAGATTTATGATTTAAGTGTATTACTTTACAACCATGTCTATGACAAGGTCATGGGGTGTATTTGGATGGGATCATACGGTTCCTCGCGAGCGGACAAAAGGGATCACCTTCCAATATCTTCTGTAGCTATTGTATATGGAACATAAATGACCATTTCTGAAAACCTCCGCAACACGTCACCGACTTGACAGCTTTCCAAATCGGACACGCGTAAACACAATCACAAAGACCATCCGTCATGCCCATGTCCATTTTGGCTGCGGTCCTCGCTTCAATCAAATTTAGGCCAATTTCCGACAACTATGAACCAGGCATTGCTTAACCCTTTAGATCCACGAGCGAGACATAACAGCTAGTGTCAATGGGAATGCTAACCCCCTAGGGTTACTGATGTCAAATGAAAATATGACGGTGCGAAGCTGGCAGGCGACCGAATCTGCCTTGAAAGGTTTTACCTGTGTCCCGATACACCGTCCTTCCACAGGTGCCGAGATAAAGGTGTGGGGGTGAGCTACCCACTCGCATGGCTAATTGTCACAAATCTAATTGAGGGGATGCTGTGCTATTCATATACACCAAACGTCCTCTCGCGAGTTCGAAGCGGGCACGTGCTTCGACGGAGACACGCGAGGGCGCTATTGAAACCGCGCGTGCCGTTATTACCAACAATGTCGACGGCTACAATGACGGCTGTGCCAACCACGGCGCTCTGCTGCCAAGCACAACCCATGCCACGACCCTCAAACTGTATTATTCTTCTGCTTTCAGTCATGTTTACTTTTTGAATACCTAATTTGTTTGAAGCTAAACTCGCAGCCCAGTACCTGTACTGCAACGGTTGACGACTGTCACATATTTCGTTGTAATTTGTTCGTTTTTACACACGATCAGGTTTTTGGTTAACACGCTCTTTAACTTCTGGCATCAGTAGGTGGTTCGTCCAATAAGTTAAAAAGTTTAAAAATATATTTAAACAGATTAAATACTAACTGAAATCTAAAAGCACATCTGTGCTGTAAAACATTTGAGTGAGTGAATAAGTTTAGTTTTACGCCGCTTTTAGCAATATTCCAGCAATATCACGGCGGGGAACCAAAAAATGGGGTTCACAAATTGTACCCATATGGGGAATCGAACCCGGGTCTTCGGCTTGACGAGCGAGCGCTTTAACCACTAGGCTACCCTACCGCCCCGGTGTATCAGGGAGGGTGTGGATCACTTTATGAAACCTCAGTAACATGCATCCCCTATTATATTTCAAAGCAATAGGATTTACAAACTGTCATGGTTTTACACAACGAGTATAAACTCATTCCTGTAGAACATTTGTCTCAAAAATTAATTACGCTTAAACAGTACACAAACATCTTTTCTCATGAAACAAATTTACGCGCCCGTTGTCGCATGTTTGGTCGCTGTGGTACCGGTGCAGCTGAACATGTATTTCTTACCGTTCCTGTTTACAAGTCTGCAGTTAGCCAACAGTAACATCAACATGTTAAGTGCAACTGGAAACAATCACTAGTTACAAACTGCGTGAGCTTTATTAAATTGTTTTGCCAAATGTCCCCCATTCTCTGTTATGCAAGATACTATGCTTAGTTCTGATTTGATAAGTGCCCTGGGCCAATTCGAAGCTTCGTACGGAAGTGACGTCATCAAGTGACGTCATCATCCCATCTTCTAAATCCAGCTCAGCAGAAAGTGTCTCTCGCTCGTGAGAGTAATTTGATTTGATGGCTAATGAAGCGTTTTGCCCGTAGAAGCGGACTCAAAAAGGAAGCAATTATAGCAAATGGTAGTGGTGTTTTTATTGGACGGAAATATGTTATAGCCTGTATAATCGAGGGTAAATGTCACCAAATATTAGACAATTCAACATGAAACTGACAATCAAACCAAAATGAACATTCCGAGAACATTCATAAGCATGTAGGAAGAATTATACAGAAGTGATACACAGTTTCTCAATTCCTTTCAAATAGATAATCAAACTTCCATGTTACAATGTATGAAATTTAAATCATAAAAAGACGAAAACAGCAACAACGAAACAAACATAACACCAATAAACAACAGCAAAATGTTTTACCAAAGACTTTGTATTTTTGGTTATTTAGCTTTAACACATCTCTATGTCAAGGCCTTAGTTTAATTTCGTAAGCAAAATAGAATTACGTGCCTGACACATATTTTATTGGGATTTTATAAATGTCCAAGTTAATCGCATTAATGAATATTCTGTTTAGAGGTTGTTGGCGATTACGTGCCTGACTCTGAGTGTGTGGGTTCGAATACCGGATGGGACTCAACCCAACAAAAGTACTAGAATCTGTACTTTACTAAGGAAGTGCAATCCCAAATATAACATATGTTAGGGTTGTCCGTTTCGAGGTTTGACCTTGACTATTTCAAAACATCAACAAAGGAAGTTTATTAGTTGCAAAGATGAAGGAAAAACAAGTTCTATTGGTAGTCAACTTTTTTATTGCAAAGAGTGCGACGTTTCGGTGTAGGTACTAACACCTTTATCAAGCAAGTGCAATAAAGAAGTTGACTATCCATAGAACTTGGTTCTCCTTTGTTTCAAAACAACTTGACCGCAATTGAAGATAGTACGGTATTTCTATATATCTCAATACAGCACACCCGTAAACGCTATACATAATATGACTAAAGAAACATATCAAAGGCAAGGTCCATTATGCTGTGTAAATAGTTTTTTTTAATAGTAAGCACGGTGCAGAATACCATCTCTGCTTTCTGAATAAACTATCTGAAATATATTGTTAATATTAAACACTCGTATTCCAATACGAGCTTGTCACGCATGTTTTCGAAGTGGTCTCAATAGATGACCCATTTACCTCTCGCGATCTCGCTATCAAATCTTTTTTGACAATATTTTTATGGACTACACACGTGACCGAACAGCCCAATGAGAGAAAAGCCAACTGACCAAATTACAGTAAGTGGGCATAGTCGTGCACTAATTATCCCCCCTTCCAACCCTAAAACCCATTTTCCCCGCCCCCATTGTCAAGGGGTACTTGAAAGCACACACTGTCACTTCCACCTTGCCCACCTGCCGAGAATTCTTTGAAGTTGCCGCCCTCACCTGAGTTTTAGGTCGTCACGGCCCACGGTTGCATGTAAATGCCCTTGTGACTAGCGAAGCGGATTACGGATTTGTAATAGTAACTTTTATACACAATAGAAAGAAAATTGGTGTTTTATTCTAGATTGCGACGCTCCGTTGATTCCAAAAGCGCCTAAAGAGCTACTTAGTCAACGGGAATTACCATTATCGTAGAAAAAGAACCATACACTTTTTCATGATCGTTATTGCACGTAAATTTAGCCTAATGTGTGTTTTTCGCCATAAACATATGGTTCAAGGAAATCACTCTCCATGACCGTGTGGTGCGCTGCGTCTCAAGTGGTTGTAAACTCGGGTCATCTGCTGGCTATCTGGTCAGCACACGGCTGGACGTCACTCGTGGTGGCTTCAGATTGCCAGTAGCTGGACACAATACTAGCCAAATGTTGACTACTTTAATTGTCTTTAATTGTGCGCTGTGCTTCAGTCTAAAGTTAAGTGGGTCGTATACTACTACTACTACAACAACTACTACTACTACTACTACTACTACTACTACTGGGCGGTGGGGTAGCCTAGTGGTTAAAGCGCTGGCTCGTCACGCCAAAGACCCGGATTCGAATCCCCACATGGGTACAATGTGTGAAGCCCATTTCTGGTGTCCCCCGCCGTGATGTTGCTGGAATATTGCTAAAAGTGGCGTAAAACCAAACTCAGTCAGTCAGTCAGACTACTACTACTACTACTACTACTGCTACTGTGTTGTCACAACCCCTAGTGTACAGTACACAACCCTGTGCACTTAAAAGAACCCACGAATCCGTTGGTATATGACCAGATGGTGGCCACATGAATACGTGCAAACACCAAGTTGCGGGTACAGCAACGTGCAGTGAACTTGGACAAGGTACTGTGACTATGTGTCCCAGTCCACCCAGCTGTGAATTTGGGTACCTCGTTAGGATGAGAGAGCCACAATAAACTCGGTGCGCCTAGTCGCAGCAATAGTTGTATACTCCCCAGGGAGTTGAGATTGATAACACGATGTGACGTTGAGATTGACATCCAATGATCGAGGGAAACAAATACCAGCGCCTTGAGCAAGCAATGATTGCATGGATATGTGCGCTATATATATAAATATCCTATACTACTACTACTACTACTACTAGGGGCGGTGGGGTAGCCTAGTGGTTAAAGCGTTCGCTCGTCACGCCGAAGGCTCGGGTTCGATTCCCCACATGGGTACAATGTGTGAAGCCCATTTATGGTGTCCCGTGAGATTGCTGGAATATTGCTAAAAGCGGCGTAGAACTAAACTCATTCACTCACTACTGCTACTACTACTACTACTACTACTACTACTACTACTACTACTACTACTACTACTACTACTATAGTGACAAATATACAACTTCTTTTATTTCGTGAGTGGGACGTTTCCGTACAGATTCATGTACGTAGTCAGGCAGGACATTTTTATCGAAACGTCCCACTGACGAAATGAAAGATGCTGTTAGCAATAAAGTTTGTCAATATTGTCCTTCCCAACCTCTAAGATGCCACTTAAAGAAGTTACAACTACTACTACTACTACTACTCCTACTACTTCAAACTCTGAAGGTTACGTCTACAACTCAACGACCACTTCCTTTATTTTCTACTATTTCTGGCTACTACTGGCTACTGTCCTATTCCACCACTACCGATCCACAATATACACATAACTTGCACAAGTCTCTAAGGTAATAATTAATAGTTTAAAGGATAATTTCTAAAAAAAAATAAAAAAAAATATATGTCCCCTTATCTAGACTTGCCTCTTTAAAGGACAGAACGACTATACACCCATTGGCTATTCAGTACAGCCTTGGAGCAAGGCTACACGCACAGGTAAAACAGGGTATTCTGGAAGTCCAAAATTATGTCAAAAGTGGCTGACTTACGAAACAAGGGGGGCTGTGGGGTAGCCTAGTGGTTAAAGCGTCCGCTCGTTCGATTCCCCACATGGGTACTATTTGTGAAGCCCATTTCTGTGATATTGCTTGAATATTGATAAAAGCGGCGTAAATACATACTCAATCACTCACTCACTAAGAGACAAGGTGTGCACATTGAAATATACATAATGTCAATTCAACCACCAGGCATTTGCCCAAGGTGTCGTGTTGACTATAACAAATACACGTTCAACCAGAGCAACGACATTGTAAAAAGTGTGTTACATGGTTCTCGTCGTTTACAAAATATATCGTCATGCATATGATCAATAATACAAAACACTATCGTATATACGTCGGTGTTGGCCGGATAAACGTCAGTAAAACAAGAGAACATAAATCATTAGAGTAAAAAGCGTTACCTGTGTATTATTGCATTATAAATTAACGTTGTCTTGTCGCCGCTGCAAATGTATCCAAACATATTATCGACAACGTTGTTACGTCGCGAAATTATTACATGTAATCAATCGAAGCTCTATAGATTCCTTCAGCAAACCAAACAAAAGATGTTCAAATAATATCTGTAATTTGAATTTTAAAAACAAACCCTGTATAGGTACACAAAGAAACCCTGTATAGGTGCACAAAGAAGCAAGCGGTAAATCTTTCGATGCTTTGTTTGGTGTAAGGCCAACGTAGGCATATAGTATATCAATGAATGCTTTGTTTTGGTGCAATGTGAATCTAGACACATATATAGTATATCAATGGATACTTTATTATGGCGTAAGCATAATGCCGGCATGTAGTATATCAATGAATGTTTTGTTATGGTGTAAGCTCAATGTAGACACATTGTGTATATCAATGAGTGCTCTGTTTCTGTGTAAGGTCAATGTAGACATATAGTATTTATCACATGATGCTTTGTTCTGGTAAGATCAATGTAGACATATAGTATTTATCACATGATGCTTTGTTCTGGTAAGGTCAATGTAGACATATAGTATTGATCACATGATACTTTGTTCTGGTAAGGTCAATGTAGACATATAGTATTTATCACATGATGCTTTGTTCTGGTAAGATCAATGTAGACATATAGTATTTATCACATGATGCTTTGTTCTGGTAAGATCAATGTAGACATATAGTATTTATCACATGATGCTTTGTTCTGGTAAGGTCAGTGTAGACACATAGTATTTAACACATGATGCTTTGTTCTGGTAAGGTCAATGTAGACATATAGTATTTATCACATGATGCTTTGTTCTGGTAAGGTCAATGTAGACATATAGTATTTATCACATGATGGTTTGGTCTGGTAAGGTCAATGTAGACATATAGTATTTATCACATGATGCTTTGTTCTGGTAAGGTCAATGTAGACATATAGTATTTATCACATGATGCTTTGTTCTGGTAAGGTCAATGTAGACATATAGTATTTATCACATGATGCTTTGTTCTGGTAAGGTCAGTGTAGACATATAGTATTTATCACATGATGCTTTGTTCTGGTAAGGTCAATGTAGACATATAGTATTTATCACATGATGGTTTGTTCTGGTAAGGTCAATGTAGACATATAGTATTTATCACATGATGGTTTGTTCTGGTAAGGTCAATGTAGACATATAGCATTTATCACATGATGCTTTGTTCTGGTAAGGTCAATGTAGACATATAGTATTTATCACATGATGCTTTGTTCTGGTAAGGTCAATGTAGATGTCACACGATGCTTTGTTCTGGTAAGGTCAATGTAGACATAGTATATCAAAGAATTCTTTGTTGTGGTGTGAGGTCAAATCAACAAGTTACTCTTTCAAGGAACCGTCTTTACTGTAATTAGACAACTAATAAGCAGTTCTTCCCTTTTCGGTCTCGACACACCTGTCGAAAGTACTTTCGTCACCTGGCGTTAATTTTAGTCCGTCCGTCATCTCATTTCCCCACCTGTCCCTTTCTGCAGGTATTTCACCCCCCTGAGTGGTGGTCCTAATACCAGATTAGCGCTCCGCTGTCTTCCGACACCTATTTTAATCCCCTCAAGGTGAAAATACCCGCGGTGACATGGAAATTGTTCCCTATGTAATTTTATCCCACGGACCAGATTACACGGGGATACTTGCTCCGTGGGTAATTGCTCCCATACCTAGCAACAGGAACAAAAGCCCGAGAGCAGGTGTATGTCATCAAGTATTGTGTGTAGATAATCAACTCAATTGTCTCACCCCTGGAATGACAAAGCCAATTGATAACGACGAATTTTTGCCTGGCAAAGGCGTCCATGGTTACAACAAGCCGCCATATTGGTTGTCGCCTGTCATGTATGTGGCTTACGAGATTAAGCGTGACTTTAGTAAATGAATGCAGCTTAAGACGAACTGTATTTAAGCTGTGATGATTTGTTATATTTCGATATATAATAATGAGCTGTGTTTAACGCCTCTTAAAAACCCAGTCATACCACAGCGAGTCAGCTGTATGTTTGAGGTAAGCGGCGGGGGACACCAAAAATTAGTTTCACATAATATACCCATGTGGGGAATCTAACTCGTGCAAACGCTTAACCACTGGGCTACCCCACCGCCCCGATACAAGTCTCAGACGTTTACCGCTTTGGTGAAAGCCACGAGCTAAGGTATATTGTAACCAAAAAGCATAGAATCATATTCGGATCGAACCGGAATTCTAATCTTCAGTCATAGGTTTCTGGTGTGCCCAAGGGACGCAACTCTGCACTGCGAATTATGGCGCCTTAGACCACTCAGCCACCCGTGTCGACGGTAGTGCTTAAAACATGTATGTGTTAGTAGTAGTACTGCGAGTATGAGTGTTTGATATGATTAAATACAGACGTACATTATGCAATGCATTACACTTGAAGAACATGTACCCTATTCATATGAACCGCGAAGATCCGGGTTAGAATTGATCTTCAATAACCTATGCTTGTCGTAAGGGGCGACTAACGGGATCGGGTGGTCAGGCTCGCTGACACATGTCATCATATCCCATTTGCGTAGATCGATGCTCATGCCGTTGATCACTGGATTGTCTGTTGTCCAGACTCGATTATTTACAGACCTCCGCCATAGAGCTGGAATATTGCTGAGTGCGGTGTAAAACTAAACTCACTCACTCATTATCACCAGAAATGAGCTTCACACGGGGGAATCAAACTTTCTAGGTGATGAGCCAACGCCACAAGGCTACCACACCGCCGTACTGTCTGTTAGACGTATAGCTATAGAATGGCCCTTCGACAAAACTGTTGAAACTGACTGTCAGTTAGACCCGTGAAGATCCGGGGTAGTTGTCTTCAGCAACCCATGCTTGCCACAAAAGGCGACTATGCTTGTCGTAAGAGGCGACAAACGGGATCGTGTGGTCAGGCTCGCTGACTTGGTTGACACATGTCATCGGTTCCCAATTGCGCAGATGGATGCTCATGCTGTTGATCACCGGATTGTCTGGTCCAGACTCCAGATTATGTACAGATTGCCGCCATATAGCTGGAATATTGCCGAGTGCGGCATAAAACAAACTCACTCACTCAGTGACTGTCAATTAGTGTCGGTTATCAAAAAATAAATCGATGTTCACAATTTCCAACTGTTACCCTATATGTAACAAGACATGTTCCCCGTTTGAAAGTCTCTCTTACAGACGTAAGTTAAAAATAATGACTGACTGACTGACTGAGTTTGGTTTTACGCCGCTTTTAGCAATATTCCAGCAACATCATGGCGGTAAAAATAATGAAATATTTTCTATCCCTTATAATGCGACTGCTGAAAAATAACATTGCCGTTGGAGGCATCGTTTCCCGTACTCGTGAAGATGATGATGATGGGTAGTCAGCCTTGCTGACTTGGTTGACACATGTCATCGTATCCCAGTTGCGTGGATCGTATGCTTATGCTGTTGATCATTGGATTGTCTAGTCCAGACTCGATTATTCACATTATTTCCATACAGCTGGAATATTGCGGAGTGTGGCGTTAAACAACAAACGAAACTTAACCTAACCTAATCTTTTCGTACGATATGTACTTAAAGAAGAACCTTTGCCGGTGGCGACAGAAGGAACGTGCGGTTAACCTGCACATGTATTTCGTGCCATATTCTTCAGTTGTACTTTAAGCAATGCCCATTATCACGTTCTGCATGAAATGCACGTGCAGCACACAATGCCCTGACAGGTACTGCGTGCGGTCCATTTATCAGACTACAAAACAGACTCCTTGTGATAAAATTATACTCTTTAATTGGACAAGAAACTCGCTGTAAAATTCAGAGTTAGAACTCTCAAAAGCGATAGGTTGGAAAAAGAAATAATGCACATCCCCCCGAATGATTTGTTGTTGCATCAAGGCACAATATCAAGATAAGTAACGTGGCTGAAAGACAAACCGAAAAAGTACAAAACGAGATTGAATCAGTAAGGACACGGCCGACATCGAACGATTTATTTTACAAAATTGCTCACTTTCTAACATCGATGGCAGTGGCAAAAGTGCTAAAAAAGTTCATATATCTAGGATTATTTTAAACCTTCAAGTGCAATACATGAACTGTTGGTGAAATTGAGTTTGGGTAACAGACGCACTTTAACACCTCTCGTCAAAACAATGAAAACATGATTCCATTGGCCCGTCTCCCGTGGTATGAAAAACGCGTAAGTTTGACATCGCCGCGATTACAAGCAAGCATCAAGTTTTAATCAATATGGATATGATAAGACCGAGTGGATATCTAAACAGAGGCCAACACTTAGATCAACACCATGTATCATATTTGTCGAGTAATATGAACATCCAGTATATTGACGCCCGCGGACCGGGTCGCGCAGCCATATACATTTCGAGATCGAATTTTACGTTTCAAAGGTATTGAACCTAATGTTTGTTAAAGGTATCGATAAATGGAATGAAGTATTTCCGTAATGGATGGAGTTTTTTGTTGTTTTTTTCCGAGGGGATGGGGGTTGGGGAGCGTCGACACACACGACAAGTTAAAGTATACCCGCCCTCTTCGAAGAGCGATCGTAGTGCTTTGTTTGGCGTTTGTCGTATAGTTACGTATTACATGCGGTAGATTATTGAACGTCGTCAGTACGTACACAAACACGTACGCACGCACGCACGTACGCACACACAAATTAAATATCAAGGCATTTGTACCCGTGAGGAATCATATTGACAATGTTTATCTAAAAGTCTCGAAACCCTGTTTTACAATCCCCTCATTTGGTTCAAGTCAGACATCATCACCACCACCACCATCATCATCACCATCGTCATCATCATCATCATCATCATCATCATCACCACTACCTTTGGTATTTCATTTTGATCAATGACATGTCCCTTGTGGAAATTCCGGAGAACAACTCCCAAGAACCCTCTAATGAGAATATTTGTGAATATCCGGGTTAGTATTGATCTTCAAGAACCCATAGTTGTCAGACGCGATAGACGGGATCGGGTGGTCAGGTTCGCTGACGTGGCTGAGGCATGTTGTCGTATTCCATTTGCGTAGAACGATGTTCATGATGTCAGTCACCGGATTGTCTGGCCTTCACGTGTTATTTTACACCCCCTATTCACAGTGCTTGAATATTGCATTATTGAATAAAGTAATACACGCAGTCAAATGTGGATGGTTACGATGAGTGAATTTGCAGTCAACCCCCGATTTGCATATTTAACACATGCCTCTTTATTAGTTAACGCAACACTCTCCATATCATGTTTAAATATGGGGTCCAGACTCGATTATTTACAGACCGCCGCCATATAGCTGTAATTTTGCTGAGTGTGGCGTTAAGCAACAAACAAACAAATTAAAATCTGGTCATGAATCACTGTTTTTATAAAGTGTAATATAGCAAATCATAACATCATGTGTTGTTTGTTTGTTGTTTCAGTAAAATACCTTGATATTGTTCAGGTATATCCCAGCTGGATGACGGCGGGCTGTAGATAATAAAGTGTACATGTACCTATATGAAACACTCATATAAATTTACCCAACCAGTATGTGCACATCCCATTAATATTCTTAATTATACCCGCACTAAAAATGTAGAAATGTGTTTCAACTCCCGCTTAATCCCACACGACAGCTTTCAGCCACGAATGGTCTATTCCCGCATTTGTGAACATACCTATTTGCACCGACACAACCTGTGCAAAGCACATTTAAGAAAACATAACATTTTGGGCGAAATCACGAGATATAGAAGTAAAAACTCTGCCACTTTTCAAGCAGTCATTAAAGCCTTTGTTCTAGCACGTGCAGGACAACAGACAAGCACGTGCAACCATCATGCGGCGGAGTAATACAAACACAGTCCGTGAATGTCGTGAGTCTGTGCATGACTGTCGAACGCGCGCGGTAACCCTAGAATCTTTGTACGTCTGTTTCCTGCGAGAGACTCGTCTCTCTGCAAATATTTACCCCGCGCTGTTAGTCCGGGGCTGGGGACAGGGGGGAAAGTTCCCAAGGTTCCAAGGGCGAGGAAAGTGCCCGGATCACGGTCTTGAAGAAGTTGGTCTTCTGCTCAAGGGACGTCTTGGAGTGTGGTGGCACGGGCTTCGTATCGATTTCCCTGCTTGTGGACGGGTCTTTGATGTGTCACCAATATAGGTTTAACGGTACAGTCGCGGGGCCCGTGTTTGCCAGTTGACAGGGGGATAAATGCAAATATCTGAAAAAGTTGGAATTAAATAAACTCTCTCTGTCTCTCTTTCTTTCTCTCTGTCTCTCTCTCTCTCTCTCTCTCTCTCTCTCTCTCTCTCATTATGCTCGCTATGGTGTTAATGAATAAAAAAACCTAAACATCGCAAAAAATATGCTTGCAGCGTTCGGTTGCCGTCTTTAACAACATTTGTCCAACAGCTCGACATAAATGTTTCCATATCAGTCCGGGTTAGTTGAACATGTGAAACTGATGTGTCTAAAACCGTCAAACGTCACACGCGCCACTATGAGTTGAGTTGGGTTTTGCGTCACATCGCTCCACTATACCGTGTATTGGTCGATGTGAGTTGAACCTTCTTACTGTGTCTCATACCACGCAGTACCACTGTACCACTTCAGTAACGGGGCGGTGGGATTAGCCTAGAGGTTAAAGCGTTCTCTCGTCACGCAGAAGACCCGGGTTCGATTCCCCACATGGGTACAATGTGTGAAGCCCATTTCCGGTGTCCCCCGCCGTGATAATGCTGGAATATTGCTAAAAGTGGCGTAAAACCAAACTCACTCACTCAATCAATCACTGAACCAAACAGTTATGGATTAAAAAATATTTGGGGGATTTGTTTGTTCTGAAGACTCAACACGCTATTCCATAAAAATATCCAAAAAAATGTCCATGATCCCCGTTTTGATCAATATATATGCTGACAATGGCTCCAGACCTTGAAGAAAAGCATTCTTTAAATACACTCCATAGTTCATGTGTCACTTATACGGCAATATGCAACTCATGAAGACATATTGTTCAACTTCAGGACATCTGACGGTGATACAGGCATAGGGCTATTGATAACTCACCATTTCATTATCAACCCGAACTTCCGTTTAACCCCAATTAAAGCTCACTAACATACATGAATTACTTCTACAGTTATTGTCTTGGAAAGAGATTTGACTGCGTAATTCTCTGTTTTTATGTGCTCACGAACAAATAAATACAACGTTAGAGAGAAAGGGGTCATCGGTCGGCGCACAAATGCTCACGTTGCACGACCCAAAACATGTAACATTTCTATGTATATCCCAAAACACAAGAGAAATTTTTGGACCTAAAATCGAAACCAGCGATCCCTAAACAGTTCCAGAAGCAAACGGAATCGGTCATTATCCGTGTTTGCTCTTGCGACAATTAAAGAAGCTCTTGAACATGAATTTAACATTTGCTACCTGAAAGGCCAGCCTACGAGCATTGTATAAGAGATGTGCCTATAGATAACGTTGTTTGCCGTGACCCTAGGACTAGTCATTGATTAACTTACACACCAAAGCCCATCCAAACCGGTGCGTGTTGAGAGCGACCTTCTACTTTGAAGTGTTTACGCGTTGGAAACTATCGTCTTTGTATCAGCCCAATGTTTCCCACTAAAAAGGAAGTCCCGCTTGAATGCGACAAATCAGGTGTACAAAATTGTTGGCCAATTCTTGGTAAAAGGCCGCCAGTCGCGAAACGGAAAGCTTAGAGACTATTATTCGCTGAAAAATAGCAACCAATTTTAACGGGCGGTTTGGTAGATGGTTTTCATGTGTTTTATTGTCCAAGCACTCTGCCTCGGGGCGAAGGGATTGTGCGAGGGTTTGGTCTTTGAATCCAGACTTCGCCAAGCAAGGCTCTCCATAGGCTTGTAGACTCGACAGAAGAGCTAACCAAACATCACGATCGTGTTTTCTCGCTCTTGCACGAGCTGGTTTTGTTTTACCTGTCAGCCTGCTGAAAAGATAATGTTTTCGTGGCTTTCCACCACTCTCCATTGCACCTAGAGCTCATCCACATTTCAAAGAGTCCCCATTTAATCCCATTATGACGACAAATCTCGCGAGATCTTTTGGACGCCGCGCACACGGTGATGAAATCAGTACTTGTCGCGAGCGGAAGCTTCTCTTTTAGACGATATCGTTGCGATAATGCAGCAATTCTAAACAAAAATAAAATTCTCTTCTCAGTCCTTTGTTTGAGCAATTACACAGAAACGGCTTGTCGTCTGTAATGGACGGACGCTCTCGCTACCAAGGCTGAACAGTTCGCATTAGCAAACATTTTCTCACAATATTCCAACAAACTGTGCCTTTCTCCTTCAGGTATTGTTCGTGCAGTCACGGAGAACTGAAAACCTCCACCTTCGACGTATATTCCTTTCCCAACAAACCATTCCTGAAAGAATTTTGAAAGATACTGCTCCGGCCATTATTCTTATCGTGACATGATAAAGAATATGGAGGTGGTTTTACTTGACGATTGTTTATCTACTTTTAATCGGAGAAACAGCGGTCGTGTGACGTGAAAGGACATGGCGACGCTAAAGCGATACTGTTGTTTCAGATCGTGTATGTGCATATTGTTGTGTTTGTTTTACTCTTGAAGATAATAAATAGCGCGGATCAAGTAGCGAGAAGACGTCATTAAACACTTGCACGGATGATTTTTTTAAAACTTTTGATATTTTGGTATTCTTTACCGTCATGGGACATCCAGACTCGAATACAGTAATGAAGTCTTACGAAGCACATTTCACTCACGCGCGCACGCACGCGCCAACACAGAAGCGAGTGAGTTAAGAATTACGGTTACATCGGCAATATTTCAGCCATGTCGTGACTAAAACGAGTCATATATTGATAATAAATAAAGTTCGATTTTAAAATCTGTCAACAAAGAAAGTAAAACAACTAGAATATCACAGTGAAAAAATTAAAACTGGCATGTAACTTTCAAATATACTACTATTTAGGACAATACAATATAAAAAAGGCCTATAGATCCCTAACAACTGAAGGTAGATCACCATACCAGGGACGCGCACACACACGAACATACACATAGGTACATATAGATTTAAAATTATATCCTTTGCCACGTTCTTTTTCGATATTGATATTGATTTCATATGCAAGAAATACGAGGAATCAATTTGACAGAAAACACACGTGCATTGTGATGTTATTTAATAAATATTTCGTTTAAATATCGTGACAATACAAGATGGGACGTCCCAGTGTTCTGTCTTATATTGGAAAGGCTATAGTCGTTGAATGATATTTAAACTGAAACCTTTACTTCTTTTTACTCAAGGAGTTTTGTCGATATTTTGTGTGTATATGTATTCAACCAGTTCGGTGGATACGGTTACAATAATTTCCAGTATTATCATATTTTCACGATCTGAAAATTTTCAAATTTCTTGCTATTGTTACCATCGATTTCAACTTTCTTAGCCGTTCCGTACTACACACGATCGACAAAATCCATCTTTGATATGTACGCTTGAATGTGTATATTTAGCGAGGAAGACGAATTCCTTCTCTTCACAGAGTGAAAATCATTAATAAAGTGACAGTTTGTCTTGGCGTGACCTAGTACGGCAACTAACAACCTGGAAACAAATTAAACCTAATAAAACCTAAATTCCGTCGAATGAATAAAAAGACGGCAACAAAAGTTTTCAAGAGCGCTTGGCTAATCTTGCCTTTGTATTCATGTCACAGATGGGCGACCCGGCATGGGAAAAGTTGGACTGGAAAACATACGGACGAGGAGCGGCCTTCGGGATGAGCAAAAAATCGAAACGGAAAACAAGGCGGAAACCTGACTAACCATCAAAAGCCTGATGAACGGGAGTGATTGGTGGTTAACACTGCCGATACTTCGATCATGCAAGACAATCTCCGATTTAAGATATTTACCGACGACAGAGAGGCAGGGGCTTCAGGGATGAAAACGAAGGCAGATTTGTCAAGGGTGAGAGGTCGTGAGGATTTGCTCTCCTGGTTTGGTGAATGAAAAAAGGGACTTGTAATTTAAATTTTATAGAAACAAAGTATTATGGGAAGGATTGGGGGTGATTAGGAGAGCATGGGGTTACACACACATTGTTATGAGGATCTGAATGGCATAACATCGGCATTCTCAAATCTAATCACATCGCCGAAAGAACAGAAACAAGTTACTTGTCTTCAGCCAACATGTTACAAGGAGTCAAATATTCTGAAAGACAAATAAATCAGTACAGTTGCAAGCCGATATATTTAGATATATAATCACTTCAATTACTAAAAGCGACAAAACAATTTCCTTACCAATAAGAAGTATCTGCTAAAATTGTACAATTTTGACGATATCATTATATGTGTTTATAAATCCAATTCCTATACAATAATAAAATGTTGTATCTGTGTAATACATTTGTGTTCTCTGTTTACATATAACAGTTGTAACGTCTGCATTACATACATCGACCCTTGATTACAAATTAAATATATTTGTTATATTGTTTCTTGAGTCGATTGTGTTTTGCCGTTTTCACAATCAAACACCAAAACGATCGCATATTCCAGGAATCCATATTATAACGAAAAACACTAATTACAATAAAATGTCCACCATTCATTGTTTGCGAAGATTCTGCAGCTGATGGTGTGTGAGGTTCCTTTTTCACACACTCGGCGATACGTCTTCCTCAAAGATGAATGTAAAAGATACGAAAATAGTTTTTCAAAATTGGGCTCGAAATCATACTTGAGTTTTTAGGGTAAATACACTGTGTAAAAGTCATCATTTTAATTTTAATAATACTTGAAGTACGACTATTGCATACATATTAAAAAAGTATATAAAGGGACATGTCTGTTACTGATAAGAAACAATACACTGTCATTTTAAACAATAACTAGACATTTAAAATATTACTTATCAATATAGGTATATACCACATCAACCCGTCCTTGCCAAACAAACTTTATTTCAACACGGCTCTCTTCACATCATAAGAACGAAAAACGCCCTTATAAATTCATATTAATCACATTTCTTAACAACAATTCTTAACAATTAATTTACATGTTTATAATATAAACCTAATTTCGACACATCAGACCCCAGCAGCGATCGGGACCACGCCCTGTGGGGTAGAGCCACAATCTCATTTTCCCAAACCCGATCCGTATGACGGAAAGGCTGGCTTCATTACACTGTCGTGCTTGCTAGTATTTATCAATATGATAATCCTCGCCGTCAAGCTAAGGTATAAGAAATCCCTGTCTTAGCTTCCTTGAAACTAGATGATCCAAATATTTAAGGCATCGTTGGGGAACGAAGGCGATACCTTACTAAGCACCCTCTCGTAGTCCGGCGAACGAGACTGTCTTTCCGATTCCCTAAGCCGGTCACATTCCCTGGCGTTAATTTCGGAGAAAACAACCTCAGTGATAATGAAGAAGCAATATGATCACCTGTATGTATATCGTTTACGGTTCTCAATTATACCTTCATAGGCATGTAGCGGTAGGCTTTTAATCTCAACAACGCCCTCTGGTTAGATGTTACATTAATTGAAATTCCTCTCAGTTTGAGAGTATATACGCTCTTCACTGGACTTAGTAGTAGTTCCTGTTATTTGGTTTGTGAATGTGTTACTGTTTACGGTTATCTCTAACTTAAGTCACGGTGATCGAACGGTAACTTTTAAAATGACTTTATATTGCACGAATGTATTAGGTATATACACAAGGTATGGACACTGCATATAAAGAGATAAGATACGAAAGCAATGGTGTTCAAAGACTATTTTTCATTTTAAACAATAACTTCACATTTGAAATGAGCATTCTTTATTAATATAATCTTGTACTATATAAACATTGAGATGTAAAGCTGATTATACCTGTATGAACACAATTCACCTTATCGGAAATCTTATCTCAGTCGCTTATTGTATTAAGAGGAAGCTGAATTTTCCTATATTATTCATCGATGTGAAATTCAAAAATGGAGCTTTTTGCAACTGCTTTCATATGAAGTATATCAGTCACGAATTTGACGTATATTATGAGCTGTATATAAGCTTTAGATCATTTACAATGAAACTTAATTAATCCGGAATCCCATATTCAAGACAATTACTGTTGGGAACACCTATTTGATTCGTTAGTCCGGATATTTGCTAATCCGGACATTTGCTTATCCAGACAAATATATTGTAAAAGTTATTTGATAGTACATGTAAATAACAAACATCATACTAAACACAAAGTTACAGTTTATTTGTTTCTGCTGGAATTTATAAATATATGCTTCTGTTGGAACTCGCTCGTGTAGTAATGTTTCGGTACACGCGATCTACCCAATTAACATTCTAACATTCTTCTCAAAAGCGGAATTTTCTTAAACCTTGCCACAAATTACAAAAGCTTCAAAACAATGTTATTTTATATATAATGGAATTTAAATCAGCCTATATATCACACCGTCGAATCATTGTGTATTCTCGGGAAAGAATAAAAATTCTCACATATCTGGTGTGGAGCAACGCCAGGCCGATAAACCCACCACCACGTTCATAAGTAATGCAAGCACCTTTACGCCTCTGTGTGAATTAGGAGGCATGAACAATCTCACAGCCTGTCGGAATAAACTATGCATGACCCCAACTGTTGTATATTTGTCAGACAAAAGAGATATAGAATATTTATGTGATGCTGATGACAAATCTTCATCTGGACGTTTCCTCTTTTAGTGGGAGACGATGTGAGCCTGTTTATCTGATTTCTTAAATTTCAGCGATAAATTTGAACTAAATAATATACAATGTTTATCATAAGTTATTTTGTTCAAATATCAGCGATATTTTTACTACGTGTTTGACAGATACCTACGTCTCATAGGAGTCGTCAAGAACTGATTTCACATCGTTTAAGTAATCTTTTAGTATATATATGGAACATATATACATGTATTTAAAACCTTACGATAACATAGGTGCAGTTATTCAAAGTTCGTGTCTTTCAAATCTACATTTTTCTGGTGCATTTCTTCTGTCTGCCGTTAATTTATGTTTCACTGTTTTATCAGGGGTTAGACACGAATAGTGTATGGTAGTGTCTTGCATGATGTACGTGTGTGCGTGCGTGCGTGCGTGTACAGGCATTGATGACACAAGGTAGAACAATCTTGTCGACTTACAATGCTCATGGTATATAGTGTATACATTTATAATATACCGTTTTCTTAAGGACACAACTATATCAACTAAATGTTGTTTTCTACAAAAGATATTAGTCTTGCTTCCAAAATAAAACATAATATTGTTGTGGTAATTTATTTTTTCTCAGAAAAAAGTCTCCCCATATGTCTCCCAACACCCTTTATATACATGGCGGGGAAAAGCGCGTAAGGCCACGACACTGTTAAAATTGACAAGTACACGAATTATAATCTAGAGCAAATTATGTGTGCTGATGATAATATATATAGTGAGTGAGTGAGTTTTACGCCGCTTTTAGCATTATTCCAGCAATATCACGACGGGGGGACACCGAAACTGGGCTACGCATATTGTACTCATGGATAATATAATGTATGTTGCTTGTTATCAATGTTCATTAACAAATGAATCAAATCTTCCTAATTTAAATGAAGGAAGTTTGTGTTGATCTCATTGTAGAGTGATGTTTCTTAAAAGGTGTTCCCGCGAAGAAGGATATTTGATTTGCTTTGATATTTGACTTCCATCATAGTGGCATCCAATATTGATAAAGTTGATTAATGTTTTCTACCCTCTTTATTGCCATCCATCCGCGTGTCGTGTATCTAGTCTTAAAGGCGACGTCCCAGTGTAAACTGTGATAATGTTAGGGCAAGAGGGAACGGAAGAGACCCTTGTGGAAACACTATTTGTCTTCATAGTTGATATATGTCTAATCAAGTATGTATCAGTTATGCTTTGACGTTATGGAGGTAATCAGCGCTGAAGATGGTATATGCAACCGATTTCCCCAACAACAGACATAAACCTACTATCGGTATTGTTTCAAGTTGTGTCGCCCATTTCTGGTGTCTCCCGCCGTGATATTGCTGGAAAATTGCTGAAAGAGGCGTAAAACTATACTCACTCCAGTTTTGTCAGCACCAGTGGTAAGCGCCACAGACTTGCATAGTTTCGGGCTATTCCCGCTAACACGCGTTAATGTAACTAGAATATACTCACTCACTATCTCACAAGACTTCGAAAACTCACACACTCACTCAGTCACCGGATCGTCGGAGCAAAAAAAAAAACCCACATTCATTAGCACTGGGTTTCCAAGGTAACGCGGTTCCACTACATACTGTAACATGTGATTGGGAGCAACAGAAAACAAATATATACTGAACAAGAGATGAACGCTATTTGCAGACCCAGGTACAATGGAAGCACGTCAATGTCAACGGATGAACATGCAACATCAAACACAACGCCGTCTTCATAATGAAGGCTGGTATATTTACTCTCCTAGCACGATACCTTTGTGTGTTGTACAACGTCAACAAGCATATAAGTGTATATCCCGATCACCCTGACCTGAATAATATCAGGTGGCTGTACGGGGAGTATGTCATACAATATGTATTCTCGTGATATGTTTCTCTCCGTGGTATTTTGTAATATGTGTACAGTTGGCGTGTACTTGCAATTGTTCACTTTTGTTAAACATAATCCACTCCGATTACGTTATTTTGATAATATTGCCAGTTGTATAAAAGAATTTGAAATTACCTCGTTTTATGTATTCAGGTGTATTGTTATGTTGATTATATGCAGCAAGTGACTGAATGCTGTTCAACTGTGATAAACACAGACAAAGTGACACACACACACGGAAACACACACACACGGAAACACGTCCTTCCACACACAGAGAGACAGACACACACAGAGAGACAGACACACACAGAGAGACAGACACACGCACAGAGAGACAGACACACGCACAGAGACAGACACACACAGAGACAGACACACACAGAGAGACAGACACACACAGACAGACACACACAGAGTGACAGAAACACGCACAGAGACAGACACACAGAGAGAGACACACACAGAGAGACAGACATACACAGAGAGACACACACACACACACAGAGACAGACACACACAGAGAGACAGACACACACAGAGAGACAGACACACGCACAGAGACAGATACACAGAGAGAGACAGACACACGCAGAGAGACAGACACAAACAGAGAGACAGACACACACAGACAGACACACACACACACAGAGACAGACACACACAGAGAGACAGACACACACACAGAGACAGACACACGCACAGAGACAGACACACAGAGAGAGACAGACACACGCAGAGAGACAGACACAAACAGAGAGACAGACACACACAGACAGACACACACACACACACAGACAGACAGACACACACAGACAGACAGACATACACACACAGAGAGACAGACACACACAGAGAGACAGACACACATACATGGTAGGTCCATATAAACGTATTCAGCATGATTCAGTTCAAAGTGAGGGGTGTGGGTACGATATTTTACCTATGTACATTTCGTAACAAAACGTTTTTTCTCACCAAACGTGTATATGTCATGTGACTATCCTGGTTACAGGATAACACCGTGTTACTGTTTGTGCAATAAAACTGAGACGTTTATTTTGATCGTGAGGCAGTTAAGTATACGTATACCCAAATACAGTATATCACAATAAAGTACTCATCTTCAAATAATCTCAGAACACACTGAGTCGATTAAAACGAGCACCAGTACATCGTCTTCCAACATTAATGATTATTGGCAGTTCTCAAATTCACTGACCGCTATTATACTAAATGATGCGCAATGGCGAGAAGGGGTTTATACTTCCATACATGAAGCTCAACGGCTAGATGTGGTTCATATTCTCCATTCAGAAGTGGTTTACTTGATTTATAATTGTTAAATATTAATCTGGCTGATTACGGTCTTCTAATCATTGTAGAACGTTTTTAACAATATATGAGAGAGAGAGAGAGAGAGAGAGAGAGAGAGAGAGAGAGAGAGAGAGAGAGAGAGAGAGAGAGAGAGAGAGAGAGAGAGAGAGAGAGAGAGAGAGAGAGAGAGAGAGAGAGAGAGAGAGAGAGAAATTATTTTATTATTGTGTCACGCAGATGTTTACATAATATATACAATCTTCTGTATCACATATAAAACATCTGCCCGATATTTCTACGAGACACATAAAATCCATAAAACATTGCATAGATAAAATATATCCCTATACACACATAGTAAAACTTAGAGATAAGATGGGTGGTGTAATATCATATGTTATAAAAATTTTCTTCTTTTAAACATAAGTAACACTGAAGCAGCTAAGGAATATACTAGGTTATCACATTCCATAATGAAAATAGTTTTTAACAATATATTATAAACCACTAGAGAGTGTTATCTGCAATTTCATTGGTCGAGAAACCTCGTCGAATATAGTTCGATTCCCTGAATTCATACAAGACACCAACCGTAAGTGTAATTTTGTTTTTAACATTTGAAACCCACTTTACACGATTGCATCAATCAAAAGATTGACTTAAAAGAAATTTCTTGGGTATATTCTCTTAGACACCGACCATAGTTTCAACCATTATTTAATACATCTCTGGTTACAGTCAACAAACCTTATCTACCGTATTCGCTAAGTACAGACGCACTTAAAACATGATTACCTACACCTATTGCATACTTGAATCTTTTTGTATCAACCCGGTCGATATATATGCTGTTTTGTATCAACCCGGTCGATATATATGCTATTTTGGAATGTGCCTGCACTTCATAACTATGCAGTAATATTTGTTTTATCTGGGAATCAACTATTTTAAATAGATAAGATCGCAGAATATTCTTTACCATGTACTTTAACTGCTTGGAAAGAACTAGGGACTTATTTCCTTTTTGAATGAGAGAATCAAGTCCTATTTAAGAACAACAATCCAAGATAATTATAACAAGTAGATATTTTCACATGTTCAGGTAGATACATCTATTTTAGTGCGTTTTAACTGTACCATTCCGACAAACAAATAAGGTTCTCTAATCTGAATTAACATTGTTAAAGTCTTTGAGAAAGTTTTCTTTGTAAACATATATTAGTGTCATCAAACTGGCAAATGTTATCAGCCTATAACATTGACAATATATGTAGGGATTCCTACCTGCAAAAATACCTGTAACACGAGATTCGGGTAGCATAGCTAAATCATAACCTCGTTTTACACAACTATCCGTGTCAAAGAAATGAGAACTTGAATTCCTTTGTGCAATGTTATAGTTAGAGAGTCAACAGCAGTATAAATCTATGAATAAACACTAGAATCTACCATTTCTCTTAGACAGACACTAACTAGCTAAATAACTGAAAAATGACGATGCAAAGTTGAGTATTAACTCAAAAGGAGATAGTAAAGTCAATAATGCCAATATATTATCTACAGTACTTTAACCAGCTCTACATCCAGCCTGCGACTCTGAAATTTTATCATATACTTTGCAAAAACTAGTTGATTTTTTTTCAATATATAAGTAAATATTTTACCGGTAATATCGCCTCTGTATTTATTGACCATTTTCTCCCTGCTTTACTTGCTATGAAAGCTATCCTTTCCCTATTCCGCACGACAATCTCCACCTTTCTGAATCATGATCGCTAAAACACCTATAAGTGGATGTTCTGCTTTACATCAACTAATCTCTGGTGTAAGTATACATTAGGCTCCGGCGTTTTGCCCTCTCAACTTATCTATAGCGTCTACTATTTCAGTCTACTATTTCAGTCTACTTTATCGCAGTTTACAATGATGTTGACATCGGCGACCTCGTAAACATAACAAATGTGCTCGTCGTGATTTTGTAAACAGTGATCTCTTTGTCAGTATGGCAATCAACATTCAAAACCATCTCAAAATGCGACACCCACTCCTTGGCTGATATTTAATATCTACAAATGCTTTCACTTTCAGTGAGCTGTTTAACTTGATTAGTGCGAGAGTGAATATGGTTTTACGCCGTGTTTAGCGATATTCCAGCAATATCACGGTGGGGGACACCAGAAATGGGCGTCTCCTATGTGCGGAACCGAACACGGGTCTTCGGCGTGACGAGCAAACGCTGTCTCACCGCCCCAAAGATAGCAGTAATTAAAAGAACGAGCTTTAATGAGCATCTCTATTTTGGTGTGGTAGGTCTTTGGTGTAAATTGACAGCCGGCAGATCTGGACCCACTTTGGGCACTTGTTCGTTTCCACTGTAACAAAGTACAAGTGTCCACGTCATCCAGCGATGTCGCGGCTTAGATAGCACAACGGTAGGTACCAAACACGGCTGAGCATTCTCCCCTGTTTTGTGACAGCAAGTCTAGTTTTATGTCGCTTCAGCAATAATTCAATGCATTATCATCCGCGGTGGACACCAGAAACATGTTTAACACTTTGCATCTATATCGGAATAGAACCTGGACCTTCGTTACGACGAGCGACCGCTATACCACTGGCCTGTCCCACCGTTCCCGTTAGGATAAGAACCCGGACCTTCGGTGTGAGGAGCGACCGCTATACCACTGGCCTACTCCTCCGTTCCCGTTAGGATAAGAACCCGGATCTTCGTTGTGACGAGCGACCGATATACCACTGGCCTGCCCCACCGTTCCCGTTAGGATAAGAACCCGGACCTTCGGTGTGAGGAGCGACCGCTATACCACTGGCCTACTCATCCGTTCCCGTTAGGATAAGAACCCGGATCTTCGTTGTGACGAGCGACCGATATACCACTGGCCTGCCCCACCGTTCCCGTTAGGATCAGAACCCGGACCTTCGGTATGAGGAGCGACCGATATACCACTGGCCTGCCCCACCGTTCCCGTTAGGATAAGAACCCGGACCTTCGGTGTGAGGAGCGACCGCTATACCACTGGCCTACTCCTCCGTTCCCGTTAGGATAAGAACCCAGACCTTCGGTGTAAGGAGCGACCGCTATACCACTGACCTACTCCTCCGTTCCCGTTAGGATAAGAACCCGGACCTACGGTGTGAGGAGCGACCGCTATACCACTGGCCTACTCCTCCGTTCCCGTTAGGATCAGAACCCAGACCTCGATATGACAATAGTTGCGCCTTAACTACCGGCTTACCCTTTGTGGTTACTACTAGACTCCGTGTTGTGTATGTTAATACATGTTTCATTGGCGCAGGCAAACCTTAACAAAATATACTTGATTAAGGTCTTTAAACGTCAGTGACGCTTGTTTCATGGTATATTTTTTAAAATAAATGTAACAGTAGATCATTTAACATAGAAGAACAGCGATAGCTGCCGGTGAATACCGATATCAAATTACATAGAAGGCCCGCCTTCTTCCTATTACTGCCAGGGACGTGGTATACAATACTACAAAGCTCACATCCATTGATTCATTAATACGGAAACCTAAAAATCCCGACGATTGCAATAGGAACGGTCCTGTCTGGTTTAACGAGGTTTAACTATGTATAACATTTACTTTTCTTTTAGAGTTGACCTCTTCCCCTGCACGTATTAAAAAAGGGATTGAAAACACCGTGTATTTTGCAAACAGTCAGGAAATTCTTTTACACAAGTCAACTGTTAGAGTTGAAAAAACGTTATCACGTGATAGTTTCAGGCATGCTATATCCGTTAGCTTTCGGAAATCTTCGGAATGATAAGATCATTTGTTTATAAAGGCCTCTGACATGTCCCTGCTACGTACACACTTAGTTTTTATTCCTGTAACCATTGATCATCACAAGCCAATACTTAACATCTTTGTTTTCCGTACACACTAAAAAACAGGAGATTATATGTAAATATCTAATACTAGAGTGTTGGTAGCTTGGTCGAGAAGTGGAAATGGGATTCACACATTGTGCCCATGTGGGAATCGAACCCGGGTATTCGGTGTGACGAGCGAACGCTCTAACCACTAATGGAATGATAGATTAAATTTACGTATGAAGAATTTGCATGTTCTTTAATATATTTTCATTAGTGTAGATCAGATCCACATTTGAGTGTGTGAATGATGTTTTACTCCGCAAATTACACTGTAAATGATCGAGTCTGGGCTATAGAAACCATGGACTGACTGAGTTTAGTTTTACGCCGCTTTTAGCAATATTCCAGCAACATCACGGCGGGGGACACCAGAAATGGGCTTAACACATTGTACCCATGTGGGGATTCGAACCCGGGTCTTCGGCGTGATGAGCCAACGCTTTAACCATTAGGCTACCCCACCGCCCCAGAAACCATGGAAACCAGTACGGGTAACAATCCTCCATACAAGTACGATGACATACAGGGGACACAGAAATGGGCTTAGAGTGAGTGAGTGAGTGAGTTTGGTTTTACGCCGCTTTCAGCAATATTCCAGCAACATAACGGCGGGGGACACCAGAAATGGGCTTCACACATTGTGCCCATGTGGGGATTCGAACCCGGGTCTTCGGCGTGACGAGCCAACGCTTTAACCATTAGGCTACCCCACCGCCCCTGTGGGGAATCGAACCTGGCTTAGCGTCGTGACGAGCGAACGCTTTAACAACTATGGTAAACATCGCTGCAATTCATTCGTAAAGCAACACACTATGCATTTCGTATGTTACCACCCAGTGGATCGATCACCCAGTCGTATATCTAGGGGCGGTGGGGTAGCCTTGTTAGTGGTTAAAGCTTGGCTTGTCACGCGGTAGACCCGGGTTCGATTCCCTAGAGGGGTACAATGTGTGAAGCTCATTTCTGGTGTCCCCCCGCCGTGATACTGCTGGAATATTGCTAAAAGTGGCTCACTCACTCACTCGCTCACTGAGGGGGATAAGATTATATATCATTATTCACTATCTCGGTTACCTGGTGAGTTAAGACATGGGGCTGTACCCTTTTCTCTTAGGTTATAAATTTCTTTTTGGCGGTGTAAACACTTGCTCAGTACACACTGGACAATGGATTCTCACGTTTAAAAAAACAATAAGCATAACCCACGCTACTTTTTCAACACTGAATTCCAATCCGTTGAACTGCTTTTAAACGTCAGCCTCTTTTTTTCAGCTAAACGTTTACATTAATGCCCATCTAGTTATCAGTTAATTGACATTTGGACATTAAAGAGACCCTTATAGTCTATTTCAAATTTACGCACAACCCGTAATGACATTTACTTAATTGACCGTTTGAACTTTTAACCAAGATCAAATCTCTCTAATCGAAAACACCCCCACAAAATGGCGTTTGTCACGTGATAAGCAGCATCAACAACTGTGATCTTTTGTAACGAGAACACAACGGTGGTAAACACGGCGATGTAACTATCATCACCATTAGCCGAAGAGGCAGCCACGCCATGGATATAAAAACCCACCGCGTATCCCAACACACTTTGGGTCTAATTCCACGGCAATAAAACCAAATCGTAAAACAATAAGCATGCCTCGGGCCCGGGACTTCCGGTGTGATGTCATGGGGACATTATCCGACTAATTTTCTTTTGTGCTTTTGATAATGAGAAAGATCAGATCCCGGAAGTCAACTATTACATGTGAGATTAATAGAGTTATAGCGATCTCTAAATAGCTAGACGCTGGGACAGCCGTATTGTCGTACAGATAAGCCTCACTGATTCTAAAGTACTCTAAATTATCGTGGTTCTCAGTCAGCGTTTCAAACCGCCTGCCGTTTGATACTACCTGGTCAGGTGCGATCCTCAAAAGAGCGAAATGTATCTAATTTAAGTAGCTCTTTTGCGCTTTTATTATTCATAATTACTTTTTAAAACGCTTTGCAACACTTAGAATTGCTCTGTTTGTTGAGATACTGAATGACGAATTAATGGATCAAAACGTACTCTTTTAGGTAGCTGAATCCATCCATTACTTTCAACAATAGGTGTTTCATCTTCAAAAAGAACCCGGAAGTTAGATACCTTAACATGTTGTTCGTTAAGAAATTAAAAGCAAATATTCAAATTAAATTAAATAACATTTTATCGCGTTCTTTTCATCAAGGAAAATTGAAGCGTTGAAATTAAATTTTCCACGGTGTCAAAATTCAAAATATGACGTTAGGCGTTTAATTCGTGGTACACGTGCTGGGAGTTTTTCTCATAAATTAGCAAGATTTATCTTAAAATTTATATCAACACTTCTCAAAGTTCGTACAACCTTCCCAATTTCCTACGGATAAAATTACAACAGTGCTCCCGCTGTTCTAAATTGTTCAATTTTAACTGATTGAAATATCCCTGCTGGACGAGACGATTAAAGCAGTTAAAACGTTGTCCCCCAGTTTGATGACAACGCTCTATGCTTTGTTCCGAGGGCCACAATTTCGTGATTATAGCGCATACACCATACGTTTCGTGCGCAGAACCACTTGACAGCACGTGCATATCGTGTTATCAAAATAATTGCACTGCGGAGTGCCAGTGGACCTTCTATGATAATCACGAGAAAAGCGGGTCGCATTTTCCCGTAATGAATCACGTGACTAGGTAGGAATACTCCCGCATACATGATAAACCAAATAAGGGCTTTTTAAATTTGAAACATTCAAAGAGTGACATCCAAATATCGCGGTGTATATAAATACAGCTCTTCAAATGACGATTATTTAATAACATTGCACAACAAAACCAAAAAATTCGGGTAAGCGAGTGTTTCTTCACATATGTTGTCTAAATATGTGCAACGCTGATGTAGTTTTTTATCAACGGTGAGTGAGTGAGTTTAAGTTTACGCCGCACTCAGCCATATTCCAGCTATATGGTGGCGATCAGTAAATAATCGAGTCTGGGCCAGACAATCCAGTGATCAACAGCATGAGCATCGATCTGCGCAATTGGGAACCGATGACATGTGTCAACCAAGCCAGCGAGCCTGACCATCCGATCCCGTTAGTCGCCTCTTACGACAAGCATGGGTTACTGAAGGTTCATTCTCACACGGACCTTCACGGGTTTTTCATCAAGAGTCGAATATGTGTGAGTGAGTTGGTACAGTTTTACGCCACATTTAGCAGTATTTCAGCAATATCACTGCGGGGGACACCAGAAATGGGCTTCACACATTGTACCTATGTGGGGAATCGAACCCGGGTCTTCGGCGTGACGAGTGAACGATATAACCACTAAGCTACCCCACCGCTCATAATATGTCTGAAGCGAAAATAATTTTAGTGAGTGTTTCAGTGTGCAAAATTTACGCTGGTCATGTGGTCCCTGGCTAGTAAAATATCATCAGGACCACTAAATTATTAGTTTGCAGTGGTCCTGGTGGCCAGTGAATTTTGTATTGATCGCTAAGTAAATCTACGAATGTTATTTTGGGCCAGTGTAGTACAGACAGGACCATTTATTATTGTACTCTCACTGGTCCTGTGGTCTAGTGGGAAATTTTAAAGGTTTCTTTCCCTGGTGTTTGTTGACTAGTGTCGCAGTGAGCAGTGTCAACTGTAAGAGTTTTACCACAGCGATCTTCAGGAAACAATTCACGCCGTCGGGTTTTCATTACACACAATCAGCCAACCGAATTCTACTCGACTACTGTACTCCCAAATCAATCCACGGACGGAAGTGCTTGTTTAACGGCACTCTCAGCTATCTTAACGGCGACCTGTTAACAGTCGAGACTGGACCAGACAAACCAGTGCCCTAAGAAATGAAAGTCTCACGACGTCAACAAAGTCTCTTAGCCACCCAATTCACAAAAGCACTCTATGTATACAAATAACGATTGTAAAGGTCATCTTTCGAAGGTGTGTAGAGGAGAGGTTTTCAGGTGAACATTTGACTAACGTTTGCATATGTTTATGAATGGTGCCACCAGTGAGGCAGGCTTATCTTCGCATTCTATCATTTGCTGTGCCATAGTATTTCATAATGTCTCCACATGGGTACAATGTGTGAAGCCCATTTCTGGTGTCCCCGGTCGTGATGTTGCTGGAATATTGCTAAAAGCGGCGTAAAACCAAACTCAGTCAGTCAGTCATAATGTCTATCACTGAATTGTCTGGTCCAGACTGGATTATTTACAGACCGCCGTCATACGGCTGTAATATTGCTGAGTGTGGCATTAAACAAACAAACCCTCATAGTCCATGTATAGTCGGAAGCGTACAAGTGCGCTTTTAGCAGCGATTTATGATGGATGTGGAAAGTGTTTTGTCATTTTTATCGTAAATATTTTATGGCCGTCATAAAATGAGAAAAATCTGTGGAATGATAATGGTACATAAGCTTCCTCGGAAAAAGTTGTCAAGAGATATCATATCTTTCAAGAAACAGCTAAACCTAAACTCCTTGATATTTTTTCGCGTGTAACGTTTTTACCACTTCATTTCCAAATGAACGATTAGGCTTTGAAGGTCAAAGGTTTGGAAACAAGAGAGTGCAAAGCATCCAAGATATTCTGTAATTTGCACTTACACGTAAGGAGGTTCTAGCACTTTAGAAGGTTTCGAAGGTGCTGCTCGTAGCTCATGGATGCAAAGTCCCAACTACGGATAACCCAACATATGGTAGGACCCAGGACTTCGAATTAACGAGAAGCAAATTGGTTTGTGACATGTTCATTAAAATGCAATTCAAAAGAAATGAACATCACCAACAATAAAAATCGTAACTTTTAAGTGGAATTATAACTTCACAAACTTCAAGCTTCTGACCTCCGTTAAGAGCGTCAGTTCTGACAGATCCTACTATTTTCCTGTACTAAAATACATTTGACGTTGGCGATGTCCGTCCACATCAAGGACGGAAGCTCGCCTCGTGTCATTATACACCCTGAATTGTAAAAACCTGTCGGTTTTAATTAGCACGTTATAATTATTGCCACTGAACGCCAATAAAGTTTAACTTTGGCAAGAGAGCATCACGTTTTGTCCACGCTGTCAAAGGTGGACGTTAATTGAATCAATCATTTGATCATTATGAATATAAGTAGCAATCATCTTCTACCATAGGGCGGAAGACGCCCGTGAAACACGTGCAAAATTGGGAAATGACGTAAGCATGGCTTCGCGACTCCGACCAAGGGGATCGCTCTTGTCCGGGGCTCCCTTGGGTTATAGAGCGACTACAAATTGCTTTTGATGTCGCTAACTACATCGTGTGAACAAAAGACTGGGTTGATCATCGTTTATCACCGGTAAGGCCTGTCTCGTCAAGCCGGCGTTCCCTCTTCGTCTCCTTGACGAAGTCTTGAGGGAGGAAATAACGGCTAAACGGAACCCTAACAAGGCCCAAATTACAGGCATCGCCCGAAACGACCCACAATTTCCCTTGCCAAGAAATATCACATCAAATTATGAACATTGCCTCAAAATTTGTGACAAAATAATGGCGACTCGCTGACAGACCCGTGACGAGAGAGAGAGGATAAGTTCGTGGGTAATTAAGGGGTGGGGACAGGGGGCGGGGATTACCGTCAGTCTGAAGGAGGAACCACCATCATTAATAGCAGGGCTCTGCTAGAACATAGGTTTTACTACTGACAGAAGGGTGGTAAAACACCAGCAAAAAAGATTCGAACCTCGAGTGAAAAAGACGTAAAAATTGCTTAACTAACTGGTTCCAAGGAGCAATTATCTGACCGAGCGGTCTTTCATTTCGGTTACGTTGCTTGGAACACTGCCACGGGACATAGAGGCGAAGAATAGCAGTCAAGCTCCTCACAGCGACAATTCGCCCCCGGAGATCTCTAATACTATGATATTGGGGTGGTAACCATGGTGTCGCTCTGGGAAGGAGCTTCAGATGTAAGTTCGTTTCAGACTTGCGCCATTGCGATGCGAGAGACGGGACCCAGCTTACTTGGACGAGTTGGTAAGAAAGACAACTCTAGATGATATTTTAGACTAATGCACACTGGTAAAATGTCTGCAACAGCAAAACTTTGATCGAGGATTTGAAAAATATAACTTGGACGGGGTGCACATACAAACAAACGAATAAGAAAAAAACACCATTGGTAGATATGTTTGGTGTCTGACTTCACGAATTCAGAGGGGTGGTGCGCACCCCACCTTCCCGCTCCACCCCTCTGGATCCGCCAGTGACCACATCTTCACGTTAACTTTACAGCTGCAACAACCTGAGCTGCAATTATATTTCCACAGCCTTCACAAAGAAATGCCAAACATTAATCACTGAATCTTGTCACTGCATGTGTTCTTGTTCTCATATAAAAATATTTGTCGATTCTTGTAACAGGCATGAAAAGTGAACCCAGTATTTCAGGACGATACTTCCCAAATATATGGTCCCCAAGTTATATCCGGATGATACTTCCCAAATATATCGTCCTCAAGTTTACAACAGCGCTCCATAATTCCGACATTTTATTCATACGCAGATTTTACTGCCACCAAAACGAGCGCAAAGACGCCTTAAAGTTTCAAAATATGTTTCATTTTGGAAATACAAATAACATATAAGTTGGAAAGAATTCTCATAGTAACAACTTTATATGCCACATAAAGAATGGTCGCTATGTGAAAACATGCTCGGGGTAAAGTCTCAGTCAAATAATATTCCCCGCCAACCAAGAATGAAAATAAAAAAATCTCTCGACTTTAAATATTAAATGTTATATCTATTATGTTGAATTAGTAACGTACCCGATGACCCTATACCTTTGCGACCCATGTCTACATTATGTATGTGTGGAGCAATTCATTTCAACGATAAATGTGTGTGTTTCATTTAGCAGGATCTGCCGAAGCGACAGTTTTAATCTTGTTCTAAAAGAGAGTTGTGAGCGCACATTGTAATTGTGCGGTTGCTTCAGCCGATGGGGAGGGCTGGGATTTGGGGGCTGGGGGGTGTCTGTGCAAGGGGTGAGGAAGACGAGTTGCTCACATTACCCACAGATAACGTACACATCCTCCCCACTAATGCTTTGCCTGAGTTGTGCGCAATCTCAAATTGAAAAATGGATGATAAATAACTTGCTACACGATTTTGTTGAAACTCGAGTAGCGAGTGTTGGGGTGGGGTGGCGTTGCACAAGGGCGGTTGTGGCCACCCATTTAACACAAGGAGCAGTGGTTGCAGGTGCAGCACCGCGGTTTGTGTCATTGCTGTGTCAGCATCCGCTGGACTGGGTTCGAATCTCTCGTTCGACATGATTATGCACCCTAGGTTGTCAGCAGTGTAGCGCCTTTCTTGGAATATACCAAACCATTTAAAAGTCTAAGAACCTAGACACTTTTGGCTTTCCTCTCAGATTTAGTCTGTAAATAATCGAGTCAGGATAGGACTATTTTGTGACTGACATCTCGAACACTGAATTGGAACGCGATGACATGCATCAACAAACCTAGCGAGATTGACTCCCCGATCCCGTTACTCGACTCTTAGATAAGCATGTTTGCTGAAGGCCAAATCTAACTCTGATCTTCGCGGGTTGTATGGAATGTGGGGTTGTCCGGAATGTGGGGTTTCCAGATAAACAGGATCCGGATTAACGAAGTTTCAAGGGTATATGTGACGGATATCCAAATATTTTATACCGACACGAATTATATCTGTTTATACAACGTGTTTAGCTTTCAGTCATTCGTGACATTCCGTGACAACCAAAATGGCGCACCTATGGTGGCCTGTTGTCAACTTGGCTCCGTCTTTGCATCTAGCTTTGCTTGGTAAGTGTTCATGGATACTTTCTTGATATAACTTTATATAACTACTGCCAACTATTTGTGACTGTTACTAAATGTTTCTAAAAAGTCATATTGAATAAAAAAACATCTAAAAGTACTCATAATTATATACTAGTACTTGTGCGTGTATTCTGTAATGGTGAAGCCCATTTCTGGTGTCCCCTGCCGTGATATTGCTGGAAGATTGCTAAAAGCGGCGTAAAACCAAACTCAGTCAGTCAGTCAAGATAGGGGCAATGATAAAGCAGAAATGACTCGTTGCGAAAGAACAAGTGACAAGTGTAGATCGACACACCAAACATTTGGTCGCCCTCGACATTGAGCCATCGGTGCTATGATACATTCTACATACGTGTACTATTGATTGATTACATATGCTGTACTTGATCATTACAAAATTTGCAATATTCTGTAATGGTGAAGCCCATTTCTGGTGTCCCCTGCCGTGATATTGCTGGAAGATTGCTAAAAGCGGCGTAAAACCATACTCAGTCAGTCAGTCAGTATTCTGTAATGGGGAAATCGTGAGAACCTTTGATTCCGGAAGCGAAAATTAATTGTACTTCCGGTATCAATCGATTCGACTGGATTTTCTATGTCTTTACCGAGTGAGCTATAGTTAGATAAGTTGCTCTTGTATCTATATACGTTTAAAGAAAATTCGTGGCCCAGATCAACTGCTGCGTGATTCTTCATAATGGTTTAAGTTGGTTTGTTGTGCTTTCGCATATCATTGATCAACAGGGGAAGTTTTTTCTTTAATCTTTGCAGAAAGGGTGATGACGAATGGATCCGTTTTGCAGGTTACGGAAAGGGACAGGTGATGACCAATATACTGAAGGAATACCACACAGGAAGACCGCAATGGCGTAACACTTCAACTCAATCTCTATTCGAATTGAGCCCGGCAGTCACGACACCCGAGTTGATTCGTGGCGTCTACGCATGCTCGAGTAACCAGACGATGTAAATATGGCCGCAGAAGCGAAGACTATTCATCAATTTTTAATTTTAAAAACTGACTGAGGTATTAATAAGGTTTAAATGGACTTGAAGCGAGCGTTAATTATACCGGCAATGCGTCGCCATGGTTGTACTTCTCGGAAACTGAACATGAAACAAATCATGATAACCTGCATCAAAGTTGAATGAACACGAACCAGTGTTACTCAAGCTTGTACAAACATTGTGTTCATATGTTTTTTTTACCATTAGCATAACGATTAGTTATATATAATTTATTTTAATGGCGTACCTACAGACAAAGCAAACAGATAAGAATTACGTCCTTCAAAATGCCAAAACGTCCCACCGCCATTTCAGGGTAGAACAGTTCCACGGTATCTCAGGGTCCATGTCATGACGGTATCATTATAGACAGACAGACAGATCTATTTCATAAATGTGGCCATGAGGCCAGTAGTACAAAATGACAATTTCGATTAAATATTTACAGAGCTCATGGACATGATTTCGTTTACAAAAATTGCTGGACGGAGTATAACATTAGGGTTCTTAGTATTTAGAAGATGTACACTTTGTTACGATGTGTCATCTGAGAGGGTGGCATCGTGCCACAACGTCTGGGATCGAACTCTTGGTTCCAGTCACCGACTTGACTGATCGAGTATTTACTGACTGCCATGATTGGCATTAGAAAACGACGTGACACACGTACGTAGTCAAAACATGAAGAGGATAAAGCAAGAACTGGGGCCGTGTGTGTGTGTAAACGGAGTATCCCATCTCAGTGGTCAGCAACTATAATACCAGCATTAGTTCCGACTGGCACAATCACACGCACACGCACACGCACATATACACACGTACGCATGTTCCATGCATACGTGAAGTATAGATATATTATCTTATACAATAGAACGTCAGTGCAAAAGAATACCCGGTATTGACAATTCTCAGATGCAAAATCCGTTTTAGTAGAAAGGGAAAAGTATCTGTGAAATCATATGAACAACACCGAGATTCTTCGACTGTTCAGATCAGTTCACGTGTACTGTACGAGGCTGTCCCGAGTACATTTGAGTCTACTACACGAACCTAACTGCTTTGCCGTTATCGGATGATTGATATATCCAGTTACACTACACATGGACTACGATGCATACATAACGTATGAAAGACCTTTTGGTAAATGCTTCTGATCATACGACAATTATTTCTTCACTAATCGCATACCTAACCCAGTGTATGAAATAAGGCCCGTCCGACGGCCAGAGACAGTCTAGATTTCTGACGGACGGTCTAAATTTACAGCTTGCCTGCCCGATGGTCTGGTAATTTTTTTAGATGTTCCACACATCTGAGTAAATTCACCTTATTTGGTCTGGTTAAATCCATTTTGGACAGGTAACATTTTAAAGTTGACAGCCATGATGTCTGGCTGGATGTTTGGCTTATTTCATACACTGCCTAACCATAAACTGAGTAGTTCCAATCGCTTTGCGCATCTGTCAGCGCAGACGGAAGAATGTGCGATTGCTGAATATGGCCTCGGACCAAAACGTATATTCCTTTGCTATCTACAGTGACATGTCACCCCACAATGGTGGATATCGGTAGTAAGGTAAATGTGATCTGAGGCCCCACAATTCCTTGTTAATTTCCTTGAAAATCAGAAATTCCGATGTTCCAAGGGAAGACATACAGTGACCTGACCATGCATCTTTACTATGATCTGGCTCTAGTCGCTGTCGGGCGGTGGGGTAGCCTAGTGGTTAAAGCGTTGGCTCGTCACGCCGAAGACCAGGGTTCCATTCCCCACATGGGCACAATGTGTGAAGCCCATTTCTGGTGTCCCCCGCCGTGATATAGCTGGAATATTGCTAAAAGCGGCATAAAACTAAACTCAGTCAGTCAGTCAGTCAGTCTAGTCGCTGTCAATATGGTAGAGATCCAAACCTGAACATTTCTCTGACAGCGGACTGTGACAGTCCTAACGTGTTCCGTCATTGTTGCGGAATACCAGGAACTAATCAAACAGTTTACGACAGTCCTTCCTGGCATATACATCATTGATGATGAAGTGAACAAGAATGTCAAACGCACAATGACTGAATCAGCGTCTTTCCGTATCAAAATTTAATCGATAGTAAAATTATGACGTGATAGTGTCTTACGATATGAATCATCGTACCCTTGCCTTCTCAGTGTATTACAGATCCGATTTGTTGTCATATATGCTGACATGCAAAAGAAAGTATACACCGGTGCTTTGGGATTTCTAAACAACAATATGAATATTATGAAAATTAGTCACAACAGCACCCCCCCCCCCTCCCAAAATAAATAAATACATAAATAAAATAAAACTAAGTAAAAAACAAACAAAACGTGTGTAGTTTATTTTGTACGTCAGTTTAGAATGGAATTATCAAGTATTAGACTTATTGTGTGTGTTTTAATATCCCTTTGATACGTATTTCCGTCATGTCACGTGCCAGTGTGATATTGAAGGTAAAGCGGAAGTGACGTTAGTGTTAAGCTTCACAACTTATATCGGTGCTGACAGAGCAACGATCATAATCGGAATCCAGAATGATCAGATGTGACCGAGACTACGTATGGCGATGAAGAGGTGAGATGATGTTAGGGTTAATCTGCTTTGAGCAACATTCCCATAATATCATGACGGCAGCAACAGCAAATGGGCTTCAATCTTACTTTCGTGTGTTCTAAATAGAGCTTTAGGCGCAACGCAATACCCCTTTTACTACTAGGCTATACCACCACCCAACACCATACAGAACAATCCAAATAGAATAGAAACCATAAGTTAAACCTCTACCTGGTGGGCGGTGGGGTAGCCTGGTGGTTAAAGCGTTCGCTTGTCACGCCGAAGACCCGGGTTCGATTCCCCACGTGGGTAGAATGTGTGAAGCCCATTTCTGGTGTCCCCCCGCCGTGATATTGCTGGAATATTGCTACAAGCGGCGTAAAACAATACTCACTCACTCTACCCGGTAAACAACCATAACACCAATGGGGCGAAGGGGGAGCCTAATGTTTAAAACGTTCGAATCCCAACATGGGTGTAATGTGTGAAGCCCATATATGGTGCCCCCCGCCGTAATATTGCTAGAATATTGCTAAAAGCGGCGTAAATCCAAACTCACTCATTCATCCACTCAAAACAACAAGACGTCGAGAACCTGACAAGGGTATGTCATGAACCAAATTCTATATGTTCAAGTCCTTCCGTTGGTTGCCCTACCACTAATCCAGGTGGACAAGTATATGGCGACATAAAGAAACCAGTGCAATTAAAACAAACTTTCACGTTATAACATAATCATATGTAATAATGGTTTCATGCAGCTGATCGAAGAAAATAGATTTATGTAATTTCACAGAAGCCGAATATATTTAGAAAGACACTATTGGCCAACATGATTTGTCGTCTTAGCGACATTGGGGTAGCCTAGTGGTTGAAGCGTTCGCTCATCACGCCGAAGACCCGGGTTCGATTCCCCACATGGGTACAATGTGTGAACCCATTTCTGGTGTCCTTTACCGTGATATTGCTGGAATTTTGCTTAAAGCGGCTTAGAACTAAACTCACTCACTCACTCACTCACTCACTTAGCGACAGTAAGAACATAAAATGCCAAGAACGAAATAGTTGGAGACATAATCATAATGCTTACCAGCGTATACCCCAGAGAATGATTGTGACGTGGTAAAGCAGTAAAGGCCATGATACAAGTGCCTGAAACCATAGTCTTATATCGTATTAGGCACCATGACGTTAAAATCAAATGACATCATTAATGTTTCTACTGCTGAAACTGGCTAACCACAAGCCTCTGATTTAATTTTAGTCTAACATTGACGTATATTGATATATTTCACAGAAAAACACGAGGGTGGGATTGTCTGTTTAATCAAATAGCTCATGGTGAGAAAGTTGGGTGTTTCGTCCCTTTTAGCAATATTCCAGCAATATCGCGGCGGTGGGAACAAGAAATGGGCTTCACACATTGTACCCATGTAGAGTATCGAACACGGGTCTTTGTCGCGACTGAAGAGCGCTTTAACCACTACACTACTCCATCGCACCATATATTATTGGCAACAAAGGTAACCATTCATAGATTCAGAGAGTGAATATGTATACTGCGCCAAATATACTGCAGTAACACCAGGACTCTGGTTACACATTGAATCCATGCGGGGAATCGAATCAGTGCCGAAGGCGTGATGAGCAAGCGCTGTAACCGCTGGGTTACCCACCACACCTTATTCACTGACGATCTTGCAAACATTGGAATCCTGATCTTCAAATCCCAACCTTATTAAAGATAAGATAGATCTTTCACTCCGTTACGACACCTCTATGCTGGAGGAGTGTTTGAGTTTAAGTTTACGCCGCTTTTAGCAATATTTGAGCAATATCAAGGCGGGGGACACGAGAAATGGGCTTCACACATTGTAACCCGGATTTCTGTGGTGACGAGCGAACGCTTTAACCATCGTCACCTCTGCGGGGAGATTTGGTTGGTTGATTGTTGTTTAACGCCGCACTCAGCAATATTCCAGCTATATGGTGGCGGTCTGTAAATAATCAAGTCTCGACCAGACAATCCAGTGATCAACAGCATGAGCATCGATACACGCAATGGGGATACGATGACATGTGTCTACCAAGTTCGCGAGCCTGACCACCCGATCCCGTTAGGGGAAAATAACCATGGAAGGACGGGGAACCATCAGTGAACTTTGACCGTCCAACGATGCACATTCCCTTGGACAAATCAGCTTTTTAAGACGATTCGGCTTCATATCTTGACCCTCTGTTTCTGAAATGTTGATCTTAGCAAAAGAAAACCACGCATAACACAAACATTCCCCAGATAGTACATGCTTTCGGATTTAGATGCTATGGCGATCAGAAAATGAAATATAGCAAGCTTTGTAATAGTGCGGCTTTATTATTTGCATTCGGAACTTACAAACCATATTCATATTTACACAGTCCTTTGACATCGAGACATCTGAAATCAGTTATTGTTGTCATAATACCTCGCTCATTCGTACAGGGAATTCAGAACTTCCGTCTCAGGTTGGCTGATCAGAATATTCAGACTTTTCAGGCTGGTTTGGAGTGCATTATTATCCCAATTGAAATAATGAACTTTTAATCGTATGAGTGTACCTGCCAGTACCGTTTTCTAATACCCAAGAGCAGGGCAATCCGGAAAGTGTTTGAAGTATTACAACAATTTAAAATTAGTTTGTGTATATTTACTTTCAAATTTTCGTAATAGATTTTAACTCTCTGTGGTACTCAGCAGAAATGGCAAATATTAAAATCACAAAAAATGACAAAATAATAGTCACTGTTATCAGCGGAGAAACTCTCAAACTGCCAATAATGACTATTCTGAAACATATACGAATTAATTTTGCCATTTTCTAGTAATATCATACATATGGCATTTATATGTAAAAGAAATCGATAAAGTTATTAAAAAGGTCAATTTGACCGTTTTTCTAGATCAAAATGCATCAGCTATACAGTACAATTTATACATCATTCCACATGCTCTGTATAACTTTCCCCCTGCATTTGTGTTGTTTAGCATAACGAGTGCTTTACGGGAGTCGTTCTTTAATGACGTCGTTCATTAAGGAGGTTCGGCAAGAATACTTGATCCCCTTGACAAGGGTAATTTATTGAGATAGAGAAAATGTCCTTAATGGTGAAAAATGGGCGAGAAGGTATTAAAAAGGTTTACTTAAGTTAATTCCAAGGAAGGGTGGGGCGAAATTTTCAGCCGGCATCTGTCGCAAAAGGACTTCATTTTGTAATGGCTACATCTTCACCCTTGTTCCACTCGGCGTCTTTCGCTGCCTCGGAATTAATGAATCTAATAAGAGCCCTTCATGACCAAATATGGATTTTTCTTCCCCATACGTTCAGTTATCGTTCATAAATGACTTACAATTGCAAGAAAAAAACTCTCGTTTATTCTCGCGGGGCCCGTGATTTTCCGATAATGATGATCAGTACCCGAGAATTCGTATTTGCAAATCGATCGTACCTAGACAAATAAAACACCGCCATTTAAACCCGGTCTCAGGTGTAGGGAGAGACGGGAACCGTATAATTTGTAGAGAACTCCCCGGTAACAAGGAGGTGTTTGAAGGCCAGTGTTATTACCTTAGATTCAGGTGTGACAAGGTGCTGCTTTGATTTGCGTAGATTCCTGAGCACGTTCAAAGGCACATTGGATCTGAATTAGACGGTTTTGTCTCTGATGTTGAAGTGGTCAGTTAGGGAGACTTTATTGATTATGTTAATTAGCTAAGGTTGGAATATGAATCACAAGGTTGGGCAGATAACGCAGCGGTTAAAAAGGTTCATTGTATTCGGTAAGGTGTGCACGGTTGTTGTAAAATATCAATACCACTCACGTTTGATTTCCGCAGGAGCTGAACGCGAAGGGCAAAATTTCGTATAGATTTTATTTATTTTTCACTCTCTAAGAAATAATGCCAGGTCGTTGACTTGAGTTGGGCATACAGAGCAAATATCGCAACATCACTCAACAAAAAATGGAGGATTGCAACATTCAAGAAACAGTTACTCATATTGTAATGTCGCTCAGAATTATCTATACATATAAACCGTACTGACAGGGAAACGACGAATGCACAATTACGTTAACGGTGTAAACGTTTAAGAGGAATTTCAAATGTCGGAGTTTTCTCAAACTTGGAATTCAGATCTGGCGATGACTCAACACTTAAGAGAGGACCATCTGATATTTCCGTGTGGCTAGAGGGCACTCTTTGAAGATTTACTTTCCGTTTTGTTGACATATACGTTTCCTATTTCTCGACTTGAAGTGGCAAATGGTGTTAGTTCAGTATCAGATTAACAGATTGTTATCTTCCTCAGAAATATTATATCTTGTCTTAGACATGTACTGCACTCACGTTCGCTCGACTTCATGAGCGGCGGGACAACTAGAACTAAAACTTGATAAAAATGTCTTCCCGCAAACATTCTTAATGTTCGAACTGACCCGCTGTAAAATCATTAAAATAACATCAATAATAGCTAAACCTTCCGTACTACATTTAAGTCAATGATCGCGTATTCATTCACCTCCGTAAAGCAATAATAACAAAATGTTTTATGATATCCCTATACTGATAACAGCCACAAAACTGCCTTCCACGTGGTTAGCAACATCGAACGTTTTTCACTTACGGAGGTTGTACAAATCGTCTGTTTGTCAGGTTGCTTCTGTTTAGCCGGACTGGGTATGAATTATGAATTTTTTGTGATGTCAGTTCAATATTATTAAAATACATACTGAATATACATTATCTTACGGCCTTGATTAAAGACTCGCTCATGAAAGAGACAGAATGCAAACACTTCACATGCCTTTGCGTGTGTTTGTGACTGGAGTCAGGTAGGACATGCTCGCCTTCAAGTGATAGTACAGTAGACTCTGTTTTCAGCAGATCTTTTGTAAGATCATTGAAACACTTTTGTCACTTTTACTCCTTTTCAATTTGTGGCCTAAATTTCACCTTCAGAGTCGGTGGGGTAGCTCGTCACGCCGAAGGCCCGAGTTCGATACCCTGCACAGGTACAATGTGTGAAGCCCATTTTTGGTGATATTGCTGGAATATTTGCTAAAAGCGGCGTAAAACCAAACTCACTCATTCAATCACCTTCAGAGGCGCCGGTGTATAACAAAGAATCCTTCAAAGCCATTCCTGGCTGGCACATTATAAGTTGTTCACTGGTCTCGAGGGGGACATGGTCTGATGTACCCTCGATGTTTGTTTGTTCGAGGGGAACATAAAGAAACATCGAGGGTACATCAACCCATGGGCCCCGAGGGACCAGTGAACAACGTATTTATCTTACCGAACACCTCAATGGTAATTTTGAACTGTTTGAAGCACGGGTATCGGATGACAGTGTGGAGTACAAGACGACAAGAAAAACAAATGTAGAGTTATCTCCCTTCAATCGATTTGCATTCGCAAAACATCGGTAATTTCCGTACATCATACGTGATTCAATGTTATTCGAGATAAAGAATTACTAGTACGAAGTACCAAATGAGTTCGGCATTCCCAGGTGGGTACATAGGAAATGCTACTCGCTTTTAAGCGGGGTACATTGAAAATAATAGAAGAGCGCTCAGCCAATCAGAAAACGACATTTATGTGTGAGGCAAGATAAACAAACATGAAAACATCCTGAACACGGTGGACACTGCACTGCAGTGGACTGACCTGGCTCACAGAGGAATGTTCAAAAGATATGTACAATAGACTTTATTAATGAGATCATTAAGGAAATATTTTACTTACATTACTTATTCGACAAACCTACCTACAAATCAATGCCCATCCTTTTCAAAGTCTGGCATCACGCTCGGTTGTTTTCACTGGTGTACGTACAGGATGCTTTCTACAGATAAACATCTGAACTTTAAAAAACACCGAGAATACCTCCGTCTTACCGCTGAGAGGGAATCGAACCCGAATTCGCAGCGCAACGAGTCAGCACTTCAAACACTGTACTGACCAACTGCCCTGCTAATTTGACTATTATAGTACTGCTTCAGCGCTTCTCAGTCAGTCAATGAAATGTCCTTAAGCAGTGTATGAAATAAGCCAAAACCCCAGCCAGACATCAGGGCTGGTAACTTCAAAATGTTACCAGTCCAAAATGGATTTAACCAGACTAGACACCAAGATATGACTCAGATGTATATAACATCTAGATTTTTTACCAGACCATCGGGCTGGCTGGCTGTAATTCTAGACCGTCCGTCTGAAATCTAGCCTGTCTCGGTCGGTCGGTCGGTCCGACGGGCCGTATTTCATACACTGCCTTTAGTGACATCACAATCCATCTCTTAGACAAATGTCCTTCTGTGACATCACAATCCATCTGGAAGACAATGTCCATTGTAAACCAAAAGTCACTGTGTTCTTTAATCTGATTGGTTGAAAAACGTGATCAAATGGTATTTGATTCCCGGAAATTCTCTGCGTATTAATACATACAAACATCGCTCACACCATTGTATTGTTACGTCGTCAGCTGTTATGACGTCATTAAAATCATATTGTGACGTAAAGTCCGAATGACGTCACAAATGAGCAGTTCCAGATGCTACCATGGGAGACAGGCGAAACGGCCGGCTGATGACGTTTCACTGCTGTACCCGTACTCGATGTCAATGAGAGCAGACACAAAAAACGTGTGTGGACCTTTCGGTTTACTTTTGTGTTTACAATGTCGATAAACATCATGTGTTGGCGAATTTCCGGGTGTTATTGAGTATTTGAAGCACGGGAAACATCATGTTTTGGCGAATTTCAGGGTGTTATTGAGTATTTGAAGCACGGCAATATTTCCCGTGCTTCAAATACTCAATAACACCCGGAAATTCGCCAACACATGATGTTTATCTCCTATTTGCTGCACAGCTTTGTAACAGAGGTTACAGTGGACACCGATCAGTTAGGACTTACTGTACTCTTTGGGAGGGGAGTAGTATAGCCAGTGGTTCAAGTGCTCGCTTCACATGCCAAAGACCGAGTTCAATTCCCAATATTAGTCTCATAGACTTACTCGTTCCTGAAAATGCAAGAAAATACATTTTGCAAATTTATTAATAGGCTCATGCTTAGACTGACTGAGTTTGGCTTTACGCCGCTTTTAGCAATATTCCAGCAACATCACGGAGGGGGACACCAGAAATGGGCTTCACACATTGTACCCATGTGGGGATTCGAACCCGGGTCTTCGGCGTGACGAGCCAACGCTTTAACCACTAGGCTACCCCACAAGGCTCATGCTTAGAGAAAACAAAGGCCAACATAGTGTAGGTCTAGAAATTCGCACAACCTCATTAAAACAGAAAGGTTAGCATTTCCTGAACGTCAGAGGATAGAGGTATACGTTTTATGTTTTCTTATATCCGTACAACACAGTATTACACGATCAGCAGTGCTGTGATAAGAAGCATAACAAACTGCGTTTAAATTATCAAAGAGGTTTTTGTTCAGATATGAAATGAGAAAAAGTCGATACATATTATTCAGTGATCAAGGAAGTGCTGTTGATTGTCACAATTCTTGTCGCATCTTCACCTGCATCTCCTCAGCATCCTCGCATTGCTTCATATATTTTCGGTTTTCAGGAGAGTTTCTAAAATAGAACAAATTGTGTATTCATGTTTTTCATGACTACTTTATTCTACGAGATTGAAGACGTCCAATGTCCGAGATTCGGCAGAAATGGTAGACAAACGTGTATTGAAGGTCCAGAGATGCATTTGTGAAATGTGGAAGCCATGCATGCAATGGACGACCCTAGTATAGTGTACAGGTTGTCTACCTCTGCAGTCAGGGCACCTGTGCAATACACACCGGGCAGCCACGCCAACAATACCTGTTGAAACTCCGCTAGGGGTGGATAGCAATGTGTTGATCACTTTACGAAACCTCAGTAACATGGATCCCCTTTTATAATTTACAAACTGTAAAGGTTTTACACCACGAGTACAAACTCAATCAGTGATATGTAAACCTATTCTGCTTCCGGATTATTTGCATATACCATTTATTTCCAAATGCATCAATCCGTTATCAACATGTTGGTGGTAACAGACTTATCTAATGAAATAAGAAAAGAGAGATACACACGCACACACACATGTATATGTACCATAGCAATAATGACGAGATGAAACCGCCTATGCAACATCTCATCAACCTTTAACGTTGTTTCCTAAACTGCAGTAGAATATATTCCTGAACTCAAATTACTTTTTTTACCTGTCACACTTAAACTTGTTTCTTAAACTGTAATACATTACACTTGTTCCTTAAACTGTTATACATTAAACATGTTTCTTATCCTGCAAAATATTAAACTTGTTTATAAAAATTATAATGCATCAAAGTTGTTTCTTAAACTTTAATATTTTAAAAATTGCTTATTTAATTCTTCATAGATTCAAATTGTATTCTATTAGTAGATGTTTTCAAGAGTGCTATGCTAGTTATTACTATAGCTAAGGTCATGGTGTATTAGATTATATCGTTGATAGTGCTAATACCAGTAGTATGTATCCACACCGACAGCCCTCTTATCAGAAAGGCTATCTCAAATGCTACAATTCTGACAATATCTAATTCAAAGGGCATTTAAAGACACGATTTATTTTTAATTCGAGCAGACTTCTTTATTTGAATGAAAAATCCATTTTTCAATATTTAAATCAGATGATCGACCTTCATTTCAAATACCGACGGTCAGTGTTAAACAAGCCTCCCGTCCCCCTCCGCCGAGCGCGTGTTCGCCGACAGACGGGGCGGTGCGGCGGACGACGTTGTTCGATCTTGTCACTTAGGAATTCGCCCGTTACTGACTTACAAACTTTTAGAAGCTCAACCTTTATCCCAATGCTGTGTCACGTGTTCGGGAATCGATCAGACTCGACTTGTGCAAGTCGAACCCGCCACTATCAGTCATCAACGCAAACCCAGCGACGAAACACCAGCTTCCAAATTCTTTTCACAAGTGCCTGGGCATTTTTGAAATGGTAACTCAGTGTTCAAATTTAAACAGGAGCGATTTGTCGTCCCCAGATAATCCTCTACCTCCCATTTTAGAGCCACGAAATGTTTTCTGAATCCTTTTGACAAATTTGCTGAGTCCCTAAATCCAACAGTGGTCAACAGAGGCTGAGCGAGTGCGGAGTCTTGTTGTTTACAGTCGTCAGGTAAACGTTATTTGAACTGAGCGGAGGGGAGCTCTGGGTTCCTGATAGCTAGGGAGCATTCATTGTGTGCTCTTAATGTCTCCTTGTGACACCTTTAACAAAAGCTAAACAACATTCCACGGACCTTCTCGAAATGTTACAAAGTATACATCTACACCAGAAAAAACCAACACAACCATTTTGAAATGTCGAATGTGTTTGTCTTGCATAAAAAGTGGCGGTGGTGTAGTAGCATATGTGTATCCCTCCCTGAGTCATGCTCCCGCCATGTACCTAGCGCTTACTTTGCCCGTGAGGCGTATTCAGAAAGCCTTGGCAAAGTTTGTTTATTTGCAGTGGGAAATAAACAATTTGGAGGCGGGTAACTCGGATCTTCGTTGTCGTCTGCGTCCTCCCTGATGTCGTCTGCTCCCGGTCCAGCCTTGTGAAGCAATTATTCCCTGTTCTCTGTGGCCACACGGGAGTCTGTGGGGAATGTCCGTCCATTCTTAACATTACCTAACAATCACACCCAGATGAGGTATATTCTAGGAACGTGCGCATATTGGTTCTGGGTACGTCTTTAGATAATATGCAGAGCGTTCCCGAATTTGAGAGAATGGCTTCTGACAGGGAGTATGCAAATAACATAAGCATCACACCCAACAATCAGGGACAATGTAGGAACAAAATTGCAATTCCTGTTGTGGTGTACATATGTCGCTTGGACCAGGTGTAGAAATCCTGCTTCATCTTTAAAACTTTGTACATGTTGAAACTGCGCTTAGTACTTAAATCTAAAGCCCAACTGGCCTTTTTGTATTCAGAATAAACCTTCTCTTTCACAGTATTTTGATATTTCATAAAGGCTATTAAAATACTATCTGTCATGGTATAACTAGTCAGTATTGTCTTTCAGACGTGTACCTACTAAATAGTTATTTCGTGTTAAATAGCTTCAAAGATTTGCTGGTTTTATGTCCACTTTAGTTCAAAAGATTTTACATTATTAAGAATTTCATCTGAGCGCAGTGGACTGTGTAATGCTATGAAATAATATTCATTATTGTTTACGAAGTTTGTCCAAACAATACCAACAATTCATTTCCCTTGTTTGGTGGAGTTCTATGCAAACTTTCCCATTATCTGTCTCGGTCGTTTCCGTCATTTCGCTTCCATGCATTGTTCAAAGCACATTCTACAGTCTATCCCATTTTCGAAGCTTTTAATACCACCCTTGCTATAGCGCCAAGTGTTCTTAGACCGGCGGACCTGTATCAAGTATTATTAAAATGAGTGCGTTTGCGTGAGTCATACCTAAACCCAGAATAAGGTTAATTGGGAGTCTGCGCAGGTGACATAATGAACCTAGTTTCTCTGTCTTGAACGAACAGAGGGACAATCAGGACAGTGAACCTGGAACAACATTTATCTCGGAAGATTTAAAAAGTAAATAAACATTAAATGCCTCGTCATAATATAGTGTATTGTATTTTTGAGTTGTTTAGTGAAATCTAATTAGAATACTAAGTGTACAGTCGATACAATAGGACCGAGCTCAGCTCAACAATGATTCATTCATTTTCACCTACGCCAGAGATTGCCATATTTTCTGAACTTTCCAAGAAGAATAGCCAGCCTTTATAAGTAGTGTCTTTTGAACGCCCAATATGTTAAAGCAATTGAAAACAATACTACGTCTCCTTCCCATAAGTTCCTTTGTCAAGGGAAACAAAGTGGACATTTGGAATATTTGACCTTCCATTAACTACGGAAGGGGCGCCATTTTCGAAACCGCACGCGCGTGAGCACTTTATCGATGCACTTGTTGCGGTCTTTACTGGGAGCTTTTGTGTAGATCTAAGGAAACCGTAAGGGCTTCACTCGAGTTCTTCATGTACCAAAAGGATTTGTTTGTTTTCAATTATCCTTTGAGCCCAAACACCTGATAACCACGACTTTCGGCTCACATATGAACCAATTCCCTTGCTTTTGTTGTCGTAGAATTGTAATAGGTTGACGAACATTGACCAGCAAAAGGGACCGTCCCGCGGCCCTAACGCGCTCTAATCCTCTTCATCCCTCTTCGATGGCAAAAGGGTTAGCTGCAGCACACGAAGTCCCGCGCGTGGCTTTAAGCGTCTTTGACTCCCAGGTTGTATTGAGGCGATAACGGATAAACACAACCCGTTCTATGAAGTACCTGTCTCGTAGAAAGGAGATCTTTAACCCTTGAGATCAGGTGCAACTTTAAGAGCCGATGGAAGTGTAAACGTATTGACTATTGACCCGTGGATTCGAAGATTACTGTAAATTAGAAAGAAACATGTTTTTCAAAGAATTATTGACCTGTTAGGAATATTACCGTGTAAATCATTACGCTGTTTATTTAAATAGTGTATATTTTTTCCCTATATAGTGTTTTATGATGGGATGCTTTCTGTAGTATGGTGGCTGGGCAGAGGGTCAGAAGACTGATTCCAAATCTAATGATACCTACCGTTAAAAGTGACTGTAATATGAACCTAACGCTCTCAAGGCTGCTTGACTTGTATACTCCCAATGGAGCTGAGAATATAATCGAGTTTACACCGAATCATTTACGGGGCGGCCCGCCGTGATGTTGCTGGAATATTGCTTAAAGCGGCGTAAAACCAAATTCAGTCAGTCATTCAGTCATTTACGGGGCGGTGGGCAACCCTAGTGGTTAAATCGTTCGCTCGTCACACCGAAGGCCCGGGTTCGATTCCCAACATGGGCAAAATGTGTGAAGCCCATTTCTGGTGTCCCCCGCCGTGATATTGCTGGACTATTGCTAAAAGCTGAGTAAAACTAAAGTCACTCACTCACTGAATCGTTTACCGTGGAAAGGTTCATTAGGAGCCTCAAGGAGTCACATGGAGGATTGGATTACAGTGACATTTTATATGTTTAAGACTTATAAGTAGTAAAATTCATGTTAATGCGTTCAGAGTTGAGAGGGTGGGAATAAATATGAAAAAGCACACAGACTGCAGTTGACTTTCTCTACACACGACTACAGAATAAAAACGATTAGACAAAACGTGGATGCGCAGAAAATTCATGAATTGTACTATATAATTTTGAATCAAATCGCACAATAGGTTCTTTACATATATATAATTTGTCTGGTTTAAACACTTAGTATACAGTGGACCATTGGTCCTGTAAAACGTACAACCCACTTTTCGGACCAGACTGATGACGGTATCTTCATATAAATAAAACACAACACCACTGCTGTGAGTGTGTGAGTGAGTGAGCTGAGTTTTACGCCGGTTTAAGCAACATTCCAGCAATATCACGACGATGGAGGCCAGACATGGGTTTCACAAATAGTACCCATCTGGGGAATTGAACCCGGGTCTTAGGCGTGACGAACAGACGCTTTAACCACTAGGCTTCTCCACAGCCCCCTACTACAGTTCGATAATCCAGGGGGCGGTGGGGTAGTCTAGTGGTTAAAGCGTTTGCTCGTCACGCCGAAGACCCGGGTTCGAATCCCCACATTGGTACAATGAGTGAAGCCCATTTCTGGTGTCCCCCGCTGTGATGTTGCTAAATATTGCTAAAAGCGGCGTAAAACCAAACTCAGTCAGTCAGTCGATAATCCAGACGGTTCTACTATATCGTTCGGATAAAATGGGTTTCACTGTATTTTGTAGTTTTAGTTGTGTTAATTTGTATTGTTACTCTGCGATATTGCAGGTAAATGACGGCGGTCGAGTCTGGACCACACAATCCAGTGACTGACATAACATCGCACCACGATGTGAGATACAATGGCATGCTTGGAACACAGTCAGTGAGGCCGACCACCCGATCCATTTAGCCGTCTCCTGCAGGCAGCTGGGGACACTAGCCTTACCCTGGACCCTATGAGCACTTTAAGGTGCACTGTACCGATGAAAAATAGAAATACACCACTCAAAAGAAGTTACAGAAAATTTATTTCGGAGTTCTATTGACCTTTTTGAGTAGTATGTTTAAGAGCGTGTCCATATAGTCCACATGTCCGTCCATTCTTCATTGTATGAAGGTAGACGCGGTCTAGCCCAGTGACTGAGGCGTCAACTGGTCACGCCCCAAGGTCCATCTGTGGACCTTGTTTTGGTGTACCTTGCCGTTATGCAGTTGAAATGTTTACAAAAATTACCTTAACGCATATACACTCAATCACCACAATGTGTGAAGCCCATTTTCTGGTGTTCCCCGTCGTGATATTACTGGAATAGTGCTAAAAGCGGCGTAAAACTAAACTCACTCACTCATTCTGTCCATGCATTTGTTACTTGAGTCATATTTTGCCACAACTAAACCTATATGCAAAATTAATACGTAATCACTGATAAATCAAGATAGTAGGATATTTGAGGCAATCTTATGAACTGACAGCATCAGTGCAGATATTCTACAGGTTCAGGCTTCAAAAGAACTAAACTATAATAGAAGCGACAAAACCCTTTCCACAACAATAACAAAATACAAAAAGAGTCCATTGTACAAGTGTGACTATATCATGAGCGTATATCTGTCTATCTATCTATCTATCTATCTATCTATCTATCTATCTATCTATCTCTCTCTCTCTCTCTCTCTATATATATATACGCACAAAATGTCCCAAATAGTACACTTTTTAGTAAAATAATAGTAAAATTTCCACTTTTTGGTTACACTTCCATCTATTTTATAGCAACAATACATACACGTACATACATACATACATACATACATACATACATACATACATACATACATACATACTTACATACATACATATATATATATATATATATGCATACAGATGTACACGGGATTGTGGTTCATTTAAATGTCATATCTAAGACATTACACAGGATTGCTGAAAAGCAAATGTAGAAACGACCAAAGGCGTCATAGATGTACACAGGATTGTGATTCATATAAATCATGAGCATATATTTGTTGTGGCAGTTTTACAACTGTACGAAGTTGTTTATAAACAAGTCCAGCCTGGACCAGACAATCCAGCACATAAGTAAATCAGTGTTGGGAAGGAAGGGGTTTTGCTGAATAACATTTAAATCTACATCTCTACTCGACTGACTCTGTTTGCGTGTTGCTGTCAGAGGGGAAATATAGCAAGTGTGTGAAATAGGTTTAAGCCGGCTAGGAACTTCAATATGTACCAATTATGCATACTGAAGGGTGAGTGAGTGAGCTGAGTTTTGCGCCGTGTCTAGCATTATTCCAACAATGTGATATCGAGGGGCAGGGAAACAGCACTCTTTTGACAATGTTAGATGTTTTCACTTCCATTTTGTCATGTATTCAAATTTATCTTTAACCTTTGTTTACTCAATTATTACTTTCGCTGTACTGTATGTATTGTATACATATATAATTTGCCTTTTATAATTAACAGCATTCAAACGAAAGACGTTCCCAGTTGCATTGTTGGAAAAAAAACAGCGGAGTGTGCAAGGGGGATTTAGAAGGCGAGAAACTCAATCGCCTGTTACAAAATACTGTTTCAGTCCCAGCGTTCCTTTAATTGTCAATCAAATATTATCCCAATTTGTAAATGTAATAGTTGATACAATGAAAATAACATTTATCAAATGTGTTTACCATGAATTGGGTGCCTCTTGAACCGAGTAACCCAAGCTAATGAAAGCCGTGCTTTATCAAGCGCGAAAATTGTGCGAGTAGTGAGCGCTATGAAAGCTTCTCTACATACACTCCCGGATTAGAATGGCGACATAGGAGGCGCCACAATGGCAGTCAGAGGTCTCCAGTCCGCAATGAATTAAAACAAACCCGAGGACAATACTTGATAGACAAGAAGAGGCCCGGTCGTGCTACTAGAAATACAGACAATGAAACCCCCCTCACTCCCCGCGCCTTCATTCTGTCCCCCCGAACAAACAGCACCCCGGGACTCCCAGTGTTATATTGTGTCAGGGGAAGGTAGAACAATATGGCTGTGAGAATCGTCAGATGTACAAATATGATGCAAACGCACTTAATAATTGTGAAAGATACGCCAAACGTTTCATTGCTCTGATAATACCAAGCGATCTTTTTAACCGAATCGATGAATTTCTTGCTCATAAAAAAGTTGTTGTTTTTTCGCTACCATTTGAGTGTATAATATGAGACCTTGTATGGAAGAGATTGGGTTTTGAAATCGATGATCTTTCTCAAATACAAGTTTAGTATGTGGACAGACACATGATTCCCTGGACTTGGCGCCGTCGCCATGGTAGTGGGGCAGGATTTGGTAATTTCAGAACTTCGGGTCATTGATCTCAACAGCGCTTCTACACCTATCTCTACCAATCGCGAACTCTCGATATTATTCACTTTGGTAAATAGATCTTAGAAAAGTTCAGATCCAATCGTATAGACTCTTCTGTTTAGATCGAGTGTTTACTGTTTACAGGGTTTCAGCCCCTCCATGCAGCGTTCACAGCAGTGTCCTAGAGCTCCACGCTGGGCTCTTTGAAAATAATTATAAGCGTAACTATAGTCGTCCAGAAAACAGCTGCAAGCGTACAGGATAGCTCCATACAAATGAATATTATTATCGATTAGCAAAATCCTAATCGTTCTTTGATCGATGTTTATTGATTAGTAAATCAATAGACGTACGCTGTAAAGGTATGTACCCAATGTCCTTAAGTTGAGTATATTTAATAAACATTCTCCCCTGCAGGACGATTTAAACACAATTGTCATTAAAACAATAAAATATATATATAGTTTATAATCTTTATCTTTTCTCATCTCGGTTCAATTTATGGTGTTTTAAAACATTTTTCTTTCCTAAAAATATCTTTTAATAGGTAGACCGAGTTATTTTTTCAATGTTATGTTTGAAACATCCCAATACACATTAAACGTAAAAAGGTTGAACAATGGATTGATTAAAAGGTTGATTTCAAGAGCACTGAGACATCTGAATGGACGTTGAGTGGTCTCTCATATATGCCGTCTGTGCGATAGCCGAGTGGTTAAAGCGTTCGCTCGTCACGCCGACTAGAAGGCCCGGGTTCTATTCCCCACATGGGTACAATGTGTAAAGCACATTTCTCGTGTCCTCCGGCGTGATACTAGTGGAATATTGCTAAAAGTGGTGTAAAATCCTACTCACTCACATATAATAATATACGAGGAATATTTAGCATGCACAAAGATACCTTCAGTTGTTTCACCTCTAGAGGCAATATCTACGTTTGTATATTACTGTATAATTAAACACGTATCACACATATCAGTTTCCTTATTCATCAGAGCAACACAAGTACACACTTGAAAAATAAAAAAGTACATTTGACCGACAAATTACAGTCGTTCTGAAAACGTTACTCTGCTGACCAGTTGAGATCACCATCGAATGGCAAATTATTATTTCCTTCATTTTAGCCATCATAAAACAATGGTGTATACTTTTATCGCGTCAGTTTCATGTAGGTGAACTTTTTCACCAACAGAATTTCATTTGTGGATATCAACAGCAAAATGCCTTCATTCAACATTCTGAAACTTTGACAGAATACACAAGCTAAGGGCATCATTTTTTATGTGTTTCACACACCCACCAAATTCTGAACATGGGTCGGTCGGTCGGGAAAAAGACCCAACTTAATAAACACAAAATTATCTGAATAATGTTCTTGATTCTCATTTATTGCAATTCTTATTACAATTTTTCGAGTTTTTTGGACTTGTGGCAGGTTAGGTTCGAGTCGGCGGTGTTGGAATGAAAAAGAAAAGTGTTTTGGGGGGGTCGGCAATAAAATTAGAATGGTCGGCCGCGCGATTAGAAACCCAGAAAATAAAAGTGCTGCCCTTATTGTGAATAAGTGATTATGTGTTTCAGAGAGAAACACAACTAACCTTTCAATTGTGTTGAACTCACTAAATAAATTACTTAATGCTAAATTCCTATGGAAGTATGTAGCATAAAACAATCTTAGACAGTTTCACTTGTACCATAATAATTACGTGTAGCTTAACATTAACTAAACATATATGGCTACTCCAAATACGCAAATAAATGTAATCAATTTAACATAAACTTAATAATTTCAACACTTTAACCGTTATATTTTGTTCTGACTTTGTATCTTAGCAATGTTTGGAGCAGGTGTATGTGTTTAAACGTTCCGTAATTACCGTTAGCAACAACGATCAAGGTCAAGGTCAACTCCGGTAAATTTAAATATTAGGTGAATAAAGGTTCCAGGCAATGGCGAGACGAAATGGCCACTTGCGGTGTTGTCATTCTCTGTAGTTCAGGCAAACAACTTCGTCGTGGGTGGAGCATATCTAACATACTTTATTCTCGTTCAAATGTAATTTCTGCTGCATTTTGGAAACATTTTTGGCAGCCATTCGTTTTTTTGCTTTTCTTTACATAAGGAATATCTTGACAGGTAAGTCATGTTTTTATTTAAATAAAAGAAATGTTCACTTTTTGCACAACGGCTAGTCGTGTATTCGGAAATGACGCTATGGCGGATAATTCGTCCGAGGTCTCCTTGTACAAACGAACGACTTCCGATTGCTGTTGACGAAAAACAAGACAACATGACGTCATGTGTAACGTTTTAATTACGATTACTCGGTCAAAGTGATAACGGATGATGGGCTTACATATTGATTAATAACCTCCCTCTTCATTTTGTTGACGTCGGTTTGATTTCCGTCATAGGCGTAATGTGTGAAACTAATTCATTATGTATCCTGCCTTGTTCGCTGCAATATCAATAAAAGTGGCATAGAACTCGCACCCACTCACTCACACAGTGAGATCGATGCAGTTGATAAGCGTCATGCTTCCAACAGCGAGTTAACTATATGTCGTCATCTTGAATCAGGGATGCCTGAATACATAGTTCGAATGTTTCACCAATTGACTGGTTGATTGATCAAAAGCGATCAACATTGTTGTTGTTAGGCCGCCGTGATGCTGGAATATAAAAGCGGCAACCAAACTTAGTCAGTCAGTCTGTTGTTGTTAGGTGTTTACCGCGTTTCAGATGAGCAGATGCCTTGCCTTTGCGTGTGTCACCGATGGGGCAGGATCCGCTGCACTCACAACATGCCCGCTGTGTGATGGCCGACTGTAAAAGGTCAATCTGACGAAATCTAGTGGGTGACATCAAGACACCGATTCACATAACTGTGATACAAAGACACTCAATCAGACCAGTCACCGAACCTCAACACCGATCAATTTGGTCGCCTTTCCGATGAAATATAGGTTGGGGATCTGTGTTCTTACCCGACACCCCGACGAGGTGGGAGCAACCCTGGTCTCCAATGGATAACACTGGTGTCCAGGAAGCAGGTGTCTCTGGAACATAACTTGCAGCAAGTTAACAACACTCGTGTCCAAATAGCTGCACTGGTGTCCAAATAGCTACATTGGTATCCAAAGTGCTGCACTGGTGTCCAAAGTGCAACACTGGTGTCCAAGGTGCTGCACTGGTTTTCTCGGGCGATACGCCGATGTCACCGAACACAGTGCATGTAAGGGTTGACTGAAATGCTGATTGGTTGGTCACAATGAATGACCTACTTCATTGTTTTTCATTTGATCTGCGTTGCATCATCAGTATATGATTCTTTACAGATCGTGAAGTAGCTGGTGTATTGCTGGAGGAAGCGAACACAGCACTCAGTCAAGTAGGCTTGTGACTATATAAGAGTTGGTTTTAACGCCCTTTTGAAGTACATTCTAGCTATACCAAGCCGACGAGGGAGGGTGGGCCGGAGTGATGATGATATGACGTTTATTTTGGGAAACCTACGTCATAGTGACCAACAACAGACTCATGAAATGTTTTGAAAATTAATTAAAATAATAGCCCTAGTCCTGACAATGTACACTCCATATATGACATGGCTATAGAAGCTCATATTGCATGTATACAATGTCAGTAACAATGGAGAAAATAACTCAGTGCACAGAACAAGACTGACGTAAGCGACGTATGACGTCGGTTTCAATATGACGTCATTAGGTTGGTCACATGACTACACCCACCTAGCTGAAACGCACAATCTCTTGTATTGTGCTGGCAAATAAAAGAATACAGGACGAATATGAGAAATGTGCATGTCACTCGGGGGTTAATTCCTAAAATAGATATTGTGTATGCAGTACCTTCTGGTGTCCCCCGTCGTGATAATGTTAAAAGCATATAGCATACTTAGAATTGTGCTAAAAGCCTAAAACCGCACACAGTGTCAGCATGAATCCCAAAAGTCGCAGCAGCAGCAGCAGCAGCAGCAGCACTGTCCAACAGCTGCAACTTGATATTCGTTACCAAAGCAGCATGATTACTTTGTCTCAGTGAATGAGTGAGTGAGTGAGTGAGTATGGTTTTACGCCGCTTTTAGCAATATTCCAGCAATATCACGGCGGAGGACACCAGAAATTGGCTTCACACATTGTACCCATGTGGGAAATCGAATCCGGGTCTTTGTCGTGACTGTAGCGCGCTTTAACCACTAGGCTACCCGGCCGCCACCTTTATCTCAGGAGTGATAGAGTGAGTGAGAATGGTTTTACGCTGCGTTTATCAATATTCCTTCAAGTTCATGGCAAAGGCACTATCAAGACGTTTCGCACAGTGTGGAATCGAACCCGCTTCTTCGGCGTGACGAGGGAAACCTTTAGCCATCACCCTTTAACCAGTTCCTACAGTAATAAGGCACGGAGCCTGATTAACCTCATAATAGTGTAAGTGGAGGACCTTTCCACATCTGAAAGAAGAATTTGTTAAAAAGGACTTGGACTATATGTTTCCGTGTTTTCAGATGAGCAGATGACTTGCCTCTGCGTGTGTCACCGATGCGGCAATTTCCGGTCACCATTTTGCGGACATGTAGTATCATCACTATGCTAATGATGCCAGCCAACACTCGTGATGGAGTTATATAATCGTACAATGGTTTTACCAGGGTTTAATGACCATCTATACAATTTCTGAATATGTGACTGGAATGTGGTTCTTGAGGACAATGTAAGGTCTTAGTGACAGTGTGGCTCTTGATGACAATGTAAGGTCTTGGTGACAATGTGACTCTTGAGGACAGTGTAAGGTCTTGGTGACAATGTGGTTCTTGGGGACAGGGTAAGGTCTTGGTGACAATGTGGTTCTTGAGGACAATGTAAGGTCTTGGTGACAATGTGGTTCTTGTGACAATGCAAGGTCTTGGTGACAATGTGGCTCTTGAGGACAGTGTAAGGTCTTGGTGACAATGCTTCTTGTAATGCAAGGTCTTGGTGACAATGTGGGACATTGTGACAATGATGGTCAAAGTGACAGTGTAGGTCTTTGTTGGTATTAATGACCACGTAAGTCTTTCGTGACAATATCGGGTTTAGTGACAATGTTGGGCTTTGTGCAGTGTGGGTCTTTGTGACAATGTTGGCCTTTGGGACAATGTGGGCCTTTGTGGCAATGTGGGCCTTTGGGACAATGTGGGTCTTGGTGACAATGTCGGGCCTTTGTGACAATGTCGGGCCTTTGTGGCAATGTGGGCCTTTGGGACAATGTGGGTGACAATGGGTGACAATATCGGGCCTTTGTGACAATGTGGGTCTTTGTGACAATGTGGGCCTTTGTGGCAATGTGGGCCTTTGTGACAATGTGGGCCTTTGTGACAATGTGGGCCTTTGTGGCAATAAGGGTCTTTGTGACAATGTTGTTCTTTGTGGCAGTGTGGGTCTTGGTGACAATGTCGGGCCTTGGTGACAATGTGGGTCTTGGTGACAATGTGGGCCTTGGTGACAATGTGGGCCTTTGGGACAATGTTGGCCTTTGTGGCAATGTGGGTCTTGGTGGCAATGTGGGCCTGATGGCAATGTGGGTTTTTGAAGGTTTTAGTATATGTGTAGGTCTTCACACCACATACCCTTTTACAGGGATGAAAACATGACTTGAATAAACATTAACTACAGCTTGTACAGCTTGACCTGATCAAGTGAATACTAATGCTTTGCGTGACCGTATCACAACTGGTTGGGTCTATTATTGTGAAGGGGTGCATCTCTGTCAGTTGATCGTCAACATGTCCGAACAGCCGAGACATGGTCGCCGTTTAACATTCTCTGCTCCCCTATTTAATGAGGTTAACTCGACCTGCCGTTTGTGCCATTTGACCTCCTGGGTCATGCATATGTATAGTAGATCAGGTCAAGCTGAACAAGCTGTACTAGGCCATATAAATTTGATTTTGATTAAAACTTTTGATTAAAAAAACAACTGTGTTGGTGAAGGATAAATATATTCGATTAAAGAACAGAACAGCAAATCCATGCATAATATGCTTGCAGCCAGAAGACTTATAATACTGCGTTAGCGTCACAGGCAAGTCCTGTACGAGTCAAGACAACACTCGTGTAACACTGAGACTTACCAGGTTAATACCACATTGTACGTTACCACCATGTAGGTGACCTCTGGGCCGAGGTTACACTTTATAGCTTCTTTCCTACATATTAACGTCACTAAAACACATTATCAGATTTAAAAATTGAACTATAAGACTCTTTTTTCTCCTGTGTAAGATGGCAGCTTTATACTCTGAAAGAATGTAAGTGTTTGGGTGGCTTTGTGGCTAATGTGTTCGCTTAACTCACAAACACTAGGGGATGATTTCCCACATGCTCCGAAATTCGCTGTGTAGAGATTCGTCCCTTTCGCGTGCCAGAAACGAATGGCATACTCGTGATCGTGGTTGAAACTATAGTGGTAAGCATCTTAGACGTGCATCCGGGATTTCCTCCTTTTGGTTTGTTGTTTAACCCCACACTGATCGATATTCCATCTATATGGAGGCGGTCTGTAAATAATCGAGTCCGGACCAGACAATCCAGTGATCAACATCATGAGCATCGATCTACGTATGTAATTGGGATACGATGACATGGGTCAACCATGTGTCAGCCAGCCTGACCGCCCGACCCCGTTTGTCGCCTCTTACGATAAGCATGGGTTACCGAAGACCAATTCTAACCCGGATCTTCTCCTCCTACTCTATCGCTTTAATACCGTTAAGCAGTGGACAGCTGGAGTCGCTTTCAAATACGAATAACATGTTAATTTAAACAAAATATTTGTAATACTTGTCCGTTTTTTAAGTAAAATAATCTGTACGATGTACATTGCTGAGTTACTTATTTGAGTGGCATTGTTAGAAGTTGGAAGTCAGATAGAACAAGTATATATGATGACAACTTCTTTTATTCTAGAGCACGACGTTTCGATACAGGTTCTTGCTGAGTTAATCTGTGAATGGGCGAGTATGGATTTGCATATTTAGAAATATTGCAGCTAGAAAGTATTGCATTTTGAAATATAGCATGGCGTGAGACACCATAAACTGACTTTGCACATTGTAAACCTTTTGAGAATCAAACCCCGAGGAATAGAGGAACGCCACGAGCACATGCTTCCCCTCGCGCCACGCGCCAAGAAGTCCCAGTAATGAAAACTTCCATCAGGAAATGAGTCCATATGATATACTCCCAATGTTTTGAATCCCGACAACAAAGGACCCGTCATGAGATGGCTGTTGAGATGTTCAAACAAGCCGTTAGATCTGGAACAGCTGCACTTACCAAGCTAACCACGGGTCAAGTGGTCACTTCCTAAGATGAGCTTGGACTGGCTGACCTATATGTCTACATCGGTACTCAGAGGGTAAGGACTGCGGTCAGGCCGACTCAGATGACGGCTAACCGTTTTGCGGTCTGAAGGCGACCAGACTAGCCCAAATTGAAACTAATTTTCTCGACAATCTGACCGACTTGTGGAGACATCAAAGAGAGACGCTTGTGGGTTTGCATCCTTTTCTTTATTGAAGTTATTAATAACAAATCTTTTGCAAACACGAATATGGAAATATATATTAGGAGAACTTGTATAAATATAATACTGGTAGTTCTCGTTTTATTGAATTTGACATACAAGAATAAATACCTCAGCTAGCACATTAACGTAATAGAAATGATCAAAACAAGTCAAGACCAATCAATTCTTTCATATTACTAAAGATAATCTCTAATGGTTCGAAAAGAAAATGGATGGTGCTTAACTTTCTTAGCAGTGTATGAGGCTACTATCTTTTGTGTGTGACATTACTTGCTTTTTTATAATTAACTGTCGCGAATTGTCCATGTCACTCAAAACACAAATATCACGTTTTCAACGGTACGCACGGACAGTACGTCTCCTATGACATGTATTCAACGTGATCTCCATTTCGTTATGGGTTGTTTTCTCTTCATACAATAAGAATGAGTGCGTATGTTTTTACGCCGCTTTCAGCAATATTCCAGCAATATCACGGCGGTGGACACCAGAGATGGCCTTCACACATTGTACCCATGTAGGGAATCGAACCCGGGTCTTCGGTGTTACGAGCAAACGCTTTAATCACTAAGCTATCCCACCGACTCTGAAGGTGAAATTTAGGCCACAAATTGAAAAGGAGTAAAAGCGACAAAAGTGTTTCAATGATCTTACAAAAGACCTGCAGAAAACAGGGTCTACTGTACTATCACTTGAAGGCGAGCATGTCCTACCTGACTCCTGTCACAAACACACGCAAAGGCATGTGAAGTGTTTGCATTCTGTCTCTTTCATGAGCGAGTCTTTTATTAAGGCCGTAAGATAACGTATATTCAGTATGTATTTTAATGATATTGGTGATTGATTACATGAAAAGATGCTGATGATGTCCACCACTGAACTGACATCACAGAAGTTCACAAATTACCCAGTCCAGCTAAACAGAAACAACCTGACAACCCGATGTTTTGTACAACCTCCGTAAGTGAAAAACGTTCGATGCTGCTAACCACGTGGAAGGCTGTTTTGTTGCTGTTATCAGTATGGGGATATCATAAAACAGAGCGAATGCTTTCACCATTAGGCTACCCCACCGCCCCTACAATGGATATTAAAAGTAATTATGGGTAATATTTTATTGAAGATGATGTTCTACTTTTGTAATTCAACTGATTAATACGATCAATTTTGACAAGTTTTGTTGAAAATCTATATAATACATAGCAGATAATACTTACGAAATATACTTCATTAAATGGCTGTGTGGAAGAAACATCTGTTGTCAGGTGTCCTTTCATGTTACCGTTATGTTTTTAATTCAAATACTTCAGTATAAAAAAACGAAATATAGAGTCATGAATAATGTAATTTCTGAAGATGTCCTTTTCCTATGATTGAGGACACTTCTAAAAATATAGTATTTTATTATTATTGATTGGATATTAACAGCTCGGCAGTCATTAAAATACCATCAAGAATTGGTAATCCGCGTGACAATATGATTGATTAAATTTGACCCCATTAATGATCAAAACTTTCAACAATAAAATTCAAATCTCTCTGGTTTTTCACTCTGGCAGTTGGTAAAAACCTCGAACAAAATTAGCAATATTAAACTTAACGCTCAATCCGAACTTCGCAAAAACGTTTCGGTTTTTTTACTCTCCATTTCGACTTTTTGCACAACCTGATGCCACCATTGCATGTCCAAGTCGAATTTGGGTTCGTGAGCCGTGCCTAAGTTCAGATTCAACCGAATTTGAGCCGCGACCGATGCGAGGCAGTATTAGCCGAACAAACTCAGCTCGCCATGTCAACTGTCAGAATTATTTACTGCGCGGAACAGTTCAAATTCCAAGTGTGTGCACTCAAAGGGGAATTTTGTATCCTTGCGACCCGCAAATAAATTGCGGGAAGATACATCAGCCCCATGTGTTTGTTTCGGGGACAAATTTTGCCGTCTCAGGATAGTGGGCCATCGCCTTACTGCTCACAGAAATAAAATCTTCGAGTGGAAATTACATAAAATATTGCCTCTAACTCTGGGCTGACGTTTGGGATGGGGCTTCATTGGCCAGGGAGCGAAAGACTAAGGAATGGGAGATTTAATTTGCGAATTTCCTTGAAGAGAAATTAAGGGTTCGGACGCGCGGAGATTGATATACATTTAGATGATAGAATATCTTCTTGCTCTCTCTTTTTATACCCTCAATGAATTTGCAATAAATCAATGTCTTTTTCAACGGACCTTTAATATTTTCGAATCTAAATCCGATAAATTTTATTTAAAGGTGTTTAGCCATATAGAAATCAACGTGAATGAACGACCATGTTTTTTCTGATGAAATAAATGGTGAGAGAATAAGTCGGTTTGTAACCATAAGAAAAATGTTTTAATGATATATTCTTTTGTACCTTTTTTAAACGTATTTGTTGTTTTTTGTAAGGGTTTCTTGAACTGAAGCTACAACACTAGAATATTCCTACATGCATCTTTACGAAATATTCTACACAGCATCAAAGCAAGCTTAAAGAACCCAAATTCAAATTTAAAAAATTGTACGGAATTCTGAACAACTTGAAATTTGACGATGATAAAGCAATGTGTTCATCTTTTAAATAGTGCTGACAAATAACTTCACTGTAGCATATTTAGCGATAATGTATATGGAAATACGCCAGTATCTGAAATATGGAACATGCATTATGTTAGAAAGTAAATTTGACCCCCAGACTCCGATGGTTCTACGAACTCATACACAGGTAAAGTGAATGGCTAATTGTATTTCTGGTGCATTTGATCATTGTATTGGCGGTAGGTATTGTATATTGTATTGGTGGTAGGTATTGTTCATTGTATTGCAAGTAGGTATTGTTTTTTTATGAATGGAACATATTATAAGTTATCACATAGTGACTCGGGAAATACGGGGTTTTATTCCCCGAGCCGGAGGCGAAGGGAATACAACCTTACGAGGGACTGATAAAACCCCGTGTTTCCGGGGACACGATGTGATAACGCATTTATCTAGCCGAATGTTTTTACTAAATCAAAAGAAAACAATACGCATCGAATCAATTTCATTCTCAGTTTTTGTGGCAAAACGTTTTCTTGCTGCCATGTTGACAACAGCTGATCGATTGACCTCAATGCAGCGCACGTAACTAAAGGCTTGGCGATGCACGCTTTTCTGACTTCGCGTGGTCACCGAGGCGTGGCGGGATAATATGACTTTTGTACTCTCTGCTCGCGGATCGTGACGGGTGTACATGGTATTTTATCAGAGTAACGTCAACCAATCAAAACTCGACATTCTTACATGAGGCTGGATAATGTTTATTGTAGTCGTGGTATATACTGCTTATTGTATTTCTGAGACATTATTCACTGTATCGCTGGTATATATTGTTTTAACTTGATCGTATACATTAGTTATTGCTTTGTTGTATTGTGTATTAATTTGATGGCATGTAGTGTTTATTACATTACAAGTAAAGTTTGTTGTTTGTACTGTAGGTGCGTATTGTATATTGTATTGCTTATTGTATTGCTGGTATATATTGTTGATTGTATTGCGGGGGTGGGGTGGGGTGGGGTGGTTGGTGTTACTGTATTGCGGTATATGTCGTATATTGTATTGCTGCTATATATATTGCTGACTGCATCCCTGCTATACCGTTGTTGTATTGGTATATACTGCATTTGCAACTGTTGGTACATATATGGTTTACCGTTGTTTATTCATTGCTGCTATACCTTTATTGTGTTGGTATATGCTGCGTTTGCAACTGTTGGTACATTCCGTAGCGATAAGTGTCAACTATAGATGGGACGTGGAAGACGTTAAACTATAGTGGGAATAAAGAATATGGTACAGACGAAGTGTCTACACGACACTATGAAGGACTAAACGATGGGGGTATAGAAAAAGTAAAACTATGAAGGACTAAAGAAAAGTATAGATATGACGGGAATATAGGATGTGAATAATCATCGATGGGAAGAATATGACAGAAAATAGGACGGTGATGGAGAATCGGATATGAATTGTGTGGAAATATGACGATAGTGAGGGTGGGGACATGTCAAAAATGGAAATACGACCATAGTATATGATAGGATATGGAATCGGTGGAAATATGACGAGAATAAAGAAGGTGTATGGAAGAAGTTGAAGTGATAGGAAGGCAATATAGTACTGATACAGACAACCTGAAAAGTGAGGAGAGGTAGAAGACGATGATGATGATTATGAAAAATAGTGTTTAGAAGACTATATGAAGAATATGAAGAATAGACTTAGGTAAAACATTTGGCGTTAGCAAGATGATGTGGAAAATGTAAATGATAAAGAGCTGTATCAGGTACATGATAGGTGTCAATGTGAAAGATAAGGTGTTGGGGGTAAATGTATTTTTGCAAAGAACCTATACTGAGTAAAATAGGAGTATCAAGGTTATTCAGGAAACAGTTTCCAAGAAACAATCATTACAATGTAACTGTAAAGGGGTAAATGTTCAAGGTAAACTGAACAGCACGAACATAGAGGATCTACAACCAAAGGTAGGGAGAAAAACTTAAGAAAAACGCTAACTCAGCTTAAGAACATAAAATGGACGTTGGAGATATTTTTTGGCCGAACGAATTTCATTTTTTTAACTCTCGATGTTTTCACAAAGTTAAGTTGCACTGAATACAAATGCTTAAACCCTCAAGTTGAAAGTTTGCTTTTCTTTCCGTGATACCTAGTTTGATGACTTGGATCTTAGTTTAGTTAGTGGACAAACACTGTCTACATAATATAGAATCTGGGGTACAACCTAAAACAATTATGTAGCCAGAATATCAATATTGTTTTGGAGATAGACAGGTTTTGAAGTGGATATTCTATGGTGTTTTCATGTTTGTTTCTGAAGTTTCAACGCGTTCTTTCAGTTTGTTGATATTTGAATAAGAGTATTCTTGGGTGAAATAAAATTCCGTATGCATAAATTTAAAACGGTACTTACCATAATTGGTGTTAAGTATACGTGGTGCACAAAGGTGAGAAAAATCCTACGGTTTCTTGTCATAGCTCTGACATCATCGAACATGGAAAAGTACATTTTTTATAAGTTCAAAAAATGATTTCACATGGACTGTGTCGAAAACACGTAGGGGCAAAAACTGTGTTGAGCATGACGTAGTGATCTACCATTCCGTTTCCGGTGGTGTTTGACCAGCGCACACTCACGTATATCAGCAAACGCTTTGTCAAACTTGAACAGTGTCGACTTTTAAACAGTCTTGGAAATAATTTCCTTCGAGAGAGTGTGAAAATATTAATCTGTTGAAACAGCGGGGTTTATAGTGGCAAGGAACAACCGACCATTCCATATAGACAAGACGATTTGACAACACGTGGCATTCCCGCTTCCTACAGCCAAGATGGGGGGTTGCCGGACTCAAGGCCGGGCGTCACGGAATCCGGCGATTCCGGAACAAGTCTCGACGGATGACGGTGGAGTCACGGACCATATGGAGAAGTGTGTACCGTTTAAGCATTGCACTGTTACAATGATGTGTAATGGTAGGGTGTACTGGTGGTGGTTTGAGTTCCGGTATTATCGTCTTTATAGCCGTTGCTGTTGTTGTTGCTGCTGCCGCTGATAATAATGATGATAATGAGTGAGTGAGTTGGGTTTTACGCCGCTTTTACGAGTATTCCAGCAATATCACTGCGGGGACACCAGGAATGGGGTTCACACAATGTATCCATGTGGGGAATAGAACCCGGGTCTTGGCGTGACGAGCGAACGCTTTAACTACTTGGCTACCCCACTGCCCCTGATGATGATGATGATGATGATGACGACTTCGAAGGCAACATCAATAATAATAATACATGCCATATTAGTCATCATCGTCCTCGAGATTATCTCATAGTTTTCAAAACGTAAATCACCGTCGTCGTCATCATCAGCAACGGCATCTGCATCATCATCATAAAATTTTCGGGTTTCCCTGTCAGTACCTGGGACGGGGCGGCGGGGTAGCCCATTGGTTAAAGCGTTCGCTCGTCACGCCGAAGACCCGGGTTCGATTCCCCACATGGGTACAATGTGTGAAGCCCATTTCTAGTGTCCCCGCAGTGATATTGCTGGAATATTTCTTAAAGCAGCTTAAACCTAAGCTCACTCTCTCACTCCATTGTGTAACTGCGTTATGTTGATATTCAACAACTGCCATTGAAATATTTCTCTGTGAACGCACCTGTTTACATTTTTCATATAATTCTCTACTCATGTATATTTCTTGATGTACTGAAATATCTGAATATGTAATATTCAGCTTGTAATATTAAGCTTGTAATAAATGTACACTGTTGTTGTAAATATTAAATGCTGAATGGATCAAAAGAGAAAAATGAGCAGCTAATGTTACGCTGTAAAAATACGTTTAAGGAAATATGATTAAAAAAATCAAAGAATTCTATTGTTAACCAATCATGTTCATTCTATTAGATTCGACGTTTGATAATGAGTCACTTAATTTCCCTCGACGACTTTTATTAGCTGCTTAATCGAGTTAGAATAACAAACGAACTCCTACATTGAATATAGTGTCGCTTGAGCGAGGAATTTCTTCACTTATCAACGTCTGGTTTATATAATTTTCCTGAACCCACGCCGTTTCACGAAATGGGTTTGTTTATATAAGTAATTACCTCTTGGTGACTAACACCAGCGTTTCGTTTTTAACTATCAACCGATCCCATGACTTCTCGCTATCCACAACGCTAACCTGTTCCCTGGGATTTTATCCGTTCTCGACACTGCTTCCGTCAACAGTAAACTGTAACCATGGATATCCCATTCAAGGGCGATAACCGCGTTCGTTCAAGCGTCTCTCTTCGCGAGCCATTCTGAAACAGTAACAGCCAACTCGTGGCGTCAACCCGATCGATAAGACGATAGCGGTCTTCTCTTTCGGAGCTGTAAAAACTCTATGCATTTGCCATCAGGCCCAAAGCATGTTTAATAAAGAAAACGAGTGATAGACGCGTCTTGTAACCTATTTCAAGACAGGTTCGGGAGCACATTTTTACGCTCTCCTCGCTTTCGCGTTGTATATATATACGTGTAGTCGGCGCGTAGGGATTACAGGGGAATATGTACATATAAAACGCTTTCTTCTGGTGACTATGACAGCCAGCGCATTCGTCACAACTGGTCGGGACATGCAAGGCGGACGTCACAGCGGGATGACAAATATTAACCTAACATTCTGAAACACGTTGTATCAGTTCACAAAATACAAATCCAGCGACTGGAAAGAAACTATATTTTCTGAAGATATGTCTGAGTGTTTGTTCTCTGTCTAAGTACCGTCCACTTCTTGTGATAAAGGGAGGCTTTTCACGGCTGTTGAACCCACGAGTTTTTGCTTGACCGAATTTGGTGTTGAGCTGTCGTGTCGTCCATGATTACAGCGAGCGTCCGTGTTGTTGAGGAGAGCTGACTGGAGACAGTCATCACCCAGATAACTATCTCATTGTCACCTGAGCAAACTTGTACCATCAACATTTGTTTTGGTTGACGCGGGGGAGGTTTACAGATTCTGAATGGCAATAACGCGCTGTCTGTCGCTCCGTTCTAGTTGAATGTTTAACAACCGCAGTGCCCGTTTTTATCTGAATGTGTCTTCAAATCCGCTGTCTGACATCATCCGCCTGAAGTGTATCTTTGAGCTTCTGTTCGCGTATGTTTTTTCTGCTATCTCTGAAACATTCGCCATAACCGTCTGTCTGTCCTGTGAGATTGTCTGTTTTTCGCTGTCAGATACGCTTCTTCTCTACGCTGCCTGTCGTTCCGTCTGTCCGCTGTCTGGGGGTCCGTCTACCGTCTCTCAATGAAAGTCTGTCTGTCCGCTGTCCCTTCGTCTATTGGCGATCCGTCTACCGTCCCTCAATGATAGTCTGTCTGTCCGCTGTCCCTTCGTCTATTCGCTGTCTGTCTGTCCGCTGTCCCTTTGTCTATTCGCTGTCTAACTGTCCGTTTGTCCTCTGTCTAAGAGGATCTGTTTTCCGCTGTCTGAGACCCTCCGTCTATCTGTCCTCTCCTTCTATCCATGACTATCCGTCTGTCCTCTGTGAGCGTCTGGTTACCGCTGCGACCCTTCGTCTATTTTTTGTCTTAGAGGCTGAGACCCTCTGTCTATTTTCTGTGTGACCGCAAGTCTCCCCTCTGTCTAAGAGGGTCTTGATCGTCTGAGACCCTCCGTCTAATTTCTTTCTGACTGCAAGTCTGTCCCCTGTCTAAGAGGGTGTCACTGTCTGAGACCCTCCGTCTATTTTCTGTCTTACTGCAAGTCTGTCTAACGGGGTCTTCACTGTCTGAGACTCTTCGTCTATTTTCTGCCTGACCGCACGTCTGCCCTCTGTCTTAGAGGGTCTTCACTATCTGAGGACTGTCTGGGGGACCGTCATCCCGCTGACGTGAGGTGGCCTAATTGTATCGTGTTTGCTCGTCACGCCGACGTCATTGGTTCGACTCCGCTCATGAGTAAATGTGTGCCGGCGTTGTTGCTGTTCCTTGTTGCAAATATTCTCAAATACGCTCAAATATTCTTGTTAAGAATTACCACTACCTAGATGCACCTGGAGCGTTCAATTACTCACATTTCATCTGACACCTTTATCATTTATACATATTTATATACATTTACCGATAAAGCCTGGTTAATGCAAAATTAATTTGATGTCAAGTTCACCCTCATATCGTTTGTCATCAACCGAAGAATGTCAGGCGATAGTCACCTTGACCTTTCCGTATAGGCTGCACGGGATGAACAAACGTGTAACGGCGTGAGTTTAGTTTTACGCCACATTCAGCAATATTCCAGCTATATGGCGGCGGTCTGTAAATAATCGAGTCTGGACTAGACAATTCAGTGATCAACAACATGAGCATCGATCTTCGCAATTGGGAGTATAACGACGTGTATCGTCGGATCACCGGTATACGCACTCGTTTAAAGGATGCTCGATTTCCGGCTATGTCGAACTGATCTGATCTCTATTGCAAATTTTGTAATGATCAAGTGCAGCATATGTAATCAATCAATAGTACACGTATGTAGAATGTATTATAGCACCGATGGCTCAATGTCGAGGGCGACCAAACTTTTGGTGTGTCGATCTACACTTGTCACTTGTCCATTGTTCTTTTGCAACGAGCCATTTCTGCTTTATAATTGCCCCTATCTTGAAATTTTCGTTGTGTCGAAATCATCCACTACTCTCCAGCTACGCTTGTACGTTAACCGATCGCGTCCAATAAAACTATTTGCCTGTCAGTACCTCTATATCACGACTCCGGTTCTTTCGAAGTGTGCCTCGTTTTTCTTGGTACCCATGTATCGAGACTATGAGCATTTCGATGCACGTTTTTCATCTATCGGTAGACCAAGCAACTTTTCTGTCTGTACCCCAGTATCGGGACCCCGGTTGTTTCGAGGTGCTTTACTTCTCTGTAGGTAGCCCGGTATCGAAAATACGGTTGTTTCGAAGCGCGTTACTTCTATGTCAGTATCACTGTATCGAGACCCCAAAGTAAATAATAGCATGGTGAGATTTTCTTTGCAATCCTGTTGTGTCGATGTAGCATTCAAGATCATCACTTTATAGGAACGTCGCTATGCAGGATCTGATAAATTCGCTCGTCACTGTGTGGCCAGCTGTGGCTTACAATGCGCTGCTAAAAAGAATGAAAAACTCCGGATGTGTCGACGTACCTACAGTCATGTAATCACAATCCGCTTGTGCTAACTACTCCCCGATTCATACAGTTACTCTCCGGTTGTACTGGTGTAGCCACGCTTCGGCACCTATTATTATCAGACGGTTGGGTCGATGTACCTACGCACTGATCTCCCATAATTACATTCCGGTTGTGTCGATGTAACTACTGCTCGCTTTCCCATTTTTTTCATAGTGGGTTCTAATACCACATGCGTTATCTCGAGCTTCCTCCGTTAAAAACGGACCAACAGCCATATTCTAAATTACTCATTATGACAGATGTTGTACAGTAACATTAAACAATCGGCTGGTCCTTAACTTCTGTTGAGCGTTTTATAACTAACAGCGGCGTGTCGGCTTACACATCTATAGCTACCATTTCATCACCGACACCATGATACCCAGTTGGCCATCGACTTACACATCTACAGCTACCATTTAATCACCGTCACCATGATACCCTGTTGGCCATCGACTTACACATCTACAGCTACCATTTCATCACCGTCACCATGATACCCTGTTGGCCATCGGCTTACACATCTACAGCTACCATTTCATCACCGTCACCATGATACCCTGTTGGCCACCGACTTACACATCTACAGCTACCATTTAATCACCGTCACCATGATGCCCAGTTGGCCATCGACTTACACATCTACAGCTACCATTTCATCACTGCACAATGATACCCTGTTGACCATCGACTTACACATCTACAGCTACCATTTCATCACCGTCACCATGATACCCTGTTGGCCATCGGCTTACACATCTACAGCTACCATTTCATCACCGTCACCATGATACCCTGTTGGCCATCGACTTACACATCTACAGCTACCATTTCATCACCGTCACCATGATACCCTGTTGGCCATCGACTTACACATCTACAGCTACCATTTCATCACCGTCACCATGATACCCTGTTGGCCATCGACTTACACATCTACAGCTACCATTTCATCACCGTCACCATGATACCCTGTTGGCCATCGACTTACACATCTACAGCTACCATTTCATCACCGTCACCATGATACCCTGTTGGCCATCGACTTACACATCTACAGCTACCATTTCATCACCGTCACCATGATACCCTGTTGGCCATCGACTTACACATCTACAGCTACCATTTCATCACCGTCACCATGATACCCTGTTGGCCATCGACTTACACATCTACAGCTACCATTTCATCACCGTCACCATAATACCCTGTTGGCCATCGACTTACACATCTGCAGCTACCATTTCATCACCGTCACCGATACCCTGTTGGCCATCGATACATCTACAGCTACCATTTCATCACCGTCACCATGATACCCTGTTGGCCATCGACTTACACATCTACAGCAACCATTTCATCACCGCCACCATGATACCCTGTTGGCCATCGACTTACACATCTACAGCAACCATTTCATCACCGTCACCATGATACCCTGTTGGCCATCGACTTACACATCTACAGCAACCATTACATCACCGTCACCATGATACCCTGTTGACAATCGACTTACACATCTACAAAAACCATTTCATCACCGTCACCATGATACCCTGTTGACCATCGACTTACACATCTAGAACAACCATTTCATCACCGTCACCATGATACCCTGTTGACCACCGACTTACACATCTACAGCTACCATTTCATCACCGTCACCATGATACCCTGTTGACCATCGACTTACACATCTACAACAACCATTACATCACCGTCACCATGATACCCTGTTGGCCATCGACTTACACATCTACAACAACCATTACATCACCGTCACCATGATACCCTGTTGGCCATCGACTTACACATCTACAACAACCATTTCATCATCGTCACCATGATACCCTGTTGACCATCGACTTAGACATTTACAGCAACCATTTCATCACCGTCACCATGATACCCTGTTGGCCATCGGCTTACACATCTGCAGCTACCATTTCACCACCGTCACCATGATACCCTGTTGCCCATCGGCTTCGCTGTATGGTTGGGTAGCCAAGTGGTCAAGAAGCCAAGGTTCGCTACATGTGAAGGCTCTACTGATAATTTGAACTGCTTCTGAAAGCAGCAGGAACAACTCTGGAACAACTCTATCATACAGGGAACCTCGTCAGTCACAGCAGCAGCAGCAACAACAGGGGTGGTCTATTTTGGCCTTAACTCCGTAGCAATCATCATCGTCGTCGTCGTGGTCATTAATCTCTCTCCAACCCTCATTATCGTCTTTCAGGTTGTCTCGATTAGTTATACGTTGTCCTTCTATTCTGTCAGTTCCACTTCCTCCACACCCTTCATATGTATTCCCACCTCTTCCACATCCCTCCTATATATTCCCACCTCTTCCACATCCCTCCTATATATTCCCACCTCTTCCTCATCCCTACTATATCTTCCACACCCCTCATATGTTTTCCCACCTCTTCCACATCCCTCTTATATATTCCCACCTCTTCCACATCCCTCCTATATATTCCCACCACTTCCACATCCCTCCTATATATTCCCACCTATTCCACATCCCTCTTATATATTCCCACCTCTTCCACATCCCTCTTATATATTCCCACCTATTCCACATCCCTCCTATATATTCCCACCTCTTCCACATCCCTCTTATATATTCCCACCTATTCCACATCCCTCCTATATATTCCCACCTCTTCCACATCCCTCCGATATATTCCCACCTCTTCCACATCCCTCTTATATATTCCCACCTCTTCTACATCCCTCCTATATATTCCCACATCCCTCTTATATATTTCCACCTCTTCCACATCCCTCTTATATATTCCCACCTCTTCCACATCCCTCATATATTCCCACCTATTCCACATCCCTCCTATATATTCCCACCTCTTCCACATCCCTCCTATATATTGCCACCTCTTCCACATCCCTCCTATATATTCCCACCTCTTCCACATCCCTCCGATATTTTCCCACCTCTTCCACATCCCTCCGATATATTCCCACCTATTCCACATCCTTCCTATATATTCCCATCTCTTCCACATCCCTCCGATATATTCCCACCTATTCCACATCCCTCCTATATATCCCCACCTATTCCACATCCCTCCTATCTATTCCCACCTATTCCACATCCCATCCAATTCTATCGTCGTTTTTCCATTTTTTACACACCCACACACACATATATATATACATGTTCTTGCTATTAACGAGACATTTCATCGGTGCAATGTAAGAAGATGTCCAATTATATATTCAATGTAAGGTAAAAACACAAGCAATAGTTCAATCTAGGATAATTGTTAAACATGCAAGTGTTCAATGTAAGATGATAACATAAGAAAGAGTTCAGTGCGAGATAATAACAAAAGCAAAAGTTCAATGTAATATAATAACACAAACAAGAGCTCAATGTAAGATAATAAGACAATAAGCAACAGTGCAGTGTAAGATAATAACACATGCAACAGTTAAGGGTAAGATAATTATAAAACATGGAAGTGTTCAATGTAAGATGATGACAAAAGTAAGAGTTCAGTGCGAGATAATAACACAAGCCAGAGTTCAATGTAAGATAATAAGACAATAAGGAAGAGTGCGGTGTAAGACAATAACACAAGCAAGAGCTCTATATAAGATAATTATATAACACGCAAAATTTCAATGTAAGATAATAACACAACAAGCACAGATAAGGGTTCCATGTAAGATGGACATGTTTAAAGACAAATTACACACCGCTAATAAAAGCTTGCATATGTAAAGTTTGACACCCTTAAGATAATTCTTTGAGACAGAAAAACACACAAATCATAGTGTTGTGGTATCAATGCTATCAACACGACACACATCAATAGCTTAAGGTCCAACACAGGTCAATTTCACTCGACTTGTTCTCAGACAGTCTCCGGTAGAGATGCCTTTCATTTAAAACTATGACGATTAGGGCTGTTCAGTATTGACTTGAACTTGGCATCACAGGAAAGTTTATTTGTCAGATAGAAAACTTGCAGACTAAACCCCCGTCCAGTAACTTAAAGAATTAACATTTTTATTCTGCATCGACCCTTTGAACAGCTAGGACTTTGGCAATATTCATTTTGTTTCTAAAACTTGCATGAACGTAACTCGTATAATAAAATATCCATAAAAAGGCAACAAATATTGTATCTCACATATAATATCGATAGACTTGGGAACGAACGATACAGGAGGGAGTACCCATCACGAGACTATTCGAGAAAGAAAATAATATTTAAATCAATACCTAAATATATTATCAATATGGGTAAAAGAAGATGTAATGAAAAGTGATTCTTTAAATTTCTGTGTTGATTGTTGGCATGATCTAATGAAAGACGCACTGTAATAGTTTTATGAGGCAGATGTTAAAGCTGGACTCAAGACTGAACATTTATAAATAAGAGCTTTATACGTCTCATCAAACTTCAAACTGGCGGTGGGGAGCCCAAAGTGTTCGCCCAACACGCCGAGATCCCGAGTTCGATTCCACATATGGGTAGTATTGGGTACAGTGTGTGAAGCCTTCTGGTGTTGCACGCCGCGTTATTGATGGAATATTGCTAAATGGGGCGATAATCTATACTCACTCACTCATACCTCTAAATGAATCACCATACCAATACCTGTTTAACCGCTTACTAAATTCTAGGCCGCCATGAATTTATCAATGTATCAAAAGATACTTGTGAAGTACCAGAAACAATATTTTGAATTTATACATTACGAACATTGAATTGGGCTTCCACTTGTTATTATATTGGGGGCGGTGGGGTAGCCTAGTGGTTAAAGCGTTGGCTCGTCACGCCGAAGACCCGGGTTCGAATCCCCACATAGGTACAATATGTGAAGCCCATTTCTGGTGTCCCCCCGCCGTGATGTTGCTGGAATATTGCTAAAAACGGCGTAAAACCAAACTCAGTCAGTCAGTCAGTGTTATTATATTGAGTTGTAAACGGTGTGTTTTATCATATGGAACTGTAACATTGACAAACATTACGCAAACATATCAACTGCCAATACGATTTTCCAAGGTCGGTTTTCGTATATGTGTTGTTGGTATAGGTGATGACTTACTGGTTTCCGTACAAGATAGGACTGTACACATAATATAACTGAGTATAGTGTTCCTATTGGGTTGTCGCGACCCTGTTGCCTTCACGTGCATCTCGTTGCAGGATCCGCTGATTCCAAGTTCGTACCTCAGTTTTACTCTGAACATGGTATTTGTAAGAGTGAGTGAGTTTAGTTTTACACAACTTTCAGCAATATCCCATCAAAATCACGGCAGGGGACACCAAGAATGGGCTTCGCACATTGTACCAACGTGGGGAATCGAACCCGTTCCTTCAGCATGACGAACGAATGCTTTAACTTCACTAGACTACCCCACCGCCCCAGTTTGTTGTGAGAACCATACGTCTAGTCTCCATATCGATCTTCCCAACGTTATACGTCTACACGTTATGCCAACCGTCCACATAAAGCTGACACGCCGTGATTACTGCTGCTATAAACCCCACTCACTCACTCACTCACCCACCCACCCACTCACTCACTCACTCACTCACTCACTCACTCACTCACTCACCCACCCACTCACTCACCCACCCACTCACTCACTCACTCACTCACTCAAATCCAGAGAATAACCAGTCTAAAGTAATCACCGACACAGGTTCCACAGGGTTCAAACGGCGAAATAACCCTGAAATAATATTAATGAGCAACTGAAATTCAGAGATGACACCAGGTGTTCTCGAAAGACGCCCACATGTCCTGTCCGGCCGTTAACACCCATCATTACACAATCTTCTAAACCCAAACTTTCCTATTTCTAATATTTGTCCAGCCATTGCTTTAATTCCTTTACCTTAGAAGGTGTACCGAACTTTCTACAAAACTATCACTAAATGTTTCAACAACATGAGAACACTGAAACGACAAATAATAAATAAATTAACCCAAAACAAGAATCCATCTCAATCACTTACCACAACCCCTGCACTGTTAAGCCTTACTACGATACCTTATATACGTAGAGCTACTGGTCTTTCAGAGTTGCGTCCCTTAGCTTGCAGGATCCACTGTTCGAATCCCATATTTGCCGCGATAATAACATCTAGCCGTGGTGTTTTGTGGAGAGGACCTGGTTCGTCACAGGGGCGCTGGGGTAGCCCAGTGGTTCGCTCGTCTCACCGAAGACCCGGGTTTGATTCCCTACAATATGTGAAGCCCATTTCTGGTGTCCCCTGCCGTGATATTGCTGGAATGTTGCTAAAAGCGGCGTAAAACGTCTCTCACCCACTCGTCACACGTTCGCCTTAGTAAGATATAGCCTTTTGTAATATATTAAGCCTAATGGTATACCTCTCTCTGTATTTAATGCCGTCAAAATGTAAAATATCTTTCTAAATATATTAAAACTTTTTGAGAGCTGGATTTCTTCATTTTACCTTCATTAACCATATATATATATGTTTGTATGTATGTATGTATGTATGTATGTATGTATGTATGTATGTATGTATGTATGTATGTATGTATGTATGTATGTATGTATGTATGTATGTATGTATGTATGTATGTATGTATGTATGTATGTGTGAAATGTCCACCCTAACAGTTCTTCAAAATGTATATTTAAAATACCCCGCATCTCTTTATTAAGGGTTGGAAAACGGCGGGGTTGAAGAGAAGGGATAATAACATAACTTACAATGGGAAGGAGAGCAACGCATTTGGCCTTTAGGTACAATGGTCCGTACCTAGACGGGTTGCCTTAACTTGCTGGCAACTTGGTCCGATGAAGAAATAAGTGCATTCGAAAATTTGATATATGTCGACTCAGGACTTATTATGACTTTGAGAGTGTCTTTAGCGTGTGGTCTAAGATCCCAAGAGGCAAAAACTCGCTAAACCCTTTCTCGAGCTGGTAAATGTGCACGTTCTTGCCAAGCTCGTTTTAAAATGTGTCATTTCAATAATTTTAACTTTTTATCACTTTTTAACTCGACGCTAGAAAAAATGTCCGATTTTGCCAAGAATGAGCCGGTTGTAAATTTTATCAAACGCAAATCCTTCAGCAAAATCCCAAACGCCACTTGGAGTTGAAGATGAAACATCTAACACTCAACTGTGACAGTTTTCGCTGACAATTTTGAACGGTTCCAACGAGGAGTCCGGTATGTTAGGTCCCTGCCATAGGAAATCGCACACCTGTGACCAGTCGTGTGGAAGCCAGTATGTATACAGAGACTCGTTCAGGGTTAACGGTTTGGGGACCAAGTTTTTTTTAAAACAACTGAAACGTTAAAAGGAAAACATCTCAAAACACATCTTAATCCTCCTCAAAATTAGCAAATGTTTGTCACCGCACATGTCAGCGTTGGTTCATGAGAGCGATTCTCCCACAACAAACACGATGTACTCCTACAGTCTAATACTCGCGGGTACCTGCCAATTAAGATCTCGTTCGTTTGTTTCAGGATCCGTTTGCTGTCAGAGAGTGATCATAGACTGTTTGCCGAGTCCTCAGTGTGTACATATTTTAATGGAGACTCGTTGATTGTGTTATTTTTTCACTATTCTCATCTATTTATCGCGAAAATGAATTTGGTAATTTGTAATTGGTCTGTTTTTGGAGATGATACATATTTCTCTTTATATAGGAAGGGCTCAATATCACCTTAAACACGTTTCTGTTTGAGAGGCACGTGGCCCATAGGGTCGCATGCACTTAAATTCGTTTCTGTTTGTTTGTTTATTGTCATTCCCTCAGCGTTTGGTTCTTTATACTTCAGTTCAGAGATATGTATTGCCAATAAACTACCATAAATAGGTAGTTGTAAGGAAAATCATTCCCCTGACACTCAACAGCGCATTAAGATAAGCGTGATTTGGCAGCATAACCAGTCGTTCGTAGGCTGTGATAATCATCGGTGCTTTATTTGCAATGCCTCGTTACTCTATCCTAATGACCATATCTATTTATACCGACTGTGATACTAAAGATCTTCTTTTCTAAATTTCAGATCGGTTAGCATCTATTAGTACTTTTAGATTTGACATTCAAAACACATATTGTGATATTTTTCAATATGTATATATTATAATTATATGTGTGTTTTGTTCCGAAACAAATATCAATACAGATGATGATATTAAGGATGAATAGCATGATGAAGATAACGAATGTATTCTCGACTATACCAGCAAACGTGTGTAGACAACGCAGAAGAACAGGACAGTGTATAGTAGAGGAGAAAGAAGAACAGGACAGTGCATAGTTAAGGAGAAAGAAGAACAGGACAGAGCATAGTAGGGGAGAAAGAAGAACAGGACAGAGCATAGTAGAGGAGAAAGAAGAACAGGACAGAGCATAGTAGGGGAGAAAGAAGAACAGGACAGAGCATAGTAGGGAGAAAGAAGAACAGGACAGAGCATAGTAGAGGAGAAAGAAGAACAGGACAGTGCATAGTTAAGGAGAAAGAAGAACAGGACAGAGCATAGTAGGGGAGAAAGAAGAACAGGACAGAGCATAGTAGAGGAGAAAGAAGAACAGGACAGAGCATAGTAGGGAGAAAGAAGAACAGGCAGTGCATAGTAGAGGAGAAAGAAGAACAGGACAGAGCATGCATAGTAGCAGAAAGAAGAAAGAACAGGAGAAAGCAAGAACAGGAGGAGCATAAGGAGAAAGAAGAACAGGACAGTGCATAGTAGAGGAGAAAGAAGAACAGGACAGTGCATAGTAGAGGAGAAAGAAGAACAGGACAGTGCATAGTTAAGGAGAAAGAAGAACAGGACACAGCATAGTAGAGCAGAAAGAAGAACAGGACAGTGCATAGTAGAGAGAAAGAAGAACAGGACAGTGCATAGTAGAGGAGAAAGAAGAACAGGACAGTGCATAGTAGAGCAGGGAAGAACAGAAGCATAGTTCAGGAGAAAGCAGAACGGGATACAGCATAGTAGAGGAGAAAGAAGAACAGGACAGAGCATAGTAGGGGAGAAAGAAGAACAGGACAGTGCACAGTAGAGGAGAAACAGTAGCAGACCAGGACAGAGCATAGTAGAGGAAAAAGAGAAGTAGAGCAGAAACATCAGTAGAACAGGACAGAGTAGAAACGACGGAATAGTAAAGTCGAACAGGACAGTAGATGGTAGAGGAGAAAACGCGACAGAACAGTGCAGAGCACAGTAGAGGAGAAAGAGTAGCAGAACAGGACAGAGGATAAGAGGAGAAAGAAAAGCGAGACAGCACAGAACATAACAGAACAGAGAATGCGGTAGAGTAGAACTGAGCAGAGTAGACATGACTGAACAGTAAAGTTACACAGGACAGAGCATGGTAGAGAAGAAAGAGTAGCAGAAGAGGACAGAGTATACTAGAGCAGAAAAGGCAGCAGAACAAGACAGAGCATAGTAAAGGGTAAAGAGTAGCAGAACAGTGCAAAGTATAGTAGAGGAAAAGAAAGTTGCAGAAGAGGATAGTAGAGGAGAAAGAAAGGCGGGACAGGACAGAGCATAATAGAACAGAGGAAGCGGTAGCGTAGAACTGAGCAGAGTAGACACGACTGAACAGTAAAGTTACACAGGACAGAGCATAGTGGAGCAATAGGAGATAACAAAGAGTATTGCCGAACAGCAGAACAGGGCAAAACGTTAAACGACAAACTGTAGAACGGTTCACGTTCAGGGCAGAACAAAACAGAACGTAAACAAAAAAGGATAGTGTAGGAAAACAGAGCAAAGCAAAACAGTAGAACAGGACAGAACAATGCACGTCAAACTGTAGGACTTTTCCCGTTCAGAACAAGGTCAAAACAGAACAAGGACAGTGTAGGAAAACAGAACAAAGCAAAACAGCAACCTTTTTTCAAGGTCGTGCTACCACGTAACACATCGAAAGTTAAAGAAACTAAAGTTTGGAAAAGTTTTTAAAAAAGCGAGGGAACACCCAGCTACTAATCGGCCTGGATGAACTCAGAAAAAAAAACGTTGAACAAAGTATTGCTGATGGTTGTACAGGGCTTCTGAGGAAGATCCTATGACAACGAGTGGTGTTCTTTGGGATCAATCACTAAGTTTTTTTACAACGCTTTTCAATGAGTATTCCTGTAGGGATTGCCGTTTGAGACCCTCTGGTTCATCCCTGAATCCCCGCGATACAACACACTCTCTCCGACCCCCACCTGATCAAATCCCATCCTCACGGTGAAACCTGTCCCAGCGCCGCGTCCCTGCAGATTAAAGTGTTTCGTTACCTTTCAAACCCCAGCTCTTTTACCATACTAACATGTTTACAACTATTAGCCCCCAAACCCCTGGTCGGCTTGATGAGTTTAACCCCCAGAAAACCTTCTCTCTGTTGAGATTGCCCGGATTAACATTCTTGTAGCTTTTACCAGGCCGCCAGGTGGCGCATCATATCACGTGATTGACATGTTTGAAAACTGCCACGAAGGTCCCCAGCTTCGGCCATGGTTGTGTGGATTGCATTCTTAAATTCACGTATAACCGATAAGTTTAAACCGTGCCTAATCGTAGATCTTCCTTGTGCTCTGTGTACTGTGAGCACATAATTTCGTATATAAGGCGTTGCCCAAAGAGTTCAAGATGAAAGAGCATTATGTTAAGCAATGGGTTTACGTCATCCGACAGGGTGACACTGACAACACTGGGACAAGGGTGTAAATGCCATTTGAGTATGTGTAAAGTCATTAAAATAATTTCTAGTGACAAACGTTGTCCTAACGCTTTAAGATGAAAGAGAAAAGATTCATGACTTGTATATCATGTGACACGTTTTTATAGACACTACTTCGCTGGAAGGTTAAATGTACATATCTGTTTGTGTTATTTTGACGTATGGTTAAATCCATGGCTTAATCTTAGATTCGAACCTACTTTCAGTTTATTTTTAAGAAATCAACGGATCGGTATGATTAATACCAGGAACACCAAGTTCTATGGAGAGCCAACTTCTTGTTACAATGAATGCGACGTTTCGGTGTAGATACTAATACCGTATCAAGCAGGTGCTTGCTTGACAATGGTGTAAGTATCTACACAGAAACGTCGCATTCGTTGCAATAAAGAAGCTGACTATCCATAGAACATGGTTTGCCTTCATCTTTACAACTTCTAAAATGCCTCTCAAAGAAATGATTAATACCAGTTTCTGATTCATATATGTAAAATATATGTTGTTTTGGGGTGAATGTTGTTAACGTAAGGGACCAATGACTAGGTTTGTTTGATAAGTGCTTCTGGAGGAACCTGCATTCATTTGTTACACAATCGAATCGAATCGAATGTTGCCCGAAAAACCCAAATAGAAGGTTCGCGTACAAAACCACATGCTTCAACTTCCACCTTTAAGTGTTTTGCTATATAAGACGATTCATTAGTTGGCAATGATTGCAAAGAGGTATCGTGTATCTGTGACCATTGATCAAAGACAGTTCATTGGATTTATATCATGATGGGATTCATGTACATATCACAAGCTCCTTGATATCAGCGACGGCCAAGATGGCGACACGACGGAAAGCATGGTTGAATGTATATGTCGTTTGTGCGGACATGTTGGCTGACTTCGTGCAATCCTGAACAGTGCCCCTGACCAATCAAGCATTCATTTGTCAAAACACAGCCGGGAAAAGAAAATATACACTCATGGAAGATCTTGGCTAAAGACGAAAAAGACCAACACATTGGTACGCGGTACTATGGGAACATATGGGTAATATTGTTGTATTTTGAACCATACGTTTCTCGTGTTGACGCTTGTGTTTTCAGCCTAGTGTCGTTTTCATCTTAGTTTTTGGTCAGATCCAATTTTCAATGTGACTTTTCTTTTGCACGACATTTACTAGTCTAAATCCAACTTTGGGGTAAATACTTTGTGACTTATTCTCCTGCAAGATAACGAATGATTCCATGGGGCAGCACTCTTGACACAAGGTCGTATCTACAGCTTAAAGTAACGCATATTGCCTGGTCCCGACGGAATGGATGGAGAGACCAGACTCGCTCGTGTCTGCTGTTTTATCGTTATCGCCGCTTTTCGACAATAAAAGGCCGAAACAAAATCTGCATCCCAATTTAGTAAGAATGGGAGCGTGTTCCTTTAAATCACAAATGTAATTCCTGCGCCTTAAACAATACAACACAATTTGAGAAGTGATTTTTGTTTAGAAAGAAAAAAAGAAAAGAAAAAAATTGTTCCGCTTCGGTTTCCAACGGGGATTCATCGAAGGAGTTGAGCAAATATTAGAGATATCTTTTTCTGATAAGGAAGGAGAAAACATGAGCTTCTATGGGGAAACTACGAAGTGAAATGATTTGCGCGGGTCACTTGGGGGCTATCGGCTTTTATACCCAATACCTCCTCCAACAAGATTGATCACTACGCACGCCATTACCGGAAGTGGGTGTAATCTCGTGACCTTTAAACTCTGACCTCAACCGCTGGGGATGAGCAAAGCCACATTTGACTTCCTTGCGTGAACAGGTCTTCAATTGTTCTCGATCGGTCTGAAAGATCTTAAAGGTCAAGGACTCCTCTGCGAGGTGGTTGTCGGTCTAGAAAATAATTCTGTTCCTTGGTGTGTGGTCGTGTTGTTTCGGCGAGCCATTTAAGCGATGGTTGTTCCTCGACAGAAAATAGACTGGCGGCGCACCACCGCAGCGAGAGTCTATGCAGTATTAATTAGTGCTTGACATGGCAGATAGGAAATGTAGACATCTAAGGTTTCTGGGTTTTTTTTAAACTTGTGCAAGCCATTTCATTTTCTAGTGTTACAGGTGCTGGTGATCAATGTATCCCGTCGTGTAGAATCGAATGTTGTCCCAAAAACCCGAATATAAGGCTCACGTCGTTTTCAAAGCCACAGGCTTCAACTTCGACCTTTAAGTGTTTTGCTACATAAGACGATTCATTAGTTGGCAATGATTGCAAAGAGGTATCGTTACCATTGATAAAAGACAGTTCATTGGATTTCATAAAATGATAGGATTCGTGTACATATCATAAGACGGCCAAGATGGCGACTAGATGGCCAATGTGGTTGAATGTATATGTCGTTTGTGAGGACATGTATGCTGACTGTGTGCCATTGTCGATCAACGGTATTGGTAGAACTTACTCACACTGTCAGCCACTAGTCTATCAGTTCAAGACTTGGTAATATGACAGTGAGTGAATTTAGTTTTACGCCGCTTTTAGCAATATTCCAGCAATATCATGGCGGGGACACCACAGACGGGCTCCACACATTGTACCCACCAGGAGATTCGAACCCGGGTCTTCGGCGTGACGAACGGATGCTCTATTACCGCCACTGGTAATAGATATAACGGTAACTGGCAACTGGCATTTTCTAAAATAACACAGCGTTCAGAAATATTCCCAAAATACAATAACGAGAGACACTAGAAATGCATTGTACATATGTGGGAATGGAACCTGGCCCTGTGGCGTGACGAGCAAACGCTTTGACCACTAGGCCAGCTATACGCCTCCTAACTTCCCTGAATGTACCTCCTCCACGCACCAACTCACTGCTACTAAATTCAAAACATTAAGCCCTTTTGAAAATATTCACCTTTTCTGGTAAAATCAGAGTTTACGGAAAACAGTTATTTTGTAACGAAAACCCTTCCTTGGGAGGCTCATACTTTTTTGCAGGCTTCGTAATAACGTTCTTCCTGCTCTGCAAAGTAAAACGTCCTCAGTGACGGTGTCGTTCATGCGCGTTACTGCAGTATTTACCTACTCAGACCACAGACGTCCTGCCGTGGTCCAGGGAAGCTCCCGTACACTTGCATTTAATGATATCATCAGCCCTGGTTTAACTCAGGATTGAGAGAGAAGAGCAGCATGTATTACGAAAAAAAACAACCTAAAAGGTCAAAGGTGGTAGGGCCCTCAGCAAGTGCAAGTGCTCGGTGTATATTGACCGTTTGTGCGAAACGCCAAATGAAACGGTTTTGTCTCTGATTCTTTGGAGGACATATTTCAGTGGGTGAATGAGTGAGTTGGGATCACATCCATCTTTAGCAGTGTAGCGGTTACGTGGCGTGACAGTTGGAGTGAGTGAGTGAGTTACAGTTTACGTCACATTATTTCAGCCATATAGCCATGTGACTAATTCTGCACATATACGTGTGCTGTTGGAAGAGTGCCTAAAGTGCTGTAGGTAAAGGAATACTTTGGTAAACCTCATGACCACAGGCATAGATCTGAGTATTAACCAAATGGCAAAGGTTTCTGTCACATCAGTGAGTGAGTTTAAATTTTTAGTCGCATCTGCTATATTTCGGCCATAGCGACTCTTCCACATCAAATGGATGAATATCGGTCCTACGACGACTGAGCCACCTATGTCCGAGTCATTCGTTGCTGATGGGTTTGGACCCATAAAGGTCCGGGTTAGAATGTGCCTTCAGTATCCCATGCTTGTCGTAAGAGGCGACCAACGGGATCGGGTGATCAAGCTCGCTGGCTTGGTTGACACATGGCATCGGTTCCCAATTGCGCAGATCGATGCTCATGCTGTTGATCACTGGATTGTCTGGTCCAGACTCGATTATTTACAGACCGCCGCCATATAGCTGGAATATTGCTGTGTGCGGCGTAAAACTAAACTCACTCACTCACTGTTGGGATTGTGTGTTTTTTCAAAAAACGTTCTGAGAACACGCGTCATTTTCGTATTCTGACACTAGCGCGTTTCGCCAGCAGTGAAGCCAGTTCTTTAGGGTAAAAGTCGGTTTATCCCGGAATACCCGGAGTTGGTTCTACGGTTCTGCTGGAACTAAAGTACTGTCGGAAATAGAAAAAAACTGTTTTTAGGCTGTTACTCTGTATCCCTAAAATTTACACAATTGCAAATAGCATATGTCGAAATAACCCACTTCGGCCTAACTGGGCGTTCAGTGGGATGCGTAATACGATATCCAGAAAAGCATGTTTACTCGTAAAATCGGGCAAAACTTAGAAAAAATACGAATAGCTGCTGAAAACAATAGATCAGACTATAGATGGCAATTAGGTCGCTCAGCCAGGTATGACGACGGACCGTCGACTCACCTGTCATGAAATGCACGTGCTGCCTTCAGGCACAAGGGGTCATCTCAAAGATATTTTGTGCTTTTTCATGTGTGTTGACTATGTCTCATCTACTGATTAACATCTTACGTGTCTTTCTTTCATAAAGTTTATGTTGAAATATGTAAAAGAGTATGATACCCGAAAACCATAGAAACGCATCGTAGTATGTAGGTGGCATGACCACCCGAAGATCGACAGGACTGGATATTATTTGTAAATTGACGTGCCGTGTACCTCCCCAGTATAATTGCCCTAAAGGATTATCTTATCTTAGCTGATATCTCTATCCCCCAGCCCGATCCCAAGTTTTGCTTTTGAGACGACCCCTCCTATCTGTTTGTTTTTATAGTGACAGTGAGACTCCATGGTAGCTACATCCTTAATAGTTTCAGCATAAAAGTTATTATTCCCTATGTCAGCTATCGTTTATAATGAATCTACGTCTAATTTCAAATTGGGCATTTAAAAAGTGTCCTTTGTAATACAATATCCTCGCACACTAATTTGCATAAAGCCATGGTCTGTTCCAAATAAGTCTTTTGGGACGCATTGTTCATTTCTGCACTAATTTCCCCTCAGTAAAGTCCTTTTTCTCCGTTTCCTGTCTCTCTACCACTGAGACTGTAGTTAGGCCGAACTTAGTTTAACAGATATTTCACACTTGCACATATCAACTACATCAATTGTAGTGATAAATGAGAAAATGCAGTTTATTTTCTATTTCCGACAGTACTTTAATTCAAGACACGCATGGACAGCACCACTTCCCCGTTACAACGCTTTCTTCTTTACACCTGTCATTCAAAAGCCTAAATGGGCGCCTTTCAAATCAACCTGCAACAGGGGGCGGTGGGATAGCCTAGAGGTTAAAGTGTTCGCTCGTCACGCCGAAGACCCGGATTCGATTCCCCACATGGGCACAATGTGTGAAACCCATTTCTGGTGTCCCCCGCCGTGATATTGCTGAAATATTGCTAGAAGCGGCGTAATATCATACTCACTCACTCACTCACTCACTCAACCTGCAACATAGGTCACACGCAAGACGTTCCTCTGCCTACGTCACGTATTCGCGTTTGAATATGTACGAGAACGTCGGAAAGGTCAAGGTTAGCTAACTGCAAGATGAAAGGTTTTCTCCTTAAAACAACCACTGTCCAGCTCCCGACAGTGTGACTAACCTACCTTTGCTGCTCACTTTGAAGACTAATATGGTCGCACACGCCCTTTAGCGACACGTGCCATCCCTTGGTTCCGTTTTGGCGATTCGGTTCATTGAGTTCATTGTTCTCGGAACTTTCATGTGTGAAACGGAAACGGGTTGGAACAATCTTTGACCAAATGTTCCTGGACTTGAAAGGGGGATCGCAACAAGCTGTGTCACGCATACGACCTACCTAACTAGCGATCATATGATCGATGAGACGTGCACGTGGAGTAGATTTTAAAAAAACAGCATGACATTATTTTACATTTCATGTCAAAATACACAATATCCTCGCCCAAACGCACTGAACAGAGCTTGTGCGTCTCGCTAGTTTGCTGTTCTTCAAACGTGCGACATCTGGACTACTTTCATTTTTTTGGGGGGGGCGTGTCATTCATGAACCTTTTGTGTCAAAGGGGAATCCCGACACGGTTATCATCTAAATTACTTTATCAGATGGACCGCATAAGCATTTCGTAACGGCTGATACTGTTCGATCGCCTATCTACTAACAGAGAGGGGTGATCGAACCACAAAGACTGTTACAACAAACTTTTGAAGCGCTTTACTTGCTTGATTGTACGCGCAACCCAATTGTTGAGATCGTTACGGTCGAAAGAGTGAACTCACTGCACAAATCTGGGACGTGTTCCAGGTGGTGTATTCTCTTGGTATAATGACATCAAATTATGTTCTTTCGGCATAACCAACTTTTGCGACTTGGAGGATGTTTTTAAAAACTTCCCAATAACCTGTCACTTCTCTACTAAGTATTTACAGTAAAATGCCACTTTACTTTCCTTACTTAATATATTTCCCGATCCTGGATTTGAAGAACCCTTGTACCAGTTTCGAGAATCTTGTGTTGCACGTGTGAAGCTGACAAACGAGGGATAGGGTCTTTTCTGCATTGTAATGGTTCTGATGAGTGAGTGAGTGAGTGAGTGAGTGAGTATGGTTTTACGCCGCTTTAAGCAATATTCCAGCAATATCACGGCGAGGGACACCAGAAATGGGCTTAACACATTGTGCCCATGTGGGGAATCGAACCTGGGTATTCCACGTGACTAGCGAACGCTTTAACCACAAGGCTAACTCACCGCCCAGGTTGCTGACGACCAACATATGGATTAATATACTGAAAGAATGTTTCACATGCTGACATATTTATGGTAAAACGTCTAGACGGTGAGCCTCAACTTTTGTTCTCAGGACACTAAAAAAAACCAGATGTGTAAAATACACGTATGCCCCATTTGATAATAAATATGTATCTCGCGGTCCGAAAATCTTACAAAGGTCAATTTGTTCCTTCAATATGATAGATTATTTTATTCAAGCTTGAACCAATTGAAACAGGGTTACAGCAAAAACTCGACTTTGATCTAACCCGGACCACCAGTTACAGCTAAAAGTCTATACCCACTACGCATGCAGAGGGCAATATGAAAACATCTACCGGAGTAGCATATCAATTCACAATTCATCTTTTTACGCTTTTCTGCAATGGTCTTGTATGCTTGTTGTTTCGGAGTAGCTTCTTATACATCAAACGGCCGCGCTGTATATATAGATCCCGCTTGATGCTACACCGCCGTGGCTTCTGGGAAACCGCATGGGCCTCCACATCAAAGAACATCCGCGGACAAAAAAATAGTCCCCTGTCTGTTACTGTTCAACGGGTCATAGATCACAGTGCAGTAAGACAAATGTATCCAGAAAGTCCCCTTTCCTTCTCTACAGTTAGGCGCGTAGTGTTAGTTTTTTTGTCAGCTAGCCAATAATCAGAATCAAGTCGGCCATAAGTCACCTTGACAAGGTCTGTTTTAAAACGAGTCTTCTGTTTTTGTTGAACAACAATGTATTCCTACGAGGCGGTACAAACGTTGCCTTCCTGAAAATTACATATCATGCTTTTATGAAAGCCCTTTATGTGAGAAAATTGTGAATGGCAAATCTGGAGTCCCTTTGCTCGTGCCTAGATCGCTTTGGAGCACCGGTAATAGCCAACAATTACGCTTGTCGTCCTTTTTTCGGCTTATATTCTGACCCAATGTAATGCAACCCTTCCCTGTTGGCAGTGCGCGGTTTCAGGTGGCCTTAAGGGAGAGGTTCACTCGGTCAAGATTCCCCTGGTCACGTGATGGTGACGTCATCGCCCTGGAAGGTCTTCAGGTCGTGGAGGCGTGAAAAGGACTTTGCGTGGCGTGTTGAAGCGAACTGTTAGAGCAACTCATTTAGATAGTAAATGTGTTTTAGCTAATTTTCACATCAGACAGCCACACGGGGAGAATATGGAGAAGGCCTTTTGGTAACTTGATCTTATTATAACTTGAAAGCTATATTGCCAACTTCAAAAGGTTACAAAGTCTTAAAATGTTTTTTCTAATCTTTGAAAACGATTACAAGATATATCAGATTGCTACTCACTTAAACACCGCCGTAAGATTTCTGTGTTCAGCTGTTTGTCAGGAAGTTTAAAATGATAAAAATTAATAACCGCTACATAAAAATAAATATTTTCCAAATAATCACGTGTGATTTCCTTGCAAAACGGTGAGTGAGTTTAGTTTTACGCCGCTTTTAACAATATTCCATCAATATCACGGCGGAGAACACCGGAAACGGGCTTCACACACACTGTACCCAAGTGGGGAATCGAACCCGGGTCTTCGGCGTGACGAGCGAACGCTTTGACCACTAGGCTACCCCACCACCCTCCTTGCAAAATAAACATTATTAGTTTTTGCAGGAGCTTATACTGCCGCGGTGACGTCAGTACTAGTTTACTGTGTACAAACGTGTACACACGTCATAATTAGCCATGAGGTTAAGGGGGGGTTTAATGTGTTATTTTAACTTATTTAAAGCTTATTGCACAATACTACACAGGTATACTTCACGAAATACCTGTGAAGATCCGGGCTAGAATTGGTCTTCAGCAACTCATGCATGTCGTAAGAGGCGACTAACGGGATCGGGTGATCAGACTGGCTGACTTGGTTGACACCTGTCATCGTATCCCAACTGTGGAGATCGATGGTCATGCTGTTGATCACTTGATTGTCTGGTCCAGTTTCTATTATTCACAGACTGCCTCCATGTAGCTGGAATATTGCTGAGTGCGGTGTTAAACAAACAACAAACAAATAAACAAACAACACACAAGCAAATCACATCAGTGAGTGAGTGAGTGTGGTTTGAGCCTCTTTTAGCAATATTCCAGCAATATCACGGCAGGGGACACCAGAAATGGGCTCCTCACATTGTATACCTGTGGGGATTCGAAACCAGGTCTTCGGCGTGACGAACCAACGCTTTAACACGAGGCTACCCCTCACCACATGAGCACGGTCTACGCCGCTATGTAGGTCAAATAATTTGGACCCTACCTTTACACCCAGTTCACCTCTTTCCACCTCACCATGTCCAGCTGACAAATACGAGATTAATAGAAAGTAAGTCCTCGCCAACATCCAAAGGTACTTTGTAATATGCCTCTGTGTACTCATGATGTGACATGAGCAGTGATATGAGTTTTGTTTTGTCTGTTGTTTAGGAGTCAAACGCATAGAGCGACCATTTAGTGTACATTCTGACTGCGTTATCAAGCTAAAATTTAACTTTTATCTGGCTACAAGTTCCCTTTTATGGAATCGGTTCCCAATTGCACATATCGATGCTCATGTTGTTGATCACTAGATTGTCTGGTCCAGACTTGATTATTTATAGACTGCCGCCATAAGGCTGGAATATTGCTGAGTGCGGCGTAAAACTAAACTCACTCACTCACTTTTATCGAGTTAAAGATTCACTTTTATCGAGCTAAAAGTTCACTTTTATCGAGCTAAAGATTCTCTTTTATCGAGTTAAAAATTCCCTTTTATCGAGCTAAAATTTCCCTTTTATCCAGCTAAAAGTTCACTTTCAGCTTGATAACGGTGTAATGAGTCTACTACGAAACGTCACGTTGTGTACAAGGTGCGGTAGTGTGCATTTACTTGAACAAGAAGCAGTGCAGCACGCGTAAACCGTGTATTATATGTTAACGGGGCGGTGGGGTAGCTTAATGGTTAAAGCGTTCGCTCCTCACGCTAAAGACCCGGGTTCGATTCCCCACATGGGTACAATACGTTAAGACCATTTCTGGTGTCCCCCGCCGTGATATTGTTGCAATAATGCCCAAAGCGGCGTAAAACCATACGCACTTACTCTTTCTATATGTTAGTGTGTAAAGTATCTCTCCATATGTTAGTGTGTGAAGTATCTCTCTATATATGTTAGCATGTGAAGTATCTTTTTATATGTTAGTGTGTGAAGTATCTCTCTATATGTTAGTGTGTGAAGTATCTCTCTATATGTTAGTGTGTGAAGTATCTCTCTATATGTTAGTGTGTGAAGTATCTCTCTATATATGTTAGTGTGTGAAGTATCTCTATATGTTAGTGTGAAGTATCTCTCTATATGTTAGTGTGTGAAGTATCTCTCTATATGTTAGTGTGTGAAGTATCTCTCTATATGTTAGTGTGTGAAGTATCTCTATATGTTAGTGTGTGAAGTATCTCTCTATATGTTAGTGTGTGAAGTATCTCTCTATATGTTAGTGTGTGAAGTATCTCTATATGTTAGTGTGTGAAGTATCCTCTATGTGAAGTATCTCTCTATATGTTAGTGTGTGAAGTATCTCTCATATATAGTGTGTAGTGTGAAGTATCTCTATATATATGTTAGTGTGTGTGAAGTATCTCTATATGTTAGTGTGTGAAGTATCTCTCTATATGTTAGTGTGTGAAGTATCTCTCTATATGTTAGTGTGTGAAGTATCTCTCTATATGTTAGTGTGTGAAGTATCTCTCTATATGTTAGTGTGTGAAGTATATCTCTATATGTTAGTGTGTGAAGTATCTCTCTATATGTTAGTGTGTGAAGTATATCTCTATATGTTAGTGTGAAAGTATCTCTCTATATGTTAGTGTGTGAAGTATCTCTATATGTTAGTGTGTGAAGTATCTCTATATGTTAGTGTGTGAAGTATCTCTCTATATGTTAGTGTGTGAAGTATCTCTATATGTTAGTGTGTGAAGTATCTCTATATGTTAGTGTGTGAAAGTATCTCTATATGTTAGTGTGTGAAGTATCTCTCTATATGTTAGTGTGTGAAGTATCTCTATATGTTAGTGTGTGAAGTATCTCTATATGTTAGTGTGTGAAGTATCTCTATATGTTAGTGTGTGAAGTATCTCTCTATATGTTAGTGTGTGAAGTATCTCTCTATATGTTAGTGTGTGAAGTATCTCTCTATATGTTAGTGTGTGAAGTATCTCTATATGTTAGTGTGTGAAGTATCTCTCTATATGTTAGTGTGTGAAGTATCTCTATATGTTAGTGTGTGAAGTATCTCTCTATATGTTAGTGTGTGAAGTATCTCTATATGTTAGTGTGTGAAGTATCTCTCTATATGTTAGTGTGTGAAGTTCTCTATATGTTAGTGTGTGAAGTATCTCTCTGTATGTTAGTGTGTGAAGTTTCTCTCTCTATGTTAGTGTGTGAAGTATCTCTCTGTATGACCAGCGAATCGCCCGGATGCTCAAGCCGGTGATGTTTTGTATGGCAATTTTCCTTTTTCTCAAATACCTTATACTTCATGTTCATTTTGAAACCACATATAAGACAACGGTTCTCAGGTGTTATCATTGCAAAAGAAATGTAAGACCAAAGGGTTTGTTCATTTGCGATTAATCTATTTCCAGGGACCGTTACTATGAATAAGCAGACATTTTGTACTGTCGTGCCAGAACAAATCTTTATTTTTGTCTCACAACTGAAATACACAGACAGACACAAACTGATTACAGTATTAGATGATGTCTCGGTCAGTCACATATATACCTGGTCACTGCTAGTGGAGCTGGGCAATGGTAGTTTTATCTTTGGTCATTGGTAAACGGCAGGGGCTTGATTACATTAACAGAAAAGTAAGAATGTCAAAACATAATAACATACATATAACGAAGGTGGTGTTCATGGTTTGACCTGTGAACTTTAAGCCTGGTACAATGAGTGAGTAGACGTTGTTCGACGTCTCGATGCCAGTAATATTCCAGCTTTATTTCGGTGGTCTGTAGATCATCCACTGACAGCAGGATCCACACTATCGGGGTACGGGGACACGCATTGAGCCAAGTCACTGACTGACCAACCGATCCTTTTTCGTCGACTACAAGTGTGAGTGAGTGAGTGAGTTTAGTTTTACGCCACTTTAAGCAATATTCCAGCAATATCACGACGGGGGACACCAGAAATGGGCTTCACTCGTTGTACCCATGTGGGAAATCGAACCCGCAACGAGCGAACGCTTTAACCACTGGGCTAGTCCCGCGCCCCAAGTGATATTGAGACATAACGGAGGCGGATACAGTGGTGGAGCTGGTGTTGGGTTCTGTTGGTGTGCACCCCCTCTCAATACCCAAACCCCAACCACAAGCTCCTGTTTCTGTTATATCCACAAGGTCGGTGTGTTTCTTTTGTATCCCCGCCGTGATATTGCTGGAATATTGCTAAAAGCGGCGTAAAACCCAACTCACTCACTCACTCACTCTTTTGTATCCGTTATATCACTAACGATGTCAGTGTCTTTCATTTGTATGAATTTAGACAGCATTTATATTAGACTATACATTTCATGTACCCCTGCCTGCACCCTACATTTACCCTGCCTGTACAGTGCATATGCATAGACCATTTAGTACCCGCACCCTTCGTACTCTACCTTTAGTACCTGTGACTGTACCACGAATATATCCCTGACTGTACCCTACATGTGACCTGCATACACCTCTGACTGTACCCGCCATGTACCCCTGACTGTACCTTCCATGTACCCCTCACTGTACCCTCCATTTACCCCTGACTGTACCCTCCATGTACCCCTGATTGTACGCTCCATGTACACTGACTGTAACTTCCATGCACCCCTGACTTTACCCTCCATGTAACCATGACTGTACCCTACATTTAACCCTGACTGTACCCTACATTTAACCCTGACTGTACCCTCCATGTAACCCTGACTGTACCCTCCACATACACTGACTGTACCCTCCACGTAACTGACTGTACCATCCTTGTAACTATGATTGTACCCTACATTTAACCCTGACTGTACTCCTACATTTAACCCTGACTTAACCCCTTGTACTGTGACTGTACCCTACATTTAACCCTGACTGTACCACCTCCACGTACCCTGACTGTACCTTCATTTACCCTTGACTGTACTTCCTACATTTAACCCTGACTTCTACTGTATCGCTCCTACATTTAACCCTGACTGACTGTACCCTACATTTAACCCTGACTGTACCCTACATTTAACCCTGACTGTACCCTACATTTAACCCTGACTGTACACTACATTTAACCCTGACTGTACCCTACAATTAACCCTGACTGTACACTACATTTAACCCTGACTGTACCCTCCACGTACACCCTGACTGTACCTACATTTAACCCTGACTGTACCCTACATTTAACCCTGACTCTACCTACATTTAACCCTGACTGTACCCTTCATTTAACCCTGACTGTACACTACATTTAACCCTGACTGTACCCTATATTTAACCCTGACTGTACCCTACATTTAACCCTGACTGTACCCTCCATGTAAACCTGCCTGTACCCTCCATGTACCCTGCCTGTACCCTCCACGTGCACCCTGACTGTACCTACATTTAACCCTGACTGTACCCTCCATGTAACCCTGACTGTACCCTACATTTAACCCTGACTGTAACCCTGACTGTACCCTACCTTTACCCCTGAGTGTATCATCAATGTACTCTGACTGTACCCCCCATGTACCCTGCCTGCGCCCTCCATGTACCCTCCATGTACCCTGCCTGTACCCTCCATGTACCTCTGACTGTACCCTACATGTATTCCTGGCTGTACCGGATATGTACCCTCCATTTACCCCTGATTGTACAATGCATGTACCCTGGCTGTACCCAACTGAACATGCATGTACCCGTGATTGCATCATGCATATATCTCTGACTGTAAGGACAACATACATGTATTTGTCGTCACAATACTGCATATAGTGTGCTCTTGTATTGCTGTTACAGAACTGACATCACAGTGCTGCATGTAGTGTCTGTCAATCAATTTAACATCACAGTGCTGCACATAGTGTTATTACATTGTTGTAACCAAGCTGACATCACAATGCTGCATGTAGTGTCTGTTGTAAACAACCTGACGTCACAATGCTGCATGTAGTGTCTGTTGTAACCAAGCTAACATCACAATGCTGCATGTAGTGTCTGTTGTAACCAAGCTAACATCACAAACATGCATGTAGTGTCTGTTGTAACCCAGCTAACATCATAAAGCTGCATGTAGTGTCTGTTGTAACCCAGCTAACATCATAACATCACAATGCTGCATGTAGTGTCTGTTGTAACCCAGCTAACATCACAATGCTGCATGTAGTGTCTGTTGTAACCCAGCTAACATCACAATGCTGCATGTAGTGTCTGTTGTAACCAAGCTGACATCACAATGCTGCATGTAGTGTCTGTTGTAACCTAGCTAACATCACAATGCTGCATGTAGTGTCTGTTGTAACCAAGCTGACATCACAATGCTGCATGTAGTGTCTGTTGTAACCAAGCTGACATCACAACGCTGCATGTAGTGTCTGTTGTAACCAAGCTAACATCACAATGCTGCATGTAGTGTCTGTTGTAACCAAGCTGACATCACATTACTGCATGTAGTGTCTGTTGTAACCAAGCTGACATCACAATGCTGCATGTAGTGTCTGTTGTATCCAACCTGACATCACAATGCTGCATGTAGTGTCTGTTGTAACTAACATCACAAGCTGACATCACATGTAGTGCTGCATGCTGCATGTAGTGTCTGTTGTAACCAAGCTGACATCACAATGCTGCATGTAGTGTCTGTTGTAACCAAGCTAACATCACAAAGCTGCATGTAGTGTCTGTTGTAACCTAGCTAACATCACAATGCTGCATGTAGTGTCTGTTGTAACCAAGCTGACATCACAATGCTGCATGTAGTGTCTGTTGTCTGTTGTAACCAAGCTGACATCACAATGCTGCATGTAGTGTCTGTTGTAACCTAGCTGACATCACAATGCTGCATGTAGTGTCTGTTGTAACCTAGCTAACATCACAATGCTGCATGTAGTGTCTGTTGTAACCAAGCTGACATCACAATGCTGCATGTAGTGTCTGTTGTAACCCAGCTAACATCACAAAGCTGCATGTAGTGTCTGTTGTAACCCAGCTAACATCACAAAGCTGCATGTAGTGTCTGTTGTAACCCAGCTAACATCACAATGCTGCATGTAGTGTCTGTTGTAACCAAGCCAACATCACAAAGCTGCATGTAGTGTCTGTTGTAACCAAGCTAACATCACAATGCTGCATGTAGTGTCTGTTGTAACCCAGCTAACATCACAAAGCTGCATGTAGTGTCTGTTGTAACCCAGCTAACATCACAATGCTGCATGTAAGTGTCTGTTGTAACCAAGCTAACATCACAATGCTGCATGTAGTGTCTGTTGTAACCAAGCTAACATCACACAATGCTGCTAACATGTAGTGTCTGTTGTAACCAAGCTAACATCACAATGCTGCATGTAGTGTCTGTTGTAACCCAGCTAACATCACAAAAGCTGCATGTAGTGTCTGTTGTAACCCAGCTAACATCACAATGCTGCATGTAGTGTCTGTTGTAACCCAGCTAACATCACAAATGCTGCATGTAGTGTCTGTTGTAACCCAGCTAACATCACAATGCTGCATGTAGTGTCTGTTGTAACCCAGCTAACATCACAATGCTGCATGTAGTGTCTGTTGTAACCAAGCTAACAATGCTCAGTGTCTGTTGTAACCCAGCTGCATGTAGTGTCTGCTGCATTGTAACCCAGCTAACATCACAATGCTGCATGTAGTGTCTGTTGTAACCCAGCTAACATCACAAAGCTGCATGTAGTGTCTGTTGTAACCCAGCTAACATCACAATGCTGCATGTAGTGTCTGTTGTAAACCAAGCTAACATCACAATGCTGCATGTAGTGTCTGTTGTAACCCAGCTAACATCACAATGCTGCATGTAGTGTCTGTTGTAACCCAGCTAACATCACAATGCTGCATGTAGTGTCTGTTGTAACCCAGCTAACATCACAATGCTGCATGTAGTGTCTGTTGTAACCCAGCTAACATCACAATGCTGCATGTAGTGTCTGTTGTAACCCAGCTAACATCACAATGCTGCATGTAGTGTCTGTTGTAACCCAGCTAACATCACAATGCTGCATGTAGTGTCTGTTGTAACCCAGCTAACATCATAAAGCTGCATGTAGTGTCTGTTGTAACCCAGCTAACATCACAATGCTGCATGTAGTGTCTGTTGTAACCCAGCTAACATCACAATGCTGCATGTAGTGTCTGTTGTAACCCAGCTAACATCACAATGCTGCATGTAGTGTCTGTTGTAACCCAGCTAACATCACAATGCTGCATGTAGTGTCTGTTGTAACCCAGCTAACATCACAATGCTGCATGTAGTGTCTGTTGTAACCCAGCTAACATCACAAAGCTGCATGTAGTGTCTGTTGTAACCCAGCTAACATCACAAAGCTGCATGTAGTGTCTGTTGTAACCCAGCTAACATCACAATGCTGCATGTAGTGTCTGTTGTAACCCAGCTAACATCACAATGCTGCATGTAGTGTCTGTTGTAACCCAGCTAACATCACAATGCTGCATGTAGTGTCTGTTGTAACCAAGCTAACATCACAATGCTGCATGTAGTGTCTGTTGTAACCCAGCTAACATCACAATGCTGCATGTAGTGTCTGTTGTAAACCATGTAGCTAACATCACAATGCTGCATGTAGTGTCTGTTGTAACCCAGCTAACATCACAATGCTGCATGTAGTGTCTGTTGTAAAAGCTGCATGTAGTGTCTGTTGTAACCCAGCTAACATCACAATGCTGCATGTAGTGTCTGTTGTAACCCAGCTAACATCACAATGCTGCATGTAGTGTCTGTTGTAACCCAGCTAACATCATAAAATGCTGCATGTAGTGTCTGTTGTAACCCAGCTAACATCACATAAAGCTGCATGTAGTGTCTGTTGTAACCCAGCTAACATCACAAAGCTGCATGTAGTGTCTGTTGTAACCCAGCTAACATCACAAAGCTGCATGTAGTGTCTGTTGTAACCCAGCTAACATCACAATGCTGCATGTAGTGTCTGTTGTAACCCAGCTAACATCACAAAGCTGCATGTAGTGTCTGTTGTAACCCAGCTAACATCACAATGCTGCATGTAGTGTCTGTTGTAACCCAGCTAACATCACAATGCTGCATGTAGTGTCTGTTGTAACCCAGCTAACATCACAAAGCTGCATGTAGTGTCTGTTGTAACCCAGCTAACATCACAAAGCTGCATGTAGTGTCTGTTGTAACCCAGCTAACATCACAATGCTGCATGTAGTGTCTGTTGTAACCCAGCTAACATCACAATGCTGCATGTAGTGTCTGTTGTAACCAAGCTAACATCACAATGCTGCATGTAGTGTCTGTTGTAACCCAGCTAACATCACAAAGCTGCATGTAGTGTCTGTTGTAACCCAGCTAACATCACAATGCTGCATGTAGTGTCTGTTGTAACCCAGCTAACATCACAATGCTGCATGTAGTGTCTGTTGTAACCCAGCTAACATCACAAAGCTGCATGTAGTGTCTGTTGTAACCAAGCTAACATCACAATGCTGCATGTAGTGTCTGTTGTAACCAAGCTAACATCATAAAGCTGCATGTAGTGTCTGTTGTAACCAAGCTAACATCACAATGCTGCATGTAGTGTCTGTTGTAACCCAGCTAACATCACACAACATGCATGTAGTGTCTGTTGCATAACATCACAAGCTGCATGTAGTGTCTGTTGTAACCCAGCTAACATCACAAAGCTGCATGTAGTGTCTGTTGTAACCCAGCTAACATCACAATGCTGCATGTAGTGTCTGTTGTAACCCAGCTAACATCACAATGCTGCATGTAGTGTCTGTTGTAACCCAGCTAACATCATCACAATGCTGCATGTAGTGTCTGTTGTAACCCAGCTAACATCACAATGCTGCATGTAGTGTCTGTTGTAACCCAGCTAACATCACAAAGCTGCATGTAGTGTCTGTTGTAACCCAGCTAACATCACAAAGCTGCATGTAGTGTCTGTTGTAACCCAGCTAACATCACAATGCTGCATGTAGTGTCTGTTGTAACCCAGCTAACATCACAATGCTGCATGTAGTGTCTGTTGTAACCCAGCTAACATCACAATGCTGCATGTAGTGTCTGTTGTAACCCAGCTAACATCACAAAGCTGCATGTAGTGTCTGTTGTAACCCAGCTAACATCACAATGCTGCATGTAGTGTCTGTTGTAACCAAGCTAACATCACAATGCTGCATGTAGTGTCTGTTGTAACCCAGCTAACATCACAATGCTGCATGTAGTGTCTGTTGTAACCCAGCTAACATCACAAAGCTGCATGTAGTGTCTGTTGTAACCCAGTCTGTTGTAACCAAGCTAACATCACAAAGCTGCATGTAGTGTCTGTTGTAACCAAGCTAACATCACAATGCTGCATGTAGTGTCTGTTGTAACCCAGCTAACATCACAAAGCTGCATGTAGTGTCTGTTGTAACCCAGCTAACATCACAATGCTGCATGTAGTGTCTGTTGTAACCCAGCTAACATCACAAAGCTGCATGTAGTGTCTGTTGTAACCCAGCTAACATCACAATGCTGCATGTAGTGTCTGTTGTAACCAAGCTAACATCACAATGCTGCATGTAGTGTCTGTTGTAACCCAGCTAACATCACAATGCTGCATGTAGTGTCTGTTGTAACCCAGCTAACATCACAATGCTGCATGTAGTGTCTGTTGTAACCCAGCTAACATCACAATGCTGCATGTAGTGTCTGTTGTAACCCAGCTAACATCACAATGCTGCATGTAGTGTCTGTTGTAACCCAGCTAACATCACAATGCTGCATGTAGTGTCTGTTGTAACCCAGCTAACATCACAATGCTGCATGTAGTGTCTGTTGTAACCAAGCTAACATCACAATGCTGCATGTAGTGTCTGTTGTAACCAAGCTAACATCACAATGCTGCATGTAGTGTCTGTTGTAACCCAGCTAACATCACAATGCTGCATGTAGTGTCTGTTGTAACCCAGCTAACATCACAATGCTGCATGTAGTGTCTGTTGTAACATCACAAAAGCTGCATGTAGTGTCTGCTGTAACATCACACAAAGCTGCATGTAGTGTCTGTTGTAACCAAGCTGCTAACATCACAATGCTGCATGTAGTGTCTGTTGTAACCCAGCTAACATCACAATGCTGCATGTAGTGTCTGTTGTAACCCAGCTAACATCACAATGCTGCATGTAGTGTCTGTTGTAACCAAGCTAACATCACAATGCTGCATGTAGTCTGTTGTCTCACAAAGCTGCATGTCTGTTGTAACTAACACCAGCAACATCACAATGCTGCATGTAGTGTCTGTTGTAACCCAGCTAACATCACAATGCTGCATGTAGTGTCTGTTGTAACCCAGCTAACATCACAATGCTGCATGTAGTGTCTGTTGTAACCCAGCTAACATCACAAAGCTGCATGTAGTGTCTGTTGTAACCCAGCTAACATCACAAAGCTGCATGTAGTGTCTGTTGTAACCCAGCTAACATCACAATGCTGCATGTAGTGTCTGTTGTAACCCAGCTAACATCACAATGCTGCATGTAGTGTCTGTTGTAACCCAGCTAACATCACAATGCTGCATGTAGTGTCTGTTGTAACCCAGCTAACATCACAATGCTGCATGTAGTGTCTGTTGTAACCCAGCTAACATCACAATGCTGCATGTAGTGTCTGTTGTAACCCAGCTAACATCACAATGCTGCATGTAGTGTCTGTTGTAACCCAGCTAACATCACAATGCTGCATGTAGTGTCTGTTGTAACCCAGCTAACATCATAAAGCTGCATGTAGTGTCTGTTGTAACCCAGCTAACATCACAATGCTGCATGTAGTGTCTGTTGTAACCCAGCTAACATCACAATGCTGCATGTAGTGTCTGTTGTAACCCAGCTAACATCACAATGCTGCATGTAGTGTCTGTTGTAACCCAGCTAACATCACAATGCTGCATGTAGTGTCTGTTGTAACCCAGCTAACATCACAATGCTGCATGTAGTGTCTGTTGTAACCCAGCTAACATCACAATGCTGCATGTAGTGTCTGTTGTAACCCAGCTAACATCACAATGCTGCATGTAGTGTCTGTTGTAACCCAGCTAACATCACAATGCTGCATGCAGTGTCTGTTGTAACCCAGCTACATCATCACAATGCATGCATGTAGTGTCTGTTGTAACCCAGCTAACATCACAATGCTGCATGTAGTGTCTGTTGTAACCCAGCTAACATCCCAATGCTGCATGTAGTGTCTGTTGTAACCCAGCTAACATCACCAATGCTGCATGTAGTGTCTGTTGTAACCCAGCTAACATCACAATGCTGCATGTAGTGTCTGTTGTAACCAAGCTAACATCACAAAGCTGCATGTAGTGTCTGTTGTAACCCAGCTAACATCACAATGCTGCATGTAGTGTCTGTTGTAACCCAGCTAACATCACAATGCTGCATGTAGTGTCTGTTGTAACCCAGCTAACATCACAATGCTGCATGTAGTGTCTGTTGTAACCCAGCTAACATCACAATGCTGCATGTAGTGTCTGTTGTAACCCAGCTAACATCACAATGCTGCATGTAGTGTCTGTTGTAACCCAGCTAACATCACAATGCTGCATGTAGTGTCTGTTGTAACCAAGCTAACATCACAATGCTGCATGTAGTGTCTGTTGTAACCAAGCTAACATCACAATGCTGCATGTAGTGTCTGTTGTAACCCAAGCTAACATCACAATGCTGCATGTAGTGTCTGTTGTAACCCAGCTAACATCACAAAGCTGCATGTAGTGTCTGTTGTAACCAAGCTGACATCACAATGCTGCATTATTGTGATGTAGTGTTGTTGTAACCCAGCTAACATCATAAAGCTGCATGTAGTGTCTGTTGTAACCAGGCTGACATCACAATGCTGCATGTAGTGTCTGTTATACTTTCGAAGGCCAGCTATTGCCACCAAGCTACACTATGGCGGGCCAATCACAATGTGATACACAATAGGCACCAAATTTCAATGAGATGCAATAATTATGTGCAATGCGTTGTTACAACAAATGTGTCATCAGCTCCACTCAAACATGACGAAGTGTCAGTAAAGAAAATTAGAATGCTGTTCAGTCATCCAAGAGACAACTTCGGGTAAGCAGCAACGATGTACGTTGCGTGCTTATCTGCGTGACTTCATGAACAACAGTTTGCTTGCATCCTTGAAATGAAGACATACATTGCCCATGGAGCCACAGAAACTATTAATTTGAGAATTGCAGTTTAACTGAACTGGATAGTCCATTCCATTTTCATGGTCTGTGACGAGACCATAGCAACGTGACATCATTGGACACACTGTTGCCAAGAAAGAAAGACTGGCCTCAAGAACAGTCATACCAACACCTTTCCAAACAAGGCTGTCGCTGAACTTGCCTTAAATTGGTTTCAGGAAACCCACATTTTCTCATATATTTTTTCAGAAATTAATGTGGGTTATAATAAGAAATACCAATATGCAAAACTGGATAATGGATTATCGTTTCTTCTTTTATTGTTAAAAAATTCATGCACCGAGACAGATAACCTGCTGTTCTAAGCTGCTCATAGGTTTACTCCCTAAATAGAGTTCCTCATATATTCTTTATGTTTGTACCCGTGAAGATTCGGGTTAGAATTGGTCCACAGAAACCATGCTTGTCGTAAGAGGCGACCAACAGGATCAGGTGGTCAGGCACGCCGACTTGACCGGTCATCGTTTCCAATTGCATAGATCGATGCTCGTGCTGTTGATCACTGGATTGTCTGGTCTAGGTTTGATTATTTACAGACCGCCCACATATAGCTGGAATATTGCAGAGTGTGGCGTAAAACTAAACTCACTCACTCTTTTATGTTTGTGCATTCCTTTCCCAGAAGCACATCTCGACTAGTTCTCGTTCACAGTACAGACTCACTGCATCATAGATGATACTGAGATGATACTGAGGACACAACACACTGTTACAAATCACCATTCATACATCACATGCTCACACATCAAAGGGGCGCAGGTGTAGCCTAGTGGTTAAAGCGTTCACTCGTCACACCGAAGACCCGGGTTCGATTCCCTACATGGGTATGTGTGAAGCCCATTTCTGGTGTACCCCGCCGTGATATTGCTTGAATATTGCTAAAACCAACTAAACTCACTCACTCACATATCAAAACTTTAAAAACAAACAAGAATATGAGCTTGGTGCCTATTTTATTATTTGTATTATCATACAGACAGTAGTTTCTAGGTCCTGTTGCATATCTGTGAGATGGTCACATTGATCAGCACAATGACAACATTCTATAGTACAGTGGTTTTGGGGAAGGTAGTTACATACGAAACATGGGCTACCTTCACTTACAAATTGCTGCTGCACTGCTGCCTCTGATTGACTAATCAGAATGCTGTTGCATGCTACGACTTCGTCTCAAAATGGTTGACGAGTCATGGTCTAAACTACAAAGCAAAAAAGCTTAACAAAAACAGTCTAAAAATAAGGTTGGATAAACTACACAACCTATCTAAAATTGTTGCAGCTGGTTTTGCTTGAGAGGTTAAATTGCACCACAAAAGTTCACACGCTTTATGTAGAAATACAAACGACGGACAAACGATTGTATTGCACAATAATCCATTGTTTTGACAAAATCAACGTTCATGACTAGTTGCTGCAGTTTTCTGCAGCTTAATTTAAACTTGATTGGCTAATTCATGTTACATTGAATTCCCTATACATCATAAATGATAAATTAGAACTTAGCACACACAGCTTGACAACCAGTATGGTATGAAATTCATAATGCACCAGTTGAATTGTTTACACACATCAAGTAAGGGAGACATTGCATATATTGCTAAAAACATCAAACTACATGTCCATATTCAAACTAACAAAATTCCCATCTTAACCCCAATTTTGAACACTTCTACAACAAAATCAGTTTCGATATTACAACTGAGACTTAAAGAAGAATTTCAGATATTTCTCAGGTCTGTTAAGAAATGTTTGAATATGTACACGTTAAGATGTTTCTTTCTTCGTAATGACTCCCTTCTAAATAATCAACACAATCCAAGAGTCATGTACACTTAAGTACCACTGCTTCCATGTAAATTGTACAAACCTATACCGACATTGCAGAGAAAACCTTCCACTATTTAAATGCTGCCTTATGTTCTGCAGGATTAACACTTAGGGGCATGATATGAACGCTGAATGGTAAATTTGGAAAACAAGGCCTCATCTTGTAGATTCAAATCATATGTGACCTTTCCACAGGAGAGATACAAAAGCTTCAGAATTCTTCATTCAAGAAGTAGCACTTATAGCATAAATTTATGAAATAAATAAACCTTTGTTCATAATGTCTTAAAAAAATCTCAGATCTTCACTTAATGAGATTCCAATACATCTTGTTTTAAAACTAACTTTGAAAACCAATTTGATAAAATGTTTTAACAATAAATCAAACATCCATTAACATGTTCATGCCCTATGCACAAAAATATAAAAATTTCACATTAAAATATATGAACCCAGAGTAATACCCTATATCAGTAAGGACAGGATGATATGATAAATGGATTTGTCATTGACAAAACAATTAGCAAACTAAAGCTGCTACACATAGCAAATAAATACCACAGGAAGGCGATATGTTTTCTGGCAATGCCAAAGTTTGTCAAGTTGGCGTTGTGGACACTTTTACAGATGGAACTCTGCAGAGAACACTCAACCACTGTCGAGTTGCACCGCGGCACTGTGCAAGAACCCAGTCAGTTCCACATGTACGTACACCAACATCTGCTACGCTCCCACACTGCCTGGTGTGATGTTCCACAGATATAATGTGTCCCTTTGTCCCCTTCCATAGTTGACGGAGCAAGCCCAGTCTCACACAAAACAAACACTGCTACTGCTAACACAACTCAGACGCAGGGAGACCCTCTCAACGGGCATGCCTCCTCGTTGCCATGACAACACAATGGACGCATCCTTGAAAGGACGTATCTTATATTTTTCTTGTTGAAAAAAACGTTTCATTACAAAAAATGTTTTTGTTCATTCATGATAGTATTGGCATCTGAGTGAATTCAGATGGCATCAGATCATCTATCTATCAGATTTTCATCTATACAGCGGATCAAACATACATGTTCTCTTGAACTACAGAGACAATTACATAGAGATTCATACCAATGTACACATCTCAATGGTTTCTACTGGTGCAGTTATTAGCTACAGCAGCGGGCTAAAACAGCACGAGACAGTTTATATATTATATATTTATTTATAAATGCATCAAAACAACCGTACACAAAACATACATTTAATAGAAACTGAGACGCTTTTCTATGTACAAATTGGACCCTGAATACTGGGGTTGAATCGATGAATATGTATATTTATTGCATGGACCTCGGAAACACCTATCACGTAGTTTCCAGCTGACAAACGATCATGTGACATGGAATAAATAAATAAATAACTTAGTATACAACAAAGAAATACACCTCAGCCTACTTGGGCCTCACCGAAACTGGTGCAGATTTTTTTACATAACTTCAAATACACTGTACATGAAATTAACAAGGATCTATACTGTTGAGATGATTGCTTCGAGTCTCAGTAAATATATACGTGGAATGGAAAAAAAAGATGTGGAATGGACTTCATAAGAAATATTAATTGAATTTTTATGAACCGATATCTTCATCATTTGGATGAAACTGTAACAAGATTCTTCCTATTGCTTAGAGAGAAAAGAAATGATTAAGATTTAGCACCATGGTGTTATTTTGTCCCTATTGGCTTAACACTCGAAGTAACCATCATTGGACTGAGATTTTTCCGTAATACGCAAAATTTGGTCATGGATTTCATAAAACGTGTATAAAACATAAATGATATATAAGATTCCACTCGCACATTATCATCTTGATCAAAATGACCAAAAAATACTTTGATGATCATAACAATACAAGGAGCACAATCTGACAAATACTGAAAATCAGAACACAATTTCAACAAAATCAACCACAAAAAAATAACTAAAAAAATTAATTTATCATGATTATCTACACTATAAATGTGAAAAATATTGCACATTATCTGAACCTCAATGCGATTCCACAAAAAAGTCTTTGTTTCCACAGAGCTCGTTAGACACTAACGAACTATACAATAAGATAGGTAGCAGGGAGGAGCAATGAAGTGACTAGTTCAATGGAATGATGAATATGGGCATAAAAGCCTCCCTTGGCTTCATACAAATATGAATTGAGAAATGATATGTCTCGAATGACCTACACGTCGCAATATGTATCAACTCCATAACTTATTTGTCATCAAAAACAACTTGCAAACGATAATAGTAAAGCGATTGATAAATAGATTAGCAATAGCCAAAACAAAATATGAAGCACATAGGATGGATTTTCAGTGGTTATAACGATTATGGTCTTGGACCATGTCTTTTTTTAAATCAGAGGTTAAAACCAGATACCTTTCGGTATATGATAAATAAATAAATATAAAAATTTGGCTAGGACTTAGAGTCTACAATACCTGATTTGTTAAGAGAAACAATAATTTAAATTGGGGTCAATATTAAATTAAATAATTTATATAATCAACAGCTGATGGAATGTTGAAAACAAAGCAAACATACAACTTAAATAGCAATAACAAACTAAAGATGTCGGTTGTTCTTTGGATTGCATCGAGCATGGCTATAGGACAACGACAATGACACTTCTGAGGTCATGATGACGAGAAAAGTAGTCCCGGCTCTGATGTATGAATCTATGAGAGCGAGCAAGGAGATCCACAATTGTGACATACATGGTTAACTCTTCGTACACGAACTTGCACTTTCACGGTTGTTGTTTCCGTTATCGTCTTGCCACTTATCCAAAGACCTGCGTCGGGCGTTCATGAAGAAGTTGGCTACTGTGCTCACTTCAAGTCCAAGTTGCTGTGCAATAGTAGCTTGCATCTCCTTCGACGGACGTTTTGTTTCCTTAAATATTGCATGAAGCGTACGGCGTTGAATATCTGTGAACACCAGTCGTGGTTTTTTTTGGAGGTCGATTTTCCTCTGGCGGCTTTTCTTGCTCTGCCTCTTTCCTCTTGCATGCTGTAAGAAAATTTCCAAAATCAAAATTAAGACATATCTTCACTGCCATGGAAGTCAGAAATAACATATGGAAACAACCCAGATACATATTGTTCAAGATGAGAATAAAAAAAGATCAAGGGAGATAACCAAGGGGGGAAGGGGGTGGGGGGAATTCATATATTTATCACTTCAGGACAGCTTTAGATTTAGTAAGAAATATTCTTATTACAGTCATAGTTAAAATGAAATATACCCTTGCTGTGGTACCTGCCTAAACTACATTTAATCCAGATATGTCCCGAGTGATTATTTCTCTATTAATTAGTTGATCTGAAGACATCTATTTACTAAGAGGCCACTTAATTACACAGTACCTCGAGCATGGAAAGGCTTCGTCTTTGCAAGTCCACCTTTCCATGACTGAAAATATAACAGGCTGAGAATAGCCTTAACAATTTCAATAATCAGATATTTGTGATCATAGCTTACGAAAAATGGCAAATTAATTTTTTATTCCTATTTGTTTTTTTCCCTTTGTTTTCACAAGGCATCACAAGAAATGTGCTTCTTGGAATTCTGTTACTTTGCAAGAGTTACCTCCCATGTGTGCACTTTGTCAGCTCAACTGTTTCTAGGATACAGGCACAATTTATAGCCATAGAAATTACAGAGGGAGTCTATCACCAATGAAATACACTGTATGAATAATACCGACCAGGTGTTATTTCTCAGTAGGGAAGATAAAACATGTCATAACAACTGGACTGGACTATATTTCTATAACATTACAGCATTAGCTGATACTTTGTTCATAAACGGTTAAGACTGATGGGTTCAAAATATTCAAAAAATATTTCTGAGACAAGAATTCTATTCTTTAGAACAAAGTTATAAATCCATCTTTCTAATTAGAAATTGAATCTTGCAAAGATGTTGAATTGATGGAGGATTACAGTAATGGTGATAGTAATTCCCAGTGTCATGGTTACCAGATATTACTTATTGTTACTACTAACACTGGGATCATTGTGCTGCTGTCACAGTACGGCAACACATATATTTCTATAAAACAGGCACACATGCCTCGTTACAAATTACTCTATCACATAAGAAACACAGCCTCGGTCACGTTAACAATTTATAATATCAGTAAAATTAAAATCTCTGTCTTTATAAAACAATTATACATTTACTAAGAGAATAAATATAGTTTAGATACTGATATTGATATTGTGAGCCTAAATTACCTTATTTTTTTAGGCCTACTCAGATCTGGTAGATATGACTTATAATGACACAATGAGCTTATTGACCATAACAATTCTAAGATGCATGCAAAATAGGAGGCAAAAGCATGAAAACGCGGCACTTCAGCAAAAATCAAGAACAGAAATCAAAAACAAAGTGCAGCTTCAATTAATCATCTAAAAAGTTCACAGAATTCACAAACTCCAAGTTAGCTTTGCATCAGTGAGAAAAAATACCATCATGCACAAAATTTGAGAGATGTTTTCAGGGTGGGTAGCAGGTAACAGCAGCTGCAGTGGCTGTTCCGGGGACCTCCCTACTCACCTTGCGAGAAGCGTGGCTGCTGGCCAGGACCTTGGCCGGGGTAAGTTTGGGTGTGATAGGGCTGTGAGGAGGCTGTACCTGTTGAAATAGAGGAGGACGTGTCTAAGAGCTCACTCCCAATGAGACGGGTGGTTAAAGGGCAGGACTTGCTCACCATTTCTTGGCTCATAATTTCCTTTCCATTTCCCCCAGTATTGAATTAAGCCTTATAATTTATTTCATTTCCAATATTAGAATTCTAAGTTTCAAACCATTAGTTCAAATTTTGATATTACCATCCATGAAATTTGGGATAGTGATGTAATGTTATATCACTGAACACGTTTTTGTTTGGTGAACAAGATAACAGGCAATATCACCAAAGAATACCACCCAAAACAACTGCAGTGAATTTTGTGAGTGATTGCGCTGAGACCAAGGAAAGATGAGCAGGCTATTTAACAAGCACACAAGCCAATAGGGGCACGATGCATGACACCACATGAGGAACCCGAGATGGATCACAATGTCAGATTTGAATCAATTTTCTCTAGTAAACACATTTTCCATTGCAGTTTTGTTCCACTCCGTTACCTGTTTATCAGAAATGGGATTATCATCAACGCAAAATAGTGATCAGCAAATCATGAAATAAATGCATTAAAATTAGGTATTGCAAAATGTCTATGGAACTTAAAATGTGCGACAAATTAAAATTCAAAAGTAACAATTTCAACAGTGAAAATGATCTCAGTGCTGAAAACATGAGCCTGTATTATAAGTATCCTGTATCATGCGTGTGGATGATGGTGAGGATGAAGAAAGAAGGAAGGAAGGAAGATGTGAGTCTTGTTAGGGATAGCATCTGAAATACACCTAATCACCACGAAAAGGACCATGCAACTGGCCTTATAGTGACATCAAAAAGTAAAGTCATTCAACATCAGCTTGGATTTGTTCAGCTAAATACTTTGCGAGATAGACCACGCACCCACATGTCTTCGCTTGTCAACAGTTTGTCAATGTCTGAACATTTCTCAAACAAAATTATTTACAAACTCGACAGCTGAAACATGAGAAAAGTTTCACAAAGATTTTTACATCTGGGTTAGTAATTCTGGAAAAATAAGTTAGATTTAATGGACGGATCATGTCAGTATTAGAGGATCATGGTGCAGGTAGAACTGTTTGACAACGGTACAAGAATCTGTATCAAAACTTCGCACTCATGAAATAAAATAAGCTGTTATCCATAAAGGTTGTCCGATACAGTTTACAGAGATTTCAATGATCATGTCCCTTTCATCCAGTTGATGATGCAACAAATCCTGACAGTTTTTCTTTGTTATTAATCAAATCAAAAGTTGATAATGTTTCAAAATGAAGGAACTTTTGTGTTTTCTTATCATCACTGAACAATTATTGTCAGTTGGAATAAGTAATAACAGAAGAGAAAATTTGAACATCATGACATGAAATTTAAACCATGTATTTTTAATGAGCAACATTTTCTATTTTAGGTACATAAACTACTTAAGTTTTGACATTTACAAAGCTGAGCATCTATGCATACCATACATCATTCATATGAAATATAAAGTGTACTTGGTAAATAATAATTGCAAATTTCATTTGGTGGTATCCTTATGCTAACTGCCAGCTCAATGGGTTCAACAGCAGTGACAAGGTTACTGACACTTTCAGCAGAAGTGTTGACAGGCTCAATAATTTACCCTTTGAATGCTAATAAAGATATATGGAAATATTATGATTTTGATAAACCATGCTACAGAATCTTGTCAGAAATGTATTGCTCCCTATTCCTTGTTTCTCAACAGGAAAACAAACACTGTCTATTGTTTGGCAGGACACTTAATAAAATGTAGCCTTACGTAGCAACGTCAGCTCTCAGGGAATTTTCTCACCGTAGGCGGACTTTAAACTCATCTTCATACATTTATGACAGGGTCGTCCTCATGGGTCCTAGCCTGCATTATCAATCAACTGCCTTATTTATAATGAAATAACTAGTATGTCACTTGAGCTTACAAAACACTGTCATTCCCTTATCTCAGTGCATTGAAAAAAGCATAATAAATGGGAAATTATTACATCTTTGACAATTTTTTATGTTCTTTTATCAGGTCAGGATCAGGAATATACCATGAAAGTTCATTTAATTTCAGTTGTATCTGCATGAGCAGTTTAATTTCTTGGTGTAAGGTAAATTATTCACTTCACCCAAACACCCAACTTAAGCTGGAAAGATTTCATCAACAAGGATGATGATGTCAGTCTAAGAATGAGTAACACCACGGATAACAAATCACTTGTTACAGCCAGGTTTCTTGTAAGCGTAGGCATGAGTGAGACACCGTTTACAGCAATGTGTATAGTTAGCCAAACGATTACATTTTTTCTGCTCCTTGAAAATAGTTTCCAAGTGCATCCCAGTACAATATTGTTATTCATCAACACAGATGTGTACCATTGACATCCATTTGATGCAATATCATGGCATGATCTCATCACCAGAAGTGTCTTGATAAACCATGACTTAGCCATTTAACCCTACCTCCCACTGATCCGACTTAAACTAAACCATCAAAGTGTTTCAAATCTAAAATCAAAGCCATCTAGACAGACCGGGAGACAAATAGACAACAAAGCTATCTGACATGTTCCTCAGCCTGCTCCTAGGACGCGAGTTTCGGTCGCTAGGACATGTTCCAACCGAGGAGGATGCCTTCTCATCCTGGTAACGCTGGCATCTTCTCCCATGAATTCATAACCATAGAAAGTTTTGCTATGAAATTGAGAAAATGTGCCGTGTGGGCCTAACTAATTAAAGTCGGCAATGTGAGAGCAAATAGCCACACCTGTTTGGAAGGACATAAAATTGTCATGTTCCTGATCTTTGTGTCGAGTGGAGTGAGAAAACAGCTGTATCTGCGTGGGAAGAAACTAGTTCCTTGTGAATGACATCTAAAACAGCTTTACTCACACTGTTTACACGGAGTATCATTAAGATAAACACACTTAGAGTCCATTGTACAAATATCTATCGCCACATGTTTACAGTCCAGCCTAAAAAACGTAATAACTGTTACTCACACCTTATTGAAATTGTTCCATGAAAATACGGGCATGATAACAGCCTTGATGATATTTTTTCGATGAAACTTTCAAACAATCATTAGCTCTGAAGATAATACACACAGACTAATCTCCAATGCATCAGCAAAAGCTTGACAAATTCACTGGAGTAATGTGATAAAATCTGCTGTTTTATTGATGGCAAACGCTGAGTTCCATTTACTACGCGGCATAGCCAAACGGGCGAGGAGACAGCAATTGCAGGCCAAACTCTTAACCAAAATAACTTGTCCACCCGTGTGCAAGGTTAAAAGAAAGCGATATATTGAAGTAAATAATTCACGCTTGGACAAAGAGACCAGATAGCAATGCCCCACACAGTAATTGCGTTGGGTCGTGGAGACAATAAAATAATATTCCTATTCAAACAGCCCTGTTAACGATATGCCTAGTCAGGTCTGTCTCTTGTAATTACATGAAAGAGGGGAAATCTTGGAAGGATGAACAAAATGGAGATGGGGGGAAAAAGTGGGCATTTTGTACGAGGTTAACGTAAGCTTGGCTATTAGCTGACGAGCTCCTGGCGAAATTGTACGGATCAAGTCCCGGTCACTCTGGTTAAATTTAACGTTGATTTTTTTCACTTCATTTCCTCGAGACAAAAACAGGTTCTCTGGGCTCTTACAAGCAACGACAAGCTCTTTTAATGAAGCAAGTTCCTTCAGTGCGCACACACAGCTGTCAGTCCTGAATGGACCGTTGTCATGGTAACAATTTCTGAAAGAAGCTCAACGGTAGGCAACATGGCTGCTCCCAGGAAGGCGAAACAATACTGGCCTTGACGGAACATGCAAAAATTGCCTCTTAAATGATGACATTTCAAGCAGTTATGACAGATTCCATGGAAAATAACCCACGTTATCATCACTGATGTAAAGTGCCTTTTTTCTTAATGGAAAAGAATTTTAAAAATTGGTATAAAAGATGTTTTTCAATAGCACAACTGGGAATTTCAAATTCATTATGACATGCCTAAACAAAACTAGGAAGAAGAAGAATGACTTAATCATCTTAACAAGAAGGCGCTACAAGCAAAATGTGTCCTGTGGCACCCTCCCTACCGAATATTTTTAAAACAATTCTCCGCGGAAGCATCTTAAATCTCGATATAGATTAACTGAAGATATTCTGCCATTCTAAAAGAAAGGCTAATGTTCAAAAGCATGCTTTAACAAAAGTAATATTAACCACAAAATAAAATACATTTCAAAGCTGTCTCAATAGTAGTTAATTGATATATTGTTAGATACAAGCAAGCCGCAAGAGTGAGTTCTTCAATGGACAACTGAAGCTGACTTGTTGTTACACAACACATGTATATCTGTCCAACCAAATAAACAAGGGGCACTTGCTATAACATCTCTGCAGCTGATTTATGACTCCAGCTATAATCTCGGTATGGACAAGACATATTTGCATCTTTGAAGCTGTTTCAATTTCATCAACAGACAGTAACCTTATGCAAGCAAAACTGCTTACGTGCCTTGCCATCATTAGCATTTCAGGATCACAAGACTGCCAGTTTCTCGACCAGAATATTAATAAACACATGGAAAAGACTTATTAGAAGTTAAAATGGCACTGAAATCATATATCAGCCTAATTATATACACAGCTGCCCATCGGTTGCTGATAAAATGAATCAACACACTTATCAATAGCCATGTCGCAGATGATGGTAGCAAATGGTTGTCATGCACAATTTCATCACAACATCATGCCTGCTTTTATAGATACCATACACACTACGATGATACTTGACTCTAGCAGCCTCCGTTTTCAAAGCTTATTTTAATATCTTTGAACTACGAGAATCTCAATTTGGTGCGCTGTACAAAACAATCTCAGCATTACAGATGTTGCAAGTCTATGTTAAGGTATGGGAGTCACGATCAACTCAGCAGTAACATTGCTTTGTACAACGGAACTGCGGTCTACATTTTTTTAAAGGCATTTTACCAAGATGCTTATTGGAAAGGGATGTGGCATCAGTGGTGATCAAAGGCAGTGTTCATCTTTGGAGATAGTATGTTCCATGGCACCAAGATGTTACGGGCTGGATTATGGACCTCATGCTAATTTTGAGAATCTCGGGTTACATTATTGGCCGAGTCAATCATATTCTCTCCATTGAAGGGGAAATTCCCATACAGCTCAATAGCGTCCCTGCCATGTGCGGTTTGTCAATAATCAGTGATTACAATCAGCCGAGTTAATCCTGGCCCAGAGATTCATGTCAATTGACAACCACAGTTCCAACAATGACGGCTTTTACATCACATCTAAACATATCACTTTGGTAAGTCGAATTTGGTAAGAAATGTGTGAATCATTGGCTGTCAGGTATCACAGCTGAGGTAAAAAAGTTATTAGTTTGGAGTTGAGCATGGGTCTGTGACTATTTGTTTATCTCTCATCGTTTAGCACTGGAGATCAATCTAGAAGTAGGATTAAGCTTAATTACGTTCAAGTTTTATGCGTTCGACATTCTCATCATTAATGATTAATACTTATTGTATTTTATCAGCGAGTTTAGAGGAGGGGCTCGGAACAATTAAACACTGGATCAATTTGCTCAGCTTCGAGCTGAGTGATCGGGTTTCTCTGCGCAAACTCTGGCCATACCAATGCAATTTACCGAGGGGTGGACTGCGTGACATGTGAGAGGTCTGTGTTGTGCTGGCAGCGCGTTGGGCCAGGGCTGAGGTCCAGGACGGGCTAAGCGATCTCGCCTCAAGCAGAGACTGCTAGAACAGCTGAGTATCTCCCAGGCTTAAGACAATAGCAAACAAGATCCCTCTCCCATCCTCTGTTTGTGCCTTTTCTTTCGGCCGATGGATTTATGGATTTTTCTCTCAACTCGGAGAGATCGGGGGAGATACTTAAGAACTTGTGCGATCAATAACTGATTTCATTCATCTAGAAGGAAAAACTTGCCGATTTTTGTTTGCTCTTTGCTGACTCTGTGCGACCTTGCAGGCAGTAAAAACAGAGGCTTTCATCCCAGAGCATGCGCGTGAATAGCATGACGAGGCACCTCCCGCGCCAGGTGACGAGTTCCCCTAGCATTACGTCAACCAGAATTGTTCCTTGGCTGCGGCCTGCTGCGATAACGGTCCGCTTCGTCAAATATGTGCTCTATAAATTCTCCTCAACAATTCTCAAGAGCAAAATCTTCAGCAAAGGAAAGAATTGTTGAAACACTTCAATGGAGAAAATGAAGTCTAAATCTGTCTCTTTTAATTTTGTTCCGTTACCTTCTTGTCAACACCGTTTCTATTGTGTTACTGTGTTAAGTCACTCACTTCAAGCATCAGAGGCATAAATAAACTTCACCCATGGCCAATAGTTTAGCTCCATCGCCAACTACACAGCATGCAAGACTGGACAATGGATGAAAATTAGAAATGAGCCCCACACTCTAAGCCATTCTCTTTGTCTGCTTGCTGTGTCAATGTTTAAAGAGAACTGGTTTCTATTTTGTATCTATGTTGCCGATGATAATCACCATTTTCTCCAGCTTACGTTAGCATGAATAAAACACGACAAACACCTTGCAAACGCACAAGCCATGAAGCAGTGAATAGATACTTGAACTAAAAAAATATCACTGGTTAACAAAATAAGACTACAATGATTGCCACCAGCTACAAAGGTTTGTCTTCAGCTAACCATCAGCTCTCAAAGATAAATTACAACACATGCTCTCATCAATATGCTGCACCAGACACCATATTTGTCTGAAGACTATTTATAGCTTCATTAAATTCAAAACATTCTTGCAATAAAGAACCCAACAATATTAATAAGCCTGTTTATATATCCAAAACCTTTCAAAAACTAACACTTAAAGTACGAGGAAACATAGCTGATAGAATCAATATCCAGTCTTATTTTACAATAAATGATGAGACTCGTACATTGTGTAATATTCATCGTGCAAGTCACAAGGCACTGGGAAGAGATGCTGCATAAGAACATCCCGGACATGATATACTCAAGCAAACAGACATATAAATGCATCTTGGGTGTGGCTAGTATTGCTGCTACTATTAGGGCTTCCATAATGGCACGTAACAAGCCATATGCCCAACTCGTAATTAAATCATTTTGCTTAGTCCCAGCATGCCTGTGACATTTTTATAAATGCCGATGTTCAAGTTAATTTACTTTAGGTATATAGTTTTTTGAATTTGTGAATAAATCAGCTCTACGTTTCAGGGTTTATATTCTCAATATTTCATGACAGGAGTTCTTATTGTGTGATGTTTGATGAACTACCACAGAACATAACCATCTATGTCTTGCAGCAAAGAATGAGGCCAGATATTGTGTGTGTCGAAAAATTCTAAACATCTAAACAAATGTAACTTCATAATTCCCTTATAAAAATGTATTTCACAGAATTCATTAAATCATTTCCGTAACTGCCATCCCCTGGGGCTTGTTGGAAAATCAATGCACTGAAATGCCCCACACAACGAAAAGTCAAACCAAGAAGGTCACACCCATGCACATACTTCTCAAAAGGCAACAAGTTGTCATAGTAAAGGCCCTTTTATCAATCTTGATTTCATTTTAACTAGTGTTGCATTTATTGGAATATTGACAACATAATTTGATACATGCCTGGCCGACTGCTCAAGGGAACGTCCGGCCTCCAATCTTCAAAATGATTCTTTCTCACATCAATCACCGAGAATGGTTCCTGCCAATGCACTTTGGACAGACAAATAACTGTATTTACGCTCTTTCAGACAATTGTTACAAATGTGATTATAAATAGACCAACTCACAATGTGGCTGAGTGTTTACATTCAAATGTTATCAACATATTTTTAATAAAAATATTTCAGCACTGTGTTGTACTATAAATGAATTTAAGTTTTTCCCTTTATTCAACATTATACTATTTTATAAGTTTTTCGAATAAACAAACCACATACTTCTCTCCTAAAATGTTACAACAACCACACAGACAAACAAAAGAAACAGCTCAAAATATTCTAACGACCCCATTTGGGGTCTGTCCATCAGGATTTTGCTGTGCAACCACATGGTGGTAGACCTTTGTAAGGTATATTTCCCAAAAGAGACCAGTTTAAAGTGGTTACATTTACTTCAGCTCTTTCAAAATTTAATGATGTGTCACATCAGCTACCATCAAGTAAATTTGCCAGGGGAATAGCATCGGTTCTCTCAGCATTCTTTCATGTGCAAGCTGTAAACCAAAAAGCATTTCAGTATATTTGACAAGGGGCTGCAATGTATGTCAACGAAACCGCTATGTCAAGCAATAGTTAAATAACCAATGAAGAACGTCGTATTGCTGCAATAAATGGATGAAATCAGCATACAGCCTGTCCCAGCAAATCTCTTGGCATAAAACATTTTTCTTGAGTACTGCTAGGCACCAACCGAATCATCAGTGGAGTGGAAAGGCGAAGTGCATGAGCTTGCATTGTTTCTAACACTTGAATGGTCTCAGTTGGCACACGGAGCCAGGCAGGGATGCTTAATCTCGTCATTACTGCAAGAGGCAAGTTTCTGCCATCCGTCTCTTCAAACCGGTTCCTGGCTAGGATGCATTTTCGTACGCCTCATAAAGCTGTGCATTTATCTTAGACCAGCCTTCCTTTACCGGGGTGTGATTTAAAGGCTGGGAGACATATTAGCTGGAAGACGACCTTCGATGGGGAAACTGGCTAGAGAATGGTGAACAGCCAGCACAAACGAAGGCTTATTCAGGTCGTTGCTTACAAAGCTTCTTTCTTGCTATGGAAACGGGTGAAACAATACTTGGCTATGGAGCCAGGGTTATTATAAACAACATGGCAAGTTTTTCTCTGAACAGGGTCATGAACAGGAAAAGGGTCGAGAAGCACATGAGACATAGTAATTGCTCCATGGTTGAAAATGTTCAACCTTAGATATGGTATGTCCTTCTGTATTTTCCCAGGCATCACTGCGCCTTTCAGAGTTTATTTGCGAAGAGAAAGCTAATTCAACGAAGTCTTCAGAACGCACAACCACTAATGCATGTTCCCGTCCAATTTTCCTGCAAAATGAAAGGCCTATGCTGGCTTAAGGACGCATTGACATGGTGTGTTATTGCTGTGTTTAAATGCTTCAAGTACTCTCCGTATTCAGCCATATTTGCTTTGATTGTGAATAGAACATCGCCTATTACTCTCATCACAAGATTCGTTAGTAATCATGAACCATCACTATCCAAAATAACATTAAAGGGAGATACAAAAACTTCACTTTCATTCTCTTTATAAACCCCAACCAAAGGAATCTTTCTCTTCTCGAGAGGTACAAAGCAATTAATTATCTTTGTAAAATGAAGAAAATGAACATTTAACCTGAATTAAACCTTGTGAATTTAGTACCAACATCAATTTTCACTAGTGTCAAGGCAATTGATCACAAATAATGCCAAAGAACCTGGGAATCAAACCCAGGAAATGTGAACTTTACCAACACAGACTGTGAGGTATTAAGCCTTAGATAACTGCAGAAAGGAAACTTCAGATCTACATATTTAGACCAGCTTTTAGCAATATTCCAGCAATATCACGGCGGGGGAAACCTGAAATGGTCTTCACACATTGTACCCAAGTGGGGAATCGAACCTGGGCCTTCGTGTGATGAGCGAACGCTTGAACCACTAGGCTACCCTACCACCCCAGGTAAACCAGAAATGGGCTTCACAGTGTGTAGATGTACAGAGCAGCTGTGGTGTTAGGGGGATCTTTAGAACGCATGAACAACACAGGCTACCTGACCAGTGTTATCTCCTGTCACCGGCTGACGATATCTTGTCCACTTCCTTCAACACTGGGTAAAAAATCTCTGTCTGAGCCACCATAAAGCGATCACGCTGAATACAAACTCACAGTAATTCCTTTCAAGTGGCAAGTTTTGCAATAGGAAAGCTACAGAATGACTAAGACACTGCCCTGATCTGCAGGTCTGCTTTGAAAGACTTAAACATTCCTACCTTGCAATGAAAGTTTTGTTTTAAGTTGATTCAAAATACCTTTCATCTTGAGCACAGAGAACAAAATACCACCCATAAACCTGTTTCTATTTTCATTATTAATACATTGGGACTCTACTTCACAATGAATCAACATCTGACAAATCTGCTATACAACTTAATATTTAATCTTATGTTATAACCGCTAAGGGGAATATCTTGTCCAAAAGCTCGACTACAAGAGAAAACACCTTGATCTGAATAGAGGAATTCATTCAGGTACAAAGGCTTTTGGTAGTAGCACTGGTTTCCTGCAAGTCTTGTTTAATAAATATGCTTGGCTGTTTCCACATATGGTTCTAAGTTGAGTAACACAAATAGGAGGGTGGATGGTATTTGCCAGGGCTTGTTAAAAGCAGCTTGAAATAGCCCCATTAAGTAAACATGGACTGCATGGACAAAAGGACAGACGGTCTAATTCCCAACATTCGCCTCGTTAGAGGATAATGAGGAATGAGACAGAACTTTGTCAAGCCTGTCTAATGAAGTGGGATAAAATAAACATGTGAGGGGAATTTGAGAATTTAATCTTGAATTTTTCAGGGTTATATTTGAGTAGTAACTTGACTTGAGGTTTTCCGTTGCAAGAGAAAGGGTCAGATTTTGTGTCCTCCAATGGCTACAAGCCCACATTTCCGAGGGTTTAATCAGAAATGTAACTTGTGAGTTATAGCAGGCAAAAACTGGTTTGACAAGAAACACTGTGACAAGCAAAAACCAGAGACACCAAGTCAAAATCTAACTTTTCCACCTAAGTAATATTCCCTTTCCCTGTCAATCAAAACTTTACTCCGAAAAAAATAATAACAGCTTTTTCAACCTTGTGTAGAAATATATAAATCAAAGATATCCAATATACTCAAAGTTGTTATATTTAGGAGAAAGTCTGTAGGAAAAGAAATAAATCTGATCGTCTAACTGTGTGATTTACATCAGGCAATAAATCCATTGGCAATTTCTGTGTCCGAGACACTTTCAATGGGATCACACTGACTATAACGAAGAGAATTAGGCTTCAAATATACTTGAGTGCCGCCTCAGCTTTAGTGCCATCGCCAACCGAAATGCTACATATTTTGACAATCAAGCATGGTAATAAAGGTCCCCTAATTCAATATTCGCCTCCATAATAACGCTGGCGCGTCGACAAAGCCAAAACATGGCGCCCCCTACCCAAGGTCCCGACCTGGCCCCTCTCATTGAGAAACTACAGCAAAATTCCATTTGAGAAAATTTCTGTGAATGTCGGTGTTTCATACACTCCCTCTTGCACAGTGGCCATCAATTCATTTGAGTACGATGCGGCATCCCCCTCTCATAGATAAGTCATAATTTAGGGCTGACCCTCTGATGGCATCGTCACCTCGGGGACAGAGTTTTTCACTTACAAGGTTAGCTGCCCCAAAATAACACCCTGTTACCGTCTTTTTCTTGATGTTGTTTGGATATCACTCATCACGAGCTGTCCAGTGTGATTAATGAGTGAATGTATTTGCACATATTACTTGTCCCCAAGGGGCTGTAAAACGGATCTCACCACATACATCGGACTCTCTTGGAGAAATTGAGGAAAATGCTAAAAAGTTCTATGTGCTTTTTAAGATGAAGGGAATTTGTAAATCAAGCAGAAAGTCGGCAATAGAAATGGCTTGAAAGCTTTACGAACGATGAATAAGGCTTGCGAAAACTGCTGCTGACATTTTCATACAAGTGAAGGACAATAACATTTACATGACCACGGCGACCAAGACTTTACGTGACCACCACGACTATACATTTATACAGGCTGGCTAACCCACATTCTCTCCAACCATCAACTTGAATGCCAGACCCAAGCTACTTTGCAATTTTCAATACGAGCCTGTGTATCTTAGAAAATTGTAAAAATGCTCTAAAAAGAAATGTCCGACTTTAATGGGAAAAGAAACTCAAACATTATAATTACACTACATGTGGTCCCTTTTAAAAATAGTTTAAGAACGAAGAACTAAAAGAAAGGCTTTTTGGTAAAAATTCAGCCCTTTCTGCTAAGGTGTCAAATGCGTTCATTCCTAATTTCTATTAATACTTCAAATTTAACACTTTATGGTAAATTGTTGAAAAAGACCACCAAAGCTTTTCTGTCATTGTCAATACCCTTAGCAGCCTCTAAAACAAACCAGCATCTTGCACTAACAGCCTGCTCCGTGCTGCCTAATGGCTTCTGGAGAACAAACCAACAAACCATGACATCTCATCTATCCAACTATGTAGCTCTCCATATCAAATTCACTGTTTGAAACGCTATGCGAGTTCTCATCTCGTTCACTGGCTTTGTGCCTGAGTCGGGACCTGGCTGAGACAATGATGGTGAGTCTAACGGCAGGTAGCCTCGCACCGAGACAACAGGGCTTAATGATGACATTCTGCGTCACTAACCCTGGCATCGGGCTCTCTGTTTACAATAGACTATCTTGTGGGATTTGCTTAATTACTTGCAGCGATGTCCGTAAGTATCATCCACCATGCTGTCATGTGTGGCTGCACCTTCATTTTGAGTGGGAAAGCAAATACACAAGTTTGAGAATGTGTACGGCTTTCAATTCCTTATGATAAGTTCCTTTGAAGTAGTGGCCATTCAGAACATAGTTCGACAATAATACTTCGGTTTGGTTGTCTGCAGGAGGAACTTCAGTTTCATCAAACAGCTACAAATATTTCTCACCAATGTCACATGACTGTGTTGACAAATGTGGTCCTTGCATCTTGTCGAGATTTTTACATGGAATAAATAGGACCATAAATATTGCTTGTGCAACCTCTCGAAATACTAGCACTTGATAATGCATAATATCACGCTACGATAGGAAAGAAAGATGATAAAATGCTGGTTGGAAAGAAGTATCTAACGTAAGCTAACGCGTCTTGTCTAGAACGGAAACAAACAGAAGCTCGGCGGCAAAGTGTTATAACATCCCCATATACTCAAACTGATCTGGCAGGGAGAATTCTTGATGACTGTGGAAAATGCCAGATATTCTCTCGATGCATATTACATTGTATAATGTGCTTCAAGCACACACGTTGTGCGGAAACGGACCGCAAGAGTTCGGGCCCAACAGACGCCATGGTTCCTTTACACTTGCTTACATTAGCCACAAAATTCTGTTTACTCTCCGAACAAACATTTTTCTTTTGCCGGATTCGGTCTAAAGCCCTCTTCATTAAATGGCACTGTGAAAATAACACACTCTAATCCCTTGCTGTATGCTTACTGCTAACAGATAATCATGCCAGTTTAGAACACTTCACACTACTAAGGCGTTTTCATTCAAAACGAAACGATGTAATATTCGGCTGACCAGTGCGATGAAATTTTCAATATTGCGATGAGCGATTACAAATTCATCATTGCGTCTTAAAGTCTAACTTGTAGTTTTCCAGAAAAGTAGAGAACAAAACCTCTAAATTAAAATAAGGAACTTTTTCTTCTTTTCTAGGCATTGCAATTTCACATGTAATCCTGTTTCCAGCACCTAAATCACATGTTCTGTTTGTTCAATTTCATGGTATTACGTGGAATTCCTAAGATGCGACAAAAAATGACAATAGCTCCACTCTTATCTTCAGGAATAAAGAGAATTTTCATGAAGAAAATCATTTCTGAACTTTTTTTTATGCTCCAAAATTGATTTTTAAACAGTGGGAAGGGATAGTTGACTTTGTTCCCTAATGGATATATGTGCAGAAACCAAGTGACAATAAACCTACCCCATCAAGTGCTCATTGAAAACTTAATACTGTCACATAAACAGTAATTAATTTAGATTCACTTATCTTCAATCACAAAGACAAAATGGAGCATCTGTAAAAACTGTTGTGCATCTATCAAGAAACTTGACAAGTTAAATCACGTACATGAACTTGCATGAAAATGCAGTTGGACACACTCCATAAATTCAACTTAAGGAGACGAATTCAGAAGATACTAAACTTTACTGGTACTTCTTGAAAATGCCAAAGAACCGTTGCTGTCAAAAAATGAAACAGCTTGGAGAGGATATCAGTAACAGTAGACACAAACTTGACAAATAACCTCCTATCAATTAACTAAAGACTGTGAGAAAAATTTACAACAAAGAAATGAAATACTATAAGATGACTATAAACGCCGAGAATAACAGGTATGGGATGTTGAACTACTTTATGATTTTTTTAAAGAGACAATACAACATAATATATGGATTCTGTTAGAGCTCACTTACCTGATCAATTGAACGTAAAAAATTGACATTATCTAGAGTTTAGAATGAACAACAAATGCTTATGATGCAACATTTATCAATGCAGCAGATATCACAGGATGCCATGTCCACTCAAACTCATCAAACTGTAACAACAATCATTCTAGGCAATCAGACAAGTTAAATACAAAAAGTTTTTCATCATTTACAAACCAAACCCACTATTTGCAATCCATAAGATAGGGTTTAGTGCAGACAGCCCCCATTCTATCCTGGATTAAAGGATTGTTGGCCAGAGCATATTCAAATCATTACATATGCAGGTATTTCTAAAATTCAAATGAGATATTCATATTAATATTAGCACATACTGCATTTCACATTGTAGGCCACACGGAGATTAAAATTCATGTTATCTCAGTAGCATATTTCCCATTCTCATCATACAGCTCCCAAGAGAAGCACCCCCCCACCCCAAAGAATAAATAATTGAAAGCATCAAATATTAAAAGATGGTTTAAACCTTCAGACTCTTGTTTCGCGTCAGTCCTGTCACAGTTCAGAGCATTTCCAGTCTGGTATGAAAGGTCCTAGGTGTACCTGTATTATACGAGGCTTTGAATAATTAAATAGTGTTTAACATTTTGACATGTGGTCCAAATACTATTTGGGTCTGTGACATCGAAGAGAGGCCCATTTCAAATTTACACTTTATCATCGCCTTCCCCTATGCTTATATCGTCATGGTGATGATTAATTTATATAAAGGTATGTTGTGGATAAAAATATTTGTACAGGTTATGCCGTCACAGTTGCTATGGTAATCTTAATCCTAAACTTTTGGATTTCACACATGAGGAGGATTTCGACAAGAAGAATAATGCAGATCAAAATATATGTATGGGTTATTCTACAACTGTTGAGCTAGTACCTGTAATCAATAAAATTTACGATTTCACAGGTGATGAAGATTTCATCAATAAGGAATGTTATGAATCAAAATATTAGCATAGGTCATTCTGTCAGGGTTACTATGGCAACACAATCAAAAGGAGGCAATGAAAAATTCATCAACAGATCTGTTGCAAATTATCAAAATATTCAAGGTTGGACTTTGACATGCAAAAGCAATGGCAACCTATCAAATTTTGGACTTGCTAGGATTTGTACCCTACTTCTCCCTGGCTGTACATCACCTGTCCAGTTCCAACATCACGCAATTAACGACAATTGTCTCATGTTGACACAGTCTCGTCAGTAGCCGAGAGTTAATGACGATGCCCTTTGTCTGTAGGACTAATATATTTATCAAAACTGGATCTCTCTGGACTAGATGAGGTAGGGTCCCTCTAGCCCCTCGGGCTGACAAACACTAGCTTGGTGACGACAGGTGAACAACACCATGCTACACATTCAAAGAATGAGGCTCTACAGGGGTGGATGTACACATTCATATTCCAGTTAGAATCACACACCTATTTCAAATGGTTTGTGTGCTTCCTATTATACATACAAGTTTTCCTTTCACAATAAAGATAAGATATTTTAACAAGGAAATTACTGCAACAAAAGGCTTAAACAAAGGGAAAGATATCCCTCCCTGTTGAGTATTTTGTGTGCAATAGCGTTAAGTGTAATTTACGACTTGGTGTATGAAACTGCAGGGAATTTCACATCTGGGTTGGGGTTATGAAGTACTGTTCTCTCAGAATGGGGCAATAGTCAATAGACAATAGTAAGACAGTCATAAATTATTCACGTCTAAAAACAACTCTGGAATAACACTTAAAACTTTTATCACTGACCTTCAAAACAAGAAATCACAAAACATTACCCACAAAAAATGGCCTATTAACCTTAACTATAATCACTTACATTTTGATATTTTTATCTCGATGGTTTCAAGAGCAGAAATTCTGCAAATAACTTGACAAAATAGATACAGTTAAAACCCAAAACTCATCTGTATTGTTAACAAATTGGGATGTCAAATACATACTGACATTACTTATATTCAAAAACTGCAATAAATATGTCCATTTTGGTATTTTTCATTTTCATATGCAGTATTTCCTATTGGGATCTTGGCTTACATTATACCTAGTAGCAAACATACCTTTCCAAAGTAATGAGGCTTTAATTGAATGACCTCAGTAAGTACATATTAAACTGACCACACCGGAGGTAATAAAATATTCAATATGGGCCCTGTTCTACCTTAACAAAGGGAGTCCCTTGATAGCCTCACAATGGCCATTATTTGAAGCTTTGAGAGATAACAGGGAAGGTTTTATCCAATAACGTTTATATTATATCTAATATTCTGCTTTCATTTAGAGACTTTTTTCACATTCCATATGCATTTAATTATGCAACATAAACATGCAATTCAATTCTTGTATTATCGGGGGTAATTGTATAAATTTGGATTATGGGAAAGGTGCTGCAATGTATTAGCTGCTAAATTCGAGGGAATACCAAGGAATTGATTGTGTCAGATCTCTCATATTATTCAATAAAACATGGGATAAAATTTAGAATTTTCATTTGAAGTTGACAAAGAACCCACGCCTGCACTGATGCTTCGTGAATTACTTCAGCAAAATAGTCATATAGAGCAGACTTGGACTTTGATACCATAAAACATGTTCAGGAAATGAAATCCCACAAAAAAAAAACAGAAATAAACAACACAATATAAGTATGTTCATGGCTGATTTTGATACAAAATTGTGCTATTAAATGGCATATAATTTTATGACTTTCTTTGGAATTTTCAAAATCCCGTTTTAGATAAATACACCAGTGGCCACAGCAGGGGGTGTGAAGGGGAACACGATTCAAGTACTTTTACATACCAAAGAGGTCATAAGGCAAACGTATACACAAAACTACAAGCTTCTTCGATTCAAACACTGAATAGCCAATAAATAGACAATTTGACACATTTTTTCTCTGTCCAGCCAAACAAGCAAGTGTTGGTATGAAATTAGCACCTGTATGGGGCAACTGACACAAGAAATTAGCGAGACCCTCGGTAAAAGTCAGCTCCTCTCACAGAAAGCTATTCCTGTGCTCATTTCAGGCAGCCAGACCTCCTTCTTGGGTCAGAACCAGCTGATAACGGACTCGGGGAAGGAAATTAACTCAACGCTCACATTGCCAAAAATTACATCTGTAGGCTGTAGGCTGTAGTGGTAGGGTGAGGTGGCATGCATAATTAATAAGTCAGGAGTAAGGCCTGACTCGACCCAACGCTGGGACCATACCACTGCACGGCACCATCCTCTCCGGGCTGGCCCAACAAAGAACATGCTTGATGCTATACAATTCTCGCCTTAGTCATGCTATGTTCTCAACCCAACGAAAGCTGCTATAAGAAAATAAATTACTCAATCATCCCCTTGAGCCTGGTAATATGAATTGGCGAGGTGATTTCGCGCCATCTTTGTTTTACCCCATGTGCAGGCTTGCGATGCTTTCCACGAGGATAAATGTTCCGGGTTTTAAACCGTGAGCTTAATCCCTCATCAATTCTCAGCCACGTTTAACATCGTTATAACAATTCCTGTTCACGATCTTTCTCGGGGCTGAGCAGGTTTAGTTTAAGTCAAAAGGTTTTTCGTCTAATTGATTTTCGGTACATTAAGAAAGACACTTGAATATTCTACATACAAAGGTCTACTAGCCATGAAAAACTATCATCATCCAACACTCACATCATCAATATATCTTGTTTAACAGAGCATTATCCTTACTGACTGTATCACTATCCCACTTGAATCACTATCGCCTATTGACTATCATTATCCCTTATTCACTGTATTACCTTCTCCTATTGACAACAGCTACTCACATCTACTCAAAAGCTTACCTACCATTTATAATACACCCCAAATACATTACATAACTCCCTGCACCATACCCATCCTCACTATTAACCTGATAATGAGCTAAACAGTATCCTCCTTACTATTAACCTAATGATGCCTTACACAGTACCCATCCTCATTATTAACCTTTAAACACCCTACAATGTACCACTCCTGACTATATACTTATAACACCTCCCATTATACCACTCCTGACTATAACCTTATAACACCCTACACTATACCACTCCTGACTATAACCTTATAATGCCCATAACTATACCACTCCTGACTATAACCTATAACCTGACTATAACACCCTACACTATACCACTCCTGACTATAACCTTATAATGCCCCTAACTATACCACTCCTGACTATAACCTTATAACACCCTACACTATACCACTCCTGACTATAACCTTATCATCCCTACACCACTCCTGACTATAACCTTATAACGCCCTACACTATACCACTCCTGACTATAACCTTATAACGCCCTACACTATACCACTCCTGACTATAACCTTATAACACCCTACACTAAACCACTCCTGACTATAACCTTATAATGCCCTACACTATACCACTCCTGACTATAACCTTATAATGCCCTGCACTATACCACTCCTGACTATAACCTTATAACGCCCTACACTATACCACTCCAGACTATAACCTTATAACGCCCTACACTAACACACATGTACATTATTCCAAGTAACACCCAAACTATACAAATTCATTGTAACTAATGACAACACTGACCAAATTTCCAATGTGATATTAATAATAGTGACAAGTGGCCGATATTCATGGCATATCTCCATGTTCCTTGAAGTCCCAAGCTGAAAGCCAGCCTGATCTTTCACACTGTGTAGAGACAATTGATGCTGATCGGTGGTGTTCATCAGTTAGCGAGTCTGTCGACATCTGCTCACTTGAACATAATACGAAATCACATCAATTCAAAGCTAGATCAATAATGATCAACTGGTGAAATACGAGCACTTCAGATTTATGTAAACTGTTCTGTACATTCCTTCAGCCATAATGCTTCACATATCTCACCTAACACATCTCCCAAATCATGAAAACACTGTCAGACAAAAAACAGCAAACCAATTCAAGACGATAACCTTTTTACATAAAGAAATAACCAAGATTTGAAAGAAGACAAGAAGCCTGTCTAATGTCCACATATTTCAAAATAAAAGAACACACAATACAAGACTATGCTCTTGCAAAATGGAATTGAAGAGTGACCTTATTTGGAGTCAAATATGCTACGGAAGTAAGAACACCCGCTTCTTTCATACAATCACAGTTTATTTGTCAGGAAATTGTAATATGAAAGAATCTAATGTTCTTTCACTTCTTCCGAGTAGTATACAATGACCTATTTTGATCTGATTTGTCCTGGTCAAACCAATCGAAGTGAGTATGATTCAAAGAAATTAGATTTCTACAAATATCTGTATTTACATGGAAACGAGGTAGAAAATGAACGTCCCTCAATTAGCATTGTCTAGACAGAGGACGACAATCTACATTCCTGGTCAATAACAAATATTGTCGGATAACTTAACTATTCATGGCAATCACACTGGGGGAGGCATGAAGACCTATATATATAAAATAATCTTCTCCACCAGGTTATCTAAGTCGTTAATAACTTATTTCAAAACTAAATGTCAAATACATATTTAAGAAGGTTTTTCTTCCCTGGTAAGTCGACTTGACATTATAGGAGAAGATAAAGGTACATGGATAAAAAATGCCAAATTGAAGGACAAAATGGGCAAACTAGTTGCAAGCTTTGTATAAGTGGAGAAACAAAATATGTAACATTTCAATTACATTTGTTAAAATAGGAAGTCATGTGCATCTTGTTACAGGTTAATGGCAGTTTCATAATATTGTACAACACATCTAGGAATTGTAAAAAATGATAACTCAAACATTGTTTAACTCAAAATATGTAAAAAAAAGTACATATTGTATATCTAAGATGGAAGGAAGGTAACTTGGCACTACAACTATTGCGTTACAAAGATTGCCTTGCTGTAGGTCTAGATGCATAGGTATGAACCTCGCACAATACAAACTCCACGAATGTGGCAAATCACATTAGTTGTTAATTTCATTAGAGCAAGCAAACTCATAACAGTCAGGTCAAAGGGAAGCATTCTGTCAAATATGTTGTTATTTCAGTTAAAATGGGTGGCAGGGGTGAATATATAATATATTGCACAGTAATATGGCCCAGAACCAAGGCTAAATGCCTAATTGTGTGCCTCTTGGTACTTTGTGTAGTTTGTCATGAATACATGTAAATTTCCCTGAAAAAAAAATTACATAGGAAGATTTCATTTCACAGCAATTCAACAATCAAAATGTTCTTAATAAGGATAAACTCATGGCACCATTGTTGAACATTATTCATGGGTATAGTGCTGTATGTTGTAATTATTCGTGGAGGAAAGTGTTAGGGCAATCAGGTTAATGAGTCCTGTGTGCTCATTCATTCATTCATCCATGTTAGTTTACTAAAAGGAAAGATACAAAGGTTGCTAATGAATAAATAAGGGAAAGATGATAGCAATAACATGAAGGTTATAGCGGTCTCCTCATGCTATGGAGATGAGGGTTTCTACAACCTATCCGCCCTCAAAAAGATTTTGGAATGCTCCTAAACACTGAATGGACTGTTCCACACTGTGTGTTGAGGGCGGATAGGTTCTTCCAATGTAATGAGGATGTGGTGAAAAGCATCCCATGCTAAATGAATGAAGGAAATTAGTAGGCAAATGAATTAATTCGTTTTAGAAGGGTTAGAAAGGTCAAGGTCATCCCAGAAAACTAAGATGTACCTGAATTTTACGCTGTTTCAAATTAATCAGCTTCAGTGGGAGAGGAGGAGTGGACTCCCCTGAAAGCACCAAACTGTAAAATAGGAAATGAAAATTAAAATCTGAAAAAGGAAGAAAAAGAAACAAAAGCAAGGAAACAGAACAAAATCAAAACAAAAGTCAACAAAAAGATAGGTATCAGAATCAAATAAAACATGTGAATAAGACAGATTTGAACACAAAAAAAGATGACATAGTGTAAAGGAAAAAGATGGCAGAGCAGGTAACAGTGGTGTCTGCGTCTGTGCACTCTGTTACCATGGTGATGCTATATTCTTACATTCCAGATAAAAGAAATGCTTGTTTTACTTGAAAAGAGACCAGCTTATGTGTGTCAATTGAAAGAGTGACCCTAGTCGCTATGGTGACTGTAAACACTCCTGGTTTTTGCCAGCAGATCTGGATGAACACAAAATGCCAGAGCGTATCAAACTGTCCTTCAAGCTGTGCGTTTTTACCCCGGTGTGACACAACTGACAGATGAACCACTGCAGGTGTTCCGGATTACCCATTGTACTCAACTATGACACAATAAAACATTGAGACACATATCACATTCAAACCTTTTATTCCAAGGTTGATTTCAGTTACCTTGCCGTTACAATTGAGAGATGAGAGAATTATTAACATACATACTTAAATCTATTAGTTTCAAGCAAGTGAGAATATTAACACCTGAAATGCATGTATCGCGGGGTTTTATTGTTTGGTGTGATTTTAAATTTGTGTGAATGCTTGTTGACATGATGTTCCGGTGACATGATTTCAAGGAGATGAGTGAGTGCAGGCATGGGCCCAACTCTGGGCAAATACTGGGAAGCCCATGTACGGCCCCTGCTCAATTTGCTTAACAATTGACGGGTGTTGGAGTGACCTAGTTGGCCTAGATTCTATCCTTTGTAGTTGGGGAAACCCCTAACCTAAAATTACCTCGACTGGCATGTGTATAATAGATAATCAATGGACACATGATGTAGCGGTTGTCTTCATCGATAGTTGCCACTTGATGCGAGGCGTCACTCCCAGAGACACAGACAACCGTCAATCACATTGCTCTCACCTCATGCAAGTGATACTGTCACTTGCGATTGTTTCAAGTTAGTGGAAACTTTCTCCCAGACGATAGCGTCGGTTTTAATTCCATACTTGTCAACCATGCTCATTGTGACCTGGTTGTGTTGTTACAAACGTTGATGTGCATTGCAAGATTGATCTGTTGGGCAGGGACATGAACCCAGTCTGATCCAATCTAAAGATGTCTGCCTTATTATGATTGCCACCAGTTTAAATTATCCAGAAACATATCATTTTCAAATGAAATAAATTATGAAAATCCTAAAGCTTTATTTGAACGTCAACAGCTTCATGACTATTTTGAGACAAATTGATAATATTAATATAAAATAGTCATGTTAAATGGGTGTCCTAAATTGTTTTCCTCAAATAACTTTCATTTCCCATTACTTCCAAATGCAGCCTATTTTCCCCATAAGCCATACCTCAGTAGGCAACATGGCTAAATTTTTAATAACGCCAGTCAAAGCATCCTGGAAACAGACAGAGCTACGTACTCTGCAACCTCCTCTTACAGGTTATTCGTGTCAAGCTTGCTCCCCTTGGCTTTGTTGTCAGACAAAGGGAGGATGAAGAAAGACCTGGAACACCTAGCCACATCCTCTCAACCCCCACCCCTACTTCTCCCCCATATCCTCCAGCAGCCTGCTTGGACATCGCCTACCCACTGTGCCCAGCCTTGTCATTCTCTAGCTGCACAGATGTACCGTAACAGCTGGTTAATGACAAACTTCCAACTGACTGTAAGCTTAGTTTTAATGTACATGTAACCAGCATAGAATGATTTATCATTTGGGAACATCTTTAAGTTAGTTAATACTTTCAGCTTAGACGCTTCATATGATGCTTTGGATGTGCATGAATTATTGCGAAAACTAATGTTTACTGTTATGTCATTTTGAAAACTATGGAAATTATTAACAGATGTGGTGTAATGATTTGGTTTGAATGAAAATCCTTTCTTAAATAAATAATCATAACATACTTTTTCCGCTTTGGCATTTACCCTACATTAGTGAGTGCTCACCGTGTAAACCATTTCACTAATGTTTTTGTCTGCGTAGAATGACGTTTCAAAAATCTTATTTACATGCAAAACAGATTCCTCAATTGACAGAAGCTTTTATCTTAAAAACGTCACAACAAACTCAATCAATCATGGCCAATATTTAGGGCTGATAAAATTCATTTTACTATGCCCGAGACATAATCGCTCAGCTTAATTATCATAATAACACAATTTCCTTTTTCAACTAAACAGCGGTGACCTCATTTGCGGAGTTTTCTACCAACCAGGTAGCCTATCAACGTAATTGTTTTAATTGTACTACTATGTGTACACAAAACCGCATCTGCAAACCATCAGCTCCCATCCGACTTCAGAGAAACTTGTCACCGTAGAACAATTAATTCCCCTGCATATACACTGGAGCATAATTGTATTCCATAGACTCTATGCTCTGAGTTTGTTGGTTAGAGCTTTGCGAACAGTTTGTTAGTGGAGCCAGCTTAATTAACATATTCACCGTGGGCCTTTCATCTCCACGTTCATTGTGGGGTTACCTGGCGTTAATTAGCAAATATATTTTCTCGGCACCACATTTAGGCTGTCATTCTCCACTACTTGCTTCATTTACATAATGAATTATGGAAATGGGGCTTTCAAATCAAGCTTTATATTTTTCAAAATGGAAGTTTGACCCGTGTCAGAGGCAATAAATGCATGGGTTTCAGGCTGAATGGGATTTATGAAATCTATAGAAATGTCGCACTCTGTAATGTTATTCCTGCATGTGGTTCAAAATTATTAGGCGGAAACGAGAAATTTTCAGGAGGTATGGAATAATGATACCTTGTATAATCGCCCTGAAACACACTTTGTGAACTGTCACTATAATGGACTGAAAATTAATAAAATAAAATATTACCAAGATATCATCACATAAAAAGCAAATTTCAAATTCTGTCAATCCCTTGAAAGCTTACATTTACATCACTTTCACTAAGATTATAGACTGAGTTGCAGTCTGATGCAATATCCTAGTTCCGGGGCATTACTACCTGGAGGCTAAAAGCGAACATGAATATGCATCTGAGCTTGTATTTCCTGATACACCTGGGCCCACCAGCTTCTGTACGGCAGCTCTCATTGTCATGGAGATGAATATACAGTTATTTATAGAACAAATGACTGACACTATCCGCTCAAGCAGAAATGTCATAATTCTATGTGACTGCAAAATATATTATCCTGAAAACTATCCATCCTAAAAGCAGATTGTTTTGGCTTGAAACATAATTTATTACTGCCCAGAATGATGTAGTAAAAATATACACTCATGAAGCCCTAAACAATTACACTAAGAGCATGAAGGGAAATTATTTGATTTACTTTAAAACAGATGAACAAATGTACAAAAGCAATTCCAATTTTTTTTATTGAGTCGAGTCTAGTCAATTACAAGCCCAGATCAGCTTTATTGCCTGTCAGATAGATCTACGCCAAACTCGCTCACTTCACAAATGAAGAGACGCCAATAGTGAGTATGACTACAATTCCACAGATGTCATGATTATTCTTGAATATTACGACCAACTCGGTGAACAGGGTACTCTCGAAGGAAACATTTCCTATTACAAGTTCACACACAATTACATGACACTGATAAAATTTGGAGGAAACTTTGACAAAAGATTAAAAAGATCTCATTGTGTCAACACTAACATGTGAAGTCAAAACTAAAAGATAAACGAAATTCCTGTCCCAAATGTTGTGACTTGAGAGATCTACTCAATAGCGTGTGCGTGCAAATCATGAAAGATTATAATACCTTCAAAACCGGGAGGCATATTGAACTTGTCAAATTAACCAATGTCACATGGACACATTTTTCTGTTGATGTGAATTTGAGCCCAACAGGATGAGAAATACAGATATATAACAATTCAGAGCCAGTCCCTAGAAGGTGAATCTCTTTCAGATGGTAATACAATCCGTGTGTCTCCATGGCAACCATGGCGGGTTTACTAACAGGATATTTTTGTCCGTTTCCTTGTGTATAAATCTTATTGGGTCTGTAGGTAAACATAGGGCAGTATGAAACTCACTTGCCATCGATTCAATCGCTGTATGTCCTGGCATTTATAACATCTTCGCCAAATTCATGAACGTACAACTATTTATAGGTGTTCATTTGTAGATAAAGGAGGCATATCATATTTAACAGCATTCATACTTGCTATCTTTCAAACAATAACTGCTGACTTCTATGAATGATTCCAAACTTTAATTTTGATATCCATGTTGTTAAAATAAACATGCAAAAATGGAGACAATTTTTTTTTCCTAATAATGAAGTCTGCAAATGAGAAAAATTGACATAATATATTTTATTTGAGTCGATAACTCAAATGAAAGTTGTGTTTACAAACTATCACGTTTTCAGTTGGTATTATTCAGAATGTTCTCACTGTTCTATGGCTGAAGCAACATGGTATATTTGCCGTCTCCATGGCACAGCTGAGCATTCCGAAGAAACAGGCTGAATGAGGAAGATAATCGGACACACCCATGCCAGTATTCAATTAGAAAACACCTGTTTGTATGCATTGCATCATGACTCATATATTCATATCTGTGTATTACTCACTTAGAAAACCCATGGTAATATATTGCTGTAAGGCTAACAAAAAATGTTCTGTGTTGGAATATTTTAGACACGCATATCTGTAGGAACAATTACCTTTTAAAAACATTTTCTTAAAATACTGGCCAGGAAAATATATCTGCCAGATGTTTTGGATGCCCCATATCCTATTCACAATACTAACACCTGATATTGGTTAGGGGACCCTAAAACCTGCTTAAGGGGTTCAGTACTGAGGTAATTTAATCACAACCTAAACCACGGTTATAACTAGTGGTCAAAGAGACCCAATCTGTTTCTAGAGGGTCAGTAGATTCCTTACAACCCAAGCCCTTGTCATACTTCTGTCAAAAATGCCCGATCTGCTCCTTCTGGGTTAGCGGATTATTTCATCACAACCCAAAACAGTGGACAGAGGGCCCAATCTGCTTCTAGAGGGCCAGTAGATTACAGAGTTCCTTCAGCAAGGCCGGACAGTCACATCTGTTTCTACACCTCTCCCATTGTACCCCTGCCATCCAGCAGTGGACCGACAGCAGATTTGACCATCGTCAGTCACACCTATGATTTACACCTAGCTCATACAAAGGAGCTTATCTCCACAAGACCGGAGGCACAGGGCCTGAACAAAAGATCGCCTGCTGATGCCTTGGCTTTAGGGACAGACAAAACCACTCCATCACATGTCAATGATTAAAGTAATTTTGAAATTCACATCTCAATTAGCATGATTGTTGGGTTTGAAGACTTGTATGATTGCTTGTTTATGTCATGGGTTATAAAATGTAGGATTGAACAAACAACTGTGATCATTCTCTCACTGTACCTGTTCAAACAACATGCTTTCTGATTGTATAACTGACTTATTGATTACTATATTGGACATTGATTTAAACATAATAACACAATGCATTTGGGGCAATACAATAATGTTTACACTCAAGGACTGGACTTGTCTCAACTTTGCCATATAAATGTGACAACTGCTATGTATTAATAACTGTCAATGTTATAAGCATGATGAAATGTTCATTATTCTGCCATTTGACATTTCGAGCCATTATTCTTCAAGGAAATCTCCATCCCGTGAAAAACAATTACATTATCAGTCTCAAACCTGACAAATTTCTTAATCTCTTATGTTCACAACCAACTACCTGTATCTCCAAGGCTCAGCTTTAAAATGTGTCATTTGGATATTACAATCCAGCGGCCATAAACATCACCCATGCATAAAACACAAACTAAACTTTTTTCCTAACATCAAAAGAAACAATAGCTGTGTGCTATGGTCTAAACACCACTTTGATAATGAAGCCACAAGCCTGGGATTGTCCCTCTGGGCAAGGGTTATTCCCTAAATGCGAGTCTCTTTGTTTCAGTGAGTTGCCTGTACCTAGACAGTGGATATGGGTGAGAGACTCGGCCATTCTCCACCTGTCAGTGAGAGAGAGACAGAGAGGCTGGCGTGATGTCACAGCTCCAGCTGGCCTTCACCAGAATATATAAATTTCATTCACCATGCTTGATAATGCATCCATTATTACTTATTTGAAATTCAGACTATATGTAAAATATCATATTTTAATTACAGACACTAGTTGATTAATTTCTGTTCCATTGGCCATGTATGATAAATTTAAAAACCAAATCATTAATAGAGATTACGATATTTTTACATTCCACATTACATCCTTTCTTTCTGAAGTTAAAAGCAGTTGTCTAACCAACACGTCCTGGGATCACAGTACCATTTTGGACATTCACACACATACATAAATCGCAACTGCTGACAAATATGGGGTCTTAGAAGTAATTTAGCCAAATTCCCTTTTATTTATTGTTATTATGTGGTAACTGTAGATGAAACTGCATGAGTTCGCTGCTTCATATTGCTGGCGTAAAACTAAATTCGTGCTGTCTCTATCCATCAGAATGCCTGTTAACTCTCTACGCTACTGCTTTTGATCAATAGTTCGCAGATGTCAGCCGAGCCAATTAGCTTATTTTCTTCAGGGAGTTTCTTGTCAATAAAAAGAATCCAGATAAATTTAGATCTTTCACTGTAGGTAAAGATCAGGTTTAAAAACTATCCTGTGTTATACATCAAGATTTTTGTATCTGCACCAAATACTACAATAGTACACAACGCAACAATGACAGGTGCTTGTATGAATTTTACTGTTATACATCTGTTTCATGGATGAAAAAAATAGTAGAATGAATATTGATTAAAAATAAGGACATGAATCTGTTGAAGCTTTGACTATTTTTTTAAGGTTTGATAAAATAAATTTTGATGACGATGTCCAGTTTTTGACACATAAGAACCTGAAATCTTGATAAATTGAAAGTCTACATCCGCAAAGACTGTGTTTTAGAAATTTGACTCATCGCTGAAAGCATGCTGTAAAAGTAATTTCTCTAGTATCACCTGGTGCTTGAGAATAACCCTTAAAAACAAAATGTTAAATCCAATTTAACACATGGTGCCCTGGTACAATATCTTAATTAAGAGAATCTAGTTCATCAAATTACACACCAGTCACAGACTTGGGCAACACAGAATAAAACAATGGTAGAAATGGCTTTGCGAGCCATGAATAGAGCTTGTCTACCACTACTTCCATCCATCCTATTGGGTTGGCTTTGTACAGCAACGAGAAAATAGCTTGGCAACGCTCGACTGCCACAGCGCTGTCATGGCACTATTATGAAGCAGTGAACTGCAACTGAAAAAATGTCATAGCGACTGCGCCAAACAGGAACACTCTGAACTTGCTCTGAAACAAAAGTGGTAACTAGGCAACCAGATTGCTCTGAGAGAGCTGCCAAGGAAATGGGGATTTTCAACCCCACTTGTTATATAGCTTAGAAACAAAGTCAAACCTAGTATCTTGGTTCACTACTTGTACCTTCAGAGCTTTACGGAAATATGATTATAAAACACTGGTTTTGACCTTGATTTGGAATATTCATGACGTAAATGGAATAAATCTTATAAAATGCTCAGTAAATTCTTCTTAAACAGGGCCTTAGTTCTTCTTAATGAGATTGCCAATGGTAATGTTTTATCTAAATTGGCCATAGAAGCATCGTGGTTGATTTGAGTGGTGTGAGCAATGCCAGGTATCTGTGAAATATCTCTACAAGCCCAGCTGGCAGAAGGAGAGCGGGACTGCCCGGCATGTAGTGGGGGCCATCAGTCCCTAGGGCTCCTCACAGTGAACCGCTGGTCAATTATATGTAGCTACAACCCTTATAGGGCTTCACTTTAAATTAGCACGAGTCTGTGTGCCATTGTAGCTGACAGTATTCGGCCTTTGTTCCCAAGATTATTGTCTTGGTACAAGGCTCTGAAGCCATTAATAACCTCCGGTAGTAGAGAGAAAAGAGGATGAATTGTCATAGAATATTAATGTGCCCAGCATCCACCGAACAAACAAAACTAAATTAAAAACAGCTTTGAAATATTTTTGCATTTGCTGATGAAGATTGTTTCATCAATGTTTCTGCCAGAAAAATTGTATTTGTATTTTTCGTTTCAGCTAGCTGTCGGGTGCTACTTTTAAGATTTTCTAAAAATAGTTTTGGAAGCTCAGCGTTGTCCAGAAGCAATCACATGAAAATGAATCCTAGAATATTGTCTAGACCTGTTTTTTCCAAGATGACAAATTCATCCTGAAGCAGAAGTGCTATCGGGAATAAAGTTGATAATTGTTGTACAAAGATACACAATTGATACATATCCCTATTACAAACTCTACAATGAGCTAAACCAAATAATAACACTGTACAACATTAAGCCACAGTGTAGTAGAATGTCACTATTTCTGTGAAACATAAGTGTATGAATCATGCGACTAGGTGCTAAAATGTTACACATTGTTACTGTAGAGACCTTACAACAGAGAGTGGTATGAAATGTATCACTCTGTGACTGATCTAAATGATCCAAATAATTTGTTTTAGGATCAATTTGGCTGACTCCTTGACATCAATTTATTGATCAACTTGAGTCAAAACATACAACACGTGTCTTAGGCTATTTCTCCAATGTAGGAGATCAAATCCAACGTTATATAGCAACTTGAGATCATTTAAGTGAGAAAGCTGTATGGATGTGTTTCACTTTTCACACTACTAATAAGACAGATACAAGACTGAAAGAATGAAGTGTGGGTGTGTAGCTATTCCTTACAAGCAGTAGTGTAAATGACATAACCGAAAGAAGGATACTAATACTGAAACAAAGAATGGAAAGCGCAGAGAGGAATATTACCTGCTAACCGAAGAGCTGACATTCTTTGAAACTCGGGTTCTTGTAACCATTTCCACATCCTTCTAAATGTTTCCCGTCCAGACTTGAGTTTGCTCCATGGCTTGGGGTTTCTCAACAAGTCGCTCAAAGTCCCTTGACTCCGACATAGTACCCTCTGTGCAAAAACTGCTTGTGGTATGCTGTAGCGCTTCAATTCGCTACTTATTCTTTGTGCCAACTCTTTTGTGTTTATTTCTTCAACTTCTTGTTGCTTATTGGGAGATTCACATCCTGGCCCCAGTCTGTCTCGCTGTGGACTTTCACTGTGTGGAGAGGGAGTTGGTGCTGACCCATGAAGACCATTCATAGGGGACATCATTGGATTTGGAGAATGAAGACGGGCAGACACAGGGTCAATCCGAATTGGTGTGGAGGAATACGGTGAATCAAAAGTAGGCGAAACATGCATTTTGCTTTCGGGTTTAGGCGAACCAATGCCGTTTTGTCCATACCCGTATCCAAGACCTTGTTGGTAGTTATTGCTCATCATGGTCATCGGTGTGGCACCAAGAGATGGCCCCATGTTCATTCCCATACTTATCTTGTCGTAGCGGTATGGGCCCATGTCCATCCCGATCCCATTATTCTGAGGCATCAAGGTAAAACTTCCACTGACATTTGACGAAGGAACATGACTGAATTTGTCTGAAACAGTTGAGATCGGCGGTAGCGGCTGAAGAGGGGTGAGCGTTGCGTAGCTGTTAGTAGGACTATAGTTGGGGGACATCCTACCATTGAGGGTATGGTAGGTGGCCTCCCCCATTTGGGAGCGGAACTCACTGCTGTCTATCATGCCGCTAACACTGACTGGAATGGCGTCTGCCCGGGATATACTAGTAGGCGAGACGGACAACTCGGGGTTACTCACGTACTCGGTCTCGCTGGCTGTGCTACTACTGGCGGGCGCCGCGGTTGTGCTGACAGACGACGAATCGCTGATTTGTTGATCACTCGTTGGGAGCTCCCCCATGTTTTCCATCGTCATTCCTACGATCAACAACCGATCGAACAATAAAGAATGATAAACTGTCACTTATTGTAACCTTTGCTAGCGATCTGCTGGTTGGCTGGTCTGTTTAGGGGGCTATTTACGTACGCTGGGGAACTGACAATAATCTCCAAGCCTTGGTCGATCCGCCATGTTTAGACAGCTGTAACCCAACGACCTGCGCACAAACGCACTGCGCATTTCAAAAACCACAATACGCGTGCGCAAATAATTAAGCGTTCGGGGTTCGCATACGTTTAGCGAGTTACCTTTAGTTTGGTCTTGGTGTGCAACCAACACACTTAAGACCTACCGGGTATTACATGTGATTTGATGATCACCTGTTTGTGATAGTTCCATTTTGGAGAAGTGATAGCTATATATCGCATAGGTAAATATTCTTGTGCATGAATAAAAGAACAGGTAAAGTTTATTTTCTCTTTTTCTACAATAAGGGCTTTCTTCTCAAAACTTTTTCCTCCGACTTCTGAAAAGTTTCATGCTTGTTTGTGAATGCTTTAGTTTAATACTTGTGTTGTAATGTTGATGGGACTTTGTTTTGAGATGTCCAGTAAAGCACATAAGTGGTGAAAGTTTGACGTTTCTTCAACTTTAAGTAAAACTTACTTACATATATTGTTTACAGTATTACGGAAAATGGGCGCTTTAGCCAAGTATGTAACTATTTCATATACTTTATAAAACATTTAATGTGTGCACGTTGATTTAATGTTATTAGATTAAATCACCCGTGCAATACCTTCACCGTGTGTGGTTGTAAACAGGGGTTCGACTGAGTACAAATTAAACATATTTAATTAGTTGTCAACGCTTGGTTAGTAATTGTGTACGAAAACTTTCAGAACTTGTAGAGCCCATTTAAGCATTATTTATTGTCGACAGTAAGACAAAAGTATCACAATCAGTATGCCGAGGCTTTTTGTTTATCATGTGCGCTTGCGAACACAATTTACAAGCATATGCGCCGGGTTATGAATAATTGACGGGGCCGTTGTTGTGAAGATTGATAATTAAGACTGGCAGCTGAGTGTGAAATCACATTGCATATACAAGACGATTGCGATCTGAGGTTGACAGACCTCAAAACGGTTGACGGAGGTCCCAGTCGTATGCTAGTCTATAAATGTACATCAGATCTATGAGTTATGAGACTGTATTTTACTTTACCAATTAAGGTTGTATAACTTATTTGAAAACGATGTCTTTAATCACTGAATGTTTCAAGTCAGCTTTTCTTATCTAATGTTTTTTATGCATCGAAAACGTATTAAACACAATAACACAACAGCATCTTAGTGTGCAATGGTGTTTCAATTTTGAAAGTTAATATAAATCGGGTTTGATATGGTTTCGCTTTAGAGACGGCAAGTTGCAGAATTTCTGTCTTGTTAGTGTCTTTACATGAAATGAAAACATGTTATGTTATATATACCGTGTTGAAAGCATACGTTACACAACACTTAATGCACGGCATTTGTTTAGACAGTATCACCAAAACAAATATAGTACATAGTGAACTTCCACAGAGTTTCCTTAAGTTGTGAAAGATTGGCGTGTGTATAACAAGTGTTACTACAGCATCGGACAGGAGTCAGTATGAACTAAAGAGCGACTGGACAAAGACTGACCGCGATGGTGCGAAAAGAACCACAAATAAACCAGTCATGCACGATACACGTTTTGAGTAGCTTTCCACTAAAAGCGCGCGTGTATACAATCATCGCCACGAGCTTGTACGTCACGGATATGAAGTGGACAAGTTTGAAATGTCGGTGAAATTACCATTATATTAGTTCAGATAAGAGATGAAGAGGTTTAACACGTCTTTATTTTAATGGATGTGTTATTATGTATACCGGTTTATACTGAGATTAAACGTTAATTGGTTCTGGAGATGTAAGTGAATATTCTTGCATGTGCAACAGGCGCATAGAATGACTTCACGCATGACGTTTGAAAGACATATGAAGAACATCTCGGTTCACGTCGAAAACATATTTATACAAGCTTAAACAAGGAATTCATACAATAAGTAAAGTTTAAAGTTTCACATCAGCAAACAGCAAACAATACTACAAACCCCTATTCCCTGAGAAAGAAATAAACCTTGACACTCAATGCATGATACTGCAGCCATGCACGAACAGAGATTTAAGGACTATAATTCTCGATGATAAGTACTTTATCAGAAAACACGCGCCCGGGTGATAACGGTAAATTCTCCTCCTATATCCTCCTCAGCAACGATTTCACTATATCTCTCACGTCGCCTTAACACTAAAAGACTAAATCTAGCTAAAAGAGTTAAACAAAGAGGCAACTTAACATAAAACCTACAAGTCATTGTTTTCTTCCCTGAAACATGCTTACGGTTCTGTCCACACGTAAATCTCCCTATCGGAACAACAGGTAACTGAAACGCTGACTTTCGATTCATCGAGCGTTTTGTTCAATAGTTACTTGTCGGTTTACCTCAGCTTCGAGGCGATCAAAGGCAGAAATGGCCAAAATACTGATTTTCAATAACTCTCCTTGCTTGGTGGCCTGATATCAATGCAAAATAATAAAGCGCTTCAGAAGGGTAATTCCAGTTGCATCATCCAAACGCCTTCCTTTGCTGCTGCTAAGAGGAATAATTTTGTGTTTTAAGGTCACTTTTGCGATGGATTAATGTCAATTTCACTTCGGATACTACACTGCTTGTTTACGGATATGTATAAACGATGTGGATGTCTCATAGACATAGCTTGTTAATTGCGATAGGTAAGTGAACGGTTTTGAAGAGGTCGGATGATGATGTATAAGATTATGTATGACTTGTGTTTGTACAAATGGTAGAAATGCACGTGCAGTTTATTCCCAGGTAGTCAAATACAACCATGCACATACAGTAGTTAAACACTCGGATTTGTACTGTACACGTGTCAGTCAATACGACTGGCTCATATCCATCTTGTATAAGTTTAATAGTGAAATGTCAGTTTTGTCGGTGTTAGTGTCAGTGTTAGTGTCAGTGTTAGTGTCAGTGTTAGTGTCAGTGTGTGTGTGTGTGTGTGTGTGTGTGTGCGTGTGTGTATGTGTGTGTTAGTGTGTGTGTGTTAAATATTTAACCTATGGGCTTTATCAACTTAAACCACATCCATCACTTCGACACAAAACATATCTAATCACCAATTTCAAAGTACACAAATGTACCTTTTCATCACACGGGTATCAAATTTGTCAATTTCACGTTGAATATATTTCTTCACAAAACCACAGCTATTCGAAATTCTTAAACCAGTTTCCTCTGTTTGGGACTGTCTGTGAGGCTTATAAACTTACTGTAGAGATTCTAACTTTTGAAACTTAAAAGTGAGCAAAAGAGGATATTGTATGCAAGAAGATACAATAATACAGGTCGGGTTGTTTATTACACTGGACATGTGGCAGAGAACGTGTAACAACAGTAGACTTACAAATCTGTAGGTGTAAAAACGCCATTCATAGACCCCCCGAGGCTATAACCGGAACGATAACAAAAGCTAGCATGTGCATATGAAAACCACTGTATGTTAGAGCTCTAATTTCCACCTTTTATACATCTTCCAAATCCGGCATTGTATGACAACGGTGATGAAAAAGGTGCTCAACAGAAACAATTATCTTTTCTCGTAATTCATTCACTTGTATACAGCGTTCCCAACACAATACAACCCCGAGCTAAAACACAACAGGAAAATATACAAAAATGATTTATTGCATTTTTAACGGAGACCAAATGCATTAAAACCATTTATGGTTTCCTTTTTAATGAAAAGAAGAACGTTTCTATTGCGGTTGTCGGTGAATTTAGCCCACGCATATCTAGAATGCCTGTTATGAAATATATCAGCAGCGTTGTCATACACATTCATATGGAAGACGTGATGTTAATAGATTAATCGCGTGCAGTTACACAATTACCAGACTAAGTTGATGCGATTATAGACATACGCCCCTGATGGTAGAGGACAAAGACGAAGAATACATTCTATCAATTTCCCTATTTACCATTCCAGGCGCATCTATTCGCCCGTGGAAAAGTAAACTGTTTTAGGTTTGCAAACCTGCAACCTACAATTTTACTTATTTGCTCAGTTCTTAGCCAATGTCTCAAATAAGCAATAAGCCATATGCTTAATGATCAATTTATATCGGATATCCCATTACGTGAATATTTTTTGTTTGTATTTAACACACAGCATGTGTTAAAAACATTCGTTAGTAATTATTATTTATTTTACAGAAACATATATATTGTAATGCTTTCTCGACCAAATGATTACCTACGACGCATTCGTCTTGAGAGCTAGAGATGACCAACTAAAATATTACACATATAACAGCAATGTTTTAACCGTCCTCCCAAACGTTTAAAGTGCAATTCATTACATTTCTATGTAATATTGCCGACATCTAGTATTAATCAGTACACATTAATTTGTGTATATGAACACCCTGAATATATGACCGTAATCTCTTATGTTTGTTCGTAATATCGCTCAGACCATTTTGCGATTTGTCTCTTTTATTAGAAATATATACAACGTATATAGCTGGGATAAGATATTGTGTGTTCGCTGTATGAATAGCATTCAGCTATATCTTATAATCGTTTTCCATTGTAAAGTCGAGAGCAAATTTCGTGTTCGAAAGTTGATAAAATTTCTGATGCTGTAGAACACTAAGGTAGTCGAGTGGATACGGCTCTCACAGAATTGATTCTAATGTCACACGAGTCACAGTGGCACGTTCCGATGTTCCGAGCACACTGGGCTTAGAAGTGCCGCCTCTTTTCAATCAAAACAAACACCTCAAAGGGGCGGGCCTTTGTTCTCTGCGATGCATATTCATGAACCAAGTCCCGTTATATTGACGTAAACTTGTCAATATCCCGATGCTACATCGGACCAATCAGCGCGTCCGTTACAAACTGCTTTATCGCTCACATCGTCAATGAACAGTGCGCCTCGGGTTTATAAAACGATTACACTTGGGAATTAGAGTTTAGACTTACGATGGTTCCTTCTTAATTATTATGAAAACTGCTACGTGAGAATTTGTTCAATTGAATTGACAATAAATGCATTGTTTACGTTTTGGTTTGTTCTAGGGGGCTGAAGGTTTTATCATGGCGGCAATTAGAAGGAAGCATGGGAAAGTCGCTTTGGCAAGTTCAGCCGCGGTGTTGTTTTGTGACACTGGGTAATTCAGTTATCATTGATTCGTCTTATATTTATAAAAACAAGTGCGATCTCCGTTTATACTTGCATATTTACCAAAATCGGCCGTTAATCTTTCAACACGTGGTTGACAAACCGGCTCGTGCCTATGCGGGATCGATCCCATGCAAATCGATACATTCTATCAATGAAACAGACTTTGGGGAATCACCCAGTGAGGGAATTTACTACGTTTACTACAACCCTCGATTAATTTATAGCTATTGACGGGTTTTCGTCAACGGCACGATCCCAGTATGAAATATTCGATTCCACCTTATTCTCGTTGTCAATATTCCTTGTCTGACTTGCTGCAGTTAGGAATCAGGTTAAAACGACCCTGTCAATCGAATATCTGAGAACTGCAAACATGCATTCTTACATGTTTATTAGGTTACAATGTCACTGTTGTTTGGCAGGATAGTTTCTTCAATAATACTATTGATAGCTACAGGAATTAGAGACGAATCTCATTATAGCTATGTGTTCTAATTATTCACGTTTGGTTCATTGCTGAAGCAGTATCTATGTCATCTGTCATCAATAACCTACCTGGAGATCAATTCTAATATTAAATGATCAAAACAAGGTATTATTGAAATACTTCATCCCTTAACCATAACCAATCATCAGCAGAGTCAGGTACATATATGCTGGGTTTATTGACAAAATATATTTAGTTCTTGTGATCTTTTTATCAGTAATTTTCTAAAAGATTTATTTTCATAATGTGTATATGATATGTTATACATTTTGGAATAAGGGTTGCATTTACTGATCATTCACATTATTTCTTGATTTCCTTTTGTCTGTTTGAATCAGACCTGGTCACAAAGATCTACAGCAGAACAATATAGTTATGTGTCAGTCATATGTTTAATGTGGTCTGCAGATTTCTTTTCTGGAGTGTAAGATTAAAGAAAATTGTTATTTTGTTTAATTTTATAATTTTCATGTTTGACAGTATTGTTTATTATTTCTGTGTTTCTTGCAAATCATCAACTTTATATCCAAATACAGGACAGTCTTACATTACTGTTTTCTCCATGAGGTGGTAATGTTATGAAACTATTGAAAGGTCATGGCACAACTGATTTGCCTGATGCAAAGTTTAGCATTGAGCTCTCTTATAAATTTTTATACGAATATTCTTATCAATAATAATATCGTTTAAAAAACCCCAACTTGCTACAAAGATGATGACATATTCATTTTGATTAAAATGTAAAGTTGAATGTTGAGCATCGGTACATGATGGAATATTCTGGCATGAACATGAATTATTTGCTATAATATTTATGTAGTTACACATCAGTGAGTCTTTTGTCATGACAAAGTCTTTCTTATCTGTTAAAGCAGCAAGAGTGTTAGTTGCATGTATGAGCAGCACAGAAAGAAAACTGTTTGAAATGAAGAGGGATCAAGGTTGTCTTCTTCTATTATAAGATGACAGAATGTTTGTGTTTTTCAGATTTTACCCATAGAGGTTTGTACGTCTTTGTAAATATGATATCGAGGTGAAGATTTTCCTTTATAATGACAAAATTTGGTGATACTTTTAAAAAGAATTGATGAATGGATCTGTCAAAAAGGAAAAGTGAAGAAAAGAAAAGAATCTGAAAAATCATTATTCTTTATTCTGCTGAATGCATACTTAACACACAAAGTTAGGGAAGGATAACAATATATGTTTCATCTTCTAAATACTTCTCAAAGAGCTCACACAAAAGTTGTTTAATCAGTTAATTATGTAAATCACAAGATTGACTTGAAAACACAGCACACTTGGCAACAAGGTGAAATAACTTCTTAAAGAACAACAGATAAATCTAACAAATGTAGGTATTATTATTTCTGAAATAATTATAGCGTTTTGTCCATATGTTAACACCTCATGTGATACTTTAATGTAGGGAAGCTGCATCTTTATCTGCTCAACTGAACTGAACTAAGAATTTAGTGAAAAAGGTTTTGGTCTGGTAATTCCAGCTAATAACAGAGACTTATCTTGGGTTTAAACTAAGTATACTTAATTCTGATTTGTAAAGTCCATATTTTTCAAAATTCACATTTTCTTTACTTTGCATTGAATGAAATCAATTAATTCTTTTTCTCTTTATTGGTCATACTATTCATTTAAATTTTCCTTGCAGTGATAAAACTATATATATTGTATTGATAACCTACCCTGGAATATATTTTTAGTTCTGGTTTGGGATTTGTACCTTTTTTCAGACCTGGACAGATTATCAGTACCCGAGAAATTCTTGATAAATCGCTAGATAATAGTCATTACGTGACAATCTACTGACATAGATGGTAAAGGAAGTCAGTGTACAAGTAGCTTGGTACAACAGCTTGTTCTCAATCAGGAAATAACTCATTTATAAATGAAGGATAAGAAAATTACACAGGACTAATTATCAACAAATAAAGCTGTTAAAGCAAAACCCATGATATACAGCTGATCCACAGTTGGTAAATTCTGAGATAAAAATATCTCGATGCAGGTTTTGTAGTATATCTTTTGTTGTGCTTTTTTAGAAAACATTTTTTGTGTGAATAGTAAAAGTGTAATTTGTATTATTATACTGATTTGTGAGAGGAAATAGATTGTCCAGGTCCAGTCAATCCTTGGTCAAATAGTCAAATAGATATTGTCTCTCTGACTTGGAGTTCGAGCTACACTTTACAAGCTAGACTCCATACTTTTACAGCCTCTTAAAACAGGTACAACCATGTGGGGGTGGTGGGGTAGCGTTCACTTGTCACGCTGAAGACCCGGGTTAGATTTCCCACATGGGTACAATGTGTGAAGCCCATTTCTGGTGTCCCCCGCCGTGATATTGCTGGAATATTGCTAAAAGCGGTGTAAAACCCTATTCTCTCACTCACACTACAACCCTGTGTCAGGTCTGCACATGGTGGTGGGCTGGAGCACCTTGTCTAACCCTAGGCAGTAAACACTTCTTATTCATTTAATCTGTGTCTACATCTGACCAAGGCTAAATAGCCATGGCCATATGACCAGGATTAAATCATTAACATAAACATTCCTATAATTATAACAACAGTTGCTTAGCTTGTTCGGGATGACTGACCATTAATCCAGATACGGGTTAATCAAGGAAGCTCATCGAGGGATTAATATCTGGCTGTATAATTAGTGGCAATTAAGAGATTCTGTGGCTACTCAACCTTAGAGTAAGTGTTACATGGGACAATGATTGCCATGATTTGATTACAATGACCGACTAACAAACATGGTCAAAATAATGTTTATATTCATGAGGAGGTTCTCTTTGGTGGTTTGTCTTTTTCATGGTAAATTGTTAGGACTTGGCCATATTATACAGTACACAGAGTTGTCGCTTGTGTCTTCATTAATTTCTTTAAAAATGGTATTGTTTAAGAATTGACTTAATATGTTTATGCATATATGGAGGTGTAAGCTTAAATATGGGCTTTTGATGTAGATAAATAATTTTGTGAAACCAGCCTCGTCATAGACTGGGCGGTAGGGTAGCTTAGTGGTCAAAGCGTTTGCTTGTGACGTCGAAGACCTGGGTTCGATTCCCCACATGGGTACAACGTGTGAAGCCCATTTCTGGTGTCCCCGCCGTGATTTTGCTACTCAATCACTCACTCACTCATTCACATCATAGTCCATAGACATTCTCATCCCAAATTATTAACTGATAATGAACTTGTATATAATGATTTCAGCAAGGTCAGTATCTAGTTTAAATTACAGCTAATTCCAAAATTTTGTAATAATTCCACCAATGATTGTCGGGTTTGCTGAACCTTTACAGTAAAATCGTAAAATTTAACAGATAATTTCCATTGTAAAAAGTTTGATTTTCCAAGTTTAAGGATTTGGAAAGGAGGGTTTCTGGATTAGAGGATTCCTGATTAACAAGGTTGCACTAAACATTTAAATAATGACGGGAACTTTGCTGTTAATTCTAGACCAGTGCTCCAGATGATTATAGCTCCTGTGCATTCACTGTGTTTTCGTTCATTTGTTGTCTCTGGGCGTTGTACAGTTTTACTCCATTGGACCAACCTACTGGTAAATTTAAATCAATGCGTTAAAATTCTCAAACCTACTCCTGCTTAAAATTCAGCTTCAGGTGACGTCTAATTTATATCTGTCCACATGCTGCCCCAAGTGTGTCACATGTTGCATCAGCTTGAAACATCGATACATATAAGTTGCAATAAGCGAGATGTTGCCCCTGTTTATGCATCCCTCGCTGTTGTAAAGTTAATGTGTGCATGATGCCTGTATTCAATCAGTAAATAAAGATCTGTAAAGACATACAGGGATGCAAACTGAAAAGACTACATTGATAATGGCATAGTCATTATACTGTTGGGGCAGTGGGGTAGCCTAGTGGTTAAAGTGTTGGCTCATCACGCCGAAGACCCGGGTTCGATTCCCCACATGGGTACAATGTGTGAAGCCCATTTCTGGTGTCCCCCACCGTGATAATGCTGGAATATTGCTAAAAGCGGCGTAAAACTGAACTCAGTCAGTCAGTCAGTCAGTCAGTCATTATAATGTTGTTTTCTATGAAACATTTCATGTGTATACTTTTATGCGGGACGCTCTAAATTAATCAGGTACTGGTGATTTGTTGTGCATATTTAATGTATATACATATCTCCTCGGGACCTCTGGCTAATGTTGATATGTAAATTGTAATATTAATATTCAAATATGAACATTTGGTATATCAAATATGGTAGAATAAGACTAAATCATGTTCTTAGTATCTAAACAATTGTAAAATTTTGCTATCTTTTTGTTTAATTTGTATATAATTATTGAGTGTTATTTAACATTGTAGTCAGTTGCATGAAAAAAGGGCTGGTGGGGTAGCCCAGTGGTTCGGTCGTCAATCTGAAGACCCAGGTTCGATTCTCTACATTGGTACACTGTGTGAAGCCCGTTTCTGGTGTCCCCTGCTGTGATATTGCTGGAATATTGCTAAAAGCAGCGTAAAACCCAACTCACTCACTCACTCACTCACTCACTCACTCACTCACTCACTCACTCACTCACTCACTCACTCACTCACTCACTCACTCACTCACTCACTCACTCACTCACTCACTCACTCACTCACTCACTCACTCACTATATGACAAAAATATTCAAACCTTTGAGGTAAATTTCATACAAATATTTCTGAGGAATTATTCATAACTATCAAACAGTGTCTTACTAATTTATCACTCAGTTAATTGAGACAGTTTTAATGTTTAATGTTTGATAAAGCAATCATCTTAAACTAGAATATCAAACTGCAATATTGCTGATATAGGATGTGTGTCACTCACTCAGCAGTTTCTGTACCTGTGAGGTGACACGTATGTTTGTGATTCAACAACCTGATTCAGGAGACACCAATCATCAAATAAAATGGTCATATTAAATTTATTCTGAATATATTGTTTGTCAGTTAGATTGAAAAAGTTGCTGACGTAGCATTCTGCACTCACTCACTCACTCACTCACTCACTCACTCACTCACTCACTCACTCACTCACTCACTCACTCACTCACTCACTCACTCACTCACACTCACTCACTCACTCACTCACTCACTCACTCACTCACTCACTCACTCACTCACTCACTCACTCACTCACTCACTCACTCACTCACTCACTCACTCACTCACTCACATGTGTGCTTTATACCATGGTATTTTTCAAGAACTACTGGCAACCTATTCACGGAACCCTTCATTTGGCGCCAAACAGACAATCTGCTAGATTAAGTCCAAACTTACCAAGGCTGCCAAACACTGGTGCCAGCATACTGCAAGGAAGCCATCTTTCACACAGCATCATATTAAAGCTATATTTTGACACATATGAAATCTCATGAAGGCGGATGTAGGGTGGAGTCGCAGAGTAAGACTAGACTGTGATGTTCCTTATGATGAAAGTCATTATAATTATGATGCTGCCACCTCAGTTATGCTAGTGTTTATATTAAAGACGTTCTCTAGTTGAAAAATATCATTCTATTTTAAAACATTTTGTTTTTGTCCCCTCTGTTATGTCTCAAGGCAAAAGTGCCATGTGCTCACAAAAATATGACATGCCTAGTCCTGAATATTTTATGTGTTTGATGTTTCAGCTCAAGCAATTATATTTTGGTATTTGCGCTTAGAAAGTGAATGTTTTGGTGCATTGTTCTTGCAATTGCATGTAAACAACAGCATTTAAAGAAAGATAAAATGTCTGTCTCAGAGCTACTCTGATTTCATACCTCAGGTAGAACAAATATGTCATTGTCACAAATGTTCTATATTTTGTGGACATTTTCAAAGACATTAGCTGACATAGCTATTAGTTCTCATTGAAAAGCAGACATTTTTTAGTTGAAGGGAGTATTCCTTGAGAGACAGGGAAATGGTGAGGTGAGGTGAAATGGGGTTTAACGTTGCAGTTAAGCATATTTCGCTCATATGACGACGTGCATGCGTGTGTATGTGTATGTGTGGCTGCTTGTACTAGCCCAGACTGAAGCTGGTTTTATAGTGCTAGCCCACTGAGATACCATGCCGCAGTGAAGCATGAATACCCCACTCAGACACATTATACTGACTCCAAGCTGACCAGTCCTTGTTGTACCCATTGTCCAGGTGTCTCAATTTGCTGTGTTGAGTTACTCAACTCACTCACTCACTCACTCACTCACTCACTCACTCACTCACTCACTCACTCACTCACTCACTCACTCACTCACTCACTCACTCACTCACTCACTCACTCACTCACTGACTCACTCACTCACTCACTCACTCACTCACTCACTCACTCACTCACTCAAAGATAATGAAGCAGATGCAGTGATGTCATGATAATCTGATAAAATTTGCTTCATAAGCCATACCACAGATTATTGTGCATGCTTAACAATTTGCATCCTTTTTGGTTTATTATTCACAAAACATTTGTCACTTTATAGTTTATTTATGACAGACCAAACATAATATGAAATGTATTCAGGGAGCAGTTCATAAAGTTGATGTAATGTTAAAACAATATTATTTTAGTTATGACGTAACCCTACCTCGCCTAGAAATTGATTGTGGAAATATTGATTTGTCGGACAGTAAAGAGGGGGACTGTGGGTAGCCTAGTGGTTAAAGTGTTGGCTTGCCACGCCGAAGACCCGGGTTAGATTCCCCAACATGGGTACAATGTGTGAAACCCATTTCTGGTGTCTCCTGCCATGATATTGCTGGAATATTGCTAAAAGCAGCGTTAAACCATACTCACTAACTCACTCACTCACTCCGACAGTAAAGCACAAGTCAATATAACATTGCATTAGTCTATGAACCCAATCGGCAAGTTGTGAAGCCATCCTAAACCACTAAGGATGTTTTTTTAATTTTGAAATTTCTTGTATTTAATTTTATATTACTGATCAAAGTGCTGCTGATCATTATCAGATTATGGTGTTATTTATTGACTTAGTTGTAAAACTCTTTTACCATGCATAAAACATTTAAGCTGCTCTTTTGAAATAATGTGATGTTGAAATTATTTATATATACTCAGTGCTACTTCTGGGAAACCAAGGGGTGGTGGGGTAGCCTAGTGGTTAAAGCATTCATTCATCATGCTGAAGACCCGGGTTCGATTCCCCACATGGGTACAATGTGTGAAGCCCATTTCTGGTGTACCCTGCCATGATATTGCTAACAGCAGCGTAGAACCAAACTCACTCACTCACTCACTCTGTGAAACCAAGAAATATTATCTGAATTAACCAAGATACAAACCAATGGTAATTAGATGCTGGGTCACCTAAGGGACACAACTGTGTAAAGCAAACTGCATCATCTTCGGTGAATTGGCCACCCTTGCTCCAAGGGCTGCTTGTGACAAGTACATATGCTTTTACTCTTGAGAATAACATTAGCTGAAATAATTTCATTTTGAGTATCTGAATGTTCATAGAATGAATACTGACATAAATTTTTTGGGGGCCATAATCATATTCAGAAGGCTTCACTTGGTGCATGTTAGGGGAAAATTGAAATCGGGTTCTGCCAGAGAGAACTTAAAATTGCCCAAAACTGGAATATGACCCTTTTTCTATGAGCCCAAGCTTTTTTCAGAATTACAGCCGTGTCTACCATAAATTTTGCAGAAATAGAATTTGTACTGGTTTTATAGAAAGAGCTCAATTATTTACAGTCGGGAGACATTTATCTTGACTGCTCATTATGGTCTTAAAAACACAAAGCTTATCTGTGTCAAAATTATACCAGAGTTCCAGTTTATTGTTTCTATTTGATAATGGTAAATCTGTAAAACGTGAGGTGTGGTGAGGTGAAATGGGGTTTTAACGTTGTACTTAAGAATATTTCGCTTATATGACGACGTGCATGCGTGTGTATGTGTATGTGTGGCTGCTTGTACTAGCCCAGACTTCACCTGGTTTTATAGTGCTTGCTCACTGAGATACCATGCCGCAGTGAAACATGAATACCCCACTCATACACATTATACTGACTCCGAGCCGACCAGTCCTTGTTGTACCCATTAATGCCGAGAGCCAGGCAGGGACCAACAAGTACAATATTTTAACGTCTTTTGGTATGATGCGATGAGGGATTGAATCCGGGACCTTCCTCTCTCCGGGCAGATGCTCTAACCACTACACCACGGAGACAGTCCTGTAAAACTAGAAATATAATAGGCCCCATATGAATATAATAAGAAAAGCAAGTATAGTCTGACATGCTGTGCTCAATTAATTAGTTAGCTCTGTAATAATGATCATTTGAATGGTTGAGATGAGTACTTTCCTGCACTTCTGTATGAAATACAAGTTTTAATAGTTAATACTTTTTCTAATAGAATGAATGAGGGAGACTCTGAAATGTTCTGGTCAGTTTGGAAATGCTCCGTTTATGTTCTGTGCTTTCTGCTACCCTGTGTGGAAGATGGCTATTTTGTGTGTGTACATTTATAAACACTAAGACAAAAATTGGAAACAAGGTAATTTTGAAATGGACTGAGGTTTTTTGGCTACAAGATTAATAATATGGAATGTACAGATCTGGCATAGATCGTCTGTAATCATGCATCACCAGGATATACAAAGTGTGATTCTGTTCGTCTTTATCTCCTCCGCGACACATTTTTAAAATTTGACAAGGTTGATGTGGCATAATGGTGATTTGAGTGAAGGAGGCAAAGATGGGGTCAGGTTCAGCTGACACGGTTAAATCTTTGGGGATATAAAACTTATTCAGGCACAGCAACGCTTTTGCCATTAGCATATAATATTTATCTTGTAACCATAGCAACCTGATCTACATATACAGCGCTTTTGAAAAGTCATAAAATCTCACCATGATTGCTTCAGGGTTGACCAAGCTGAAGTTATGGTAGTGCTCAAGTTTGGAGGAATTTCATTTTGAAGCTCAGGGGCGGTGGGGTAGCCTAGTGGTTAAAGCGTCCACTCGTCACACAGAAGACCCAGAGTCGATTCCCCACATGGGTACAATGTGTGAAGCCCATTTCTGGTGTCCCTAGCCGTGATATTGCTGGAATATTGCTAAATACGGAATAAAACCAAACTTACTCACACATTTAGCTCACCTGGTCAAATAGTTTTTTATGAGTTTCTGTCAAGATGTAATGTCAGTACCCTCTTCATCATTAATCTTAAAGAACTATAAAGTCTGAAATTTTTCATGGAACATCCCAGCAATATTCATTTGTGTCCTGTAGCATAAATGTCTGATGCTTCAGTGAAGGCATTCACATCGCCGACATTACGCCGACAGACATCGCTGGAAACTGTTCAAAGCCTTGTTAACCCTAACTCTCTTATCATTAGAATCCAGAGTGGGAATTGGCAGTTATCAAAACAGATATCGTTACCTTGACACAAGATTTGTGTCATTGTACTCATTTGTCTGAAGTAGTTTTTGTTGTGTGTCATGTCTCTTGCTGAAGGATGAAACAACACAATTTCATCTGAGTGAGTGAGTGAGTTAAGTTTTATGCCACTTTTAGCAATTTTCCAGCAATATCACGCCAGGGGACACCAGAAATGGGCTTCAGACATTGTACCCATGTTAGGAATTGAACCAGGGGCTTTGGTGTGATGAGTGAGCGCGCTTTAACCACTAGGCTACCCCACCACCCCGAATAAGAAAGGAAAAACATACAGGAGACAAGTATCAGAATGTGTATTGACACATAGGTAGACAGATTGGGAATTGTACGTACTCTGTCTGTAGTACACTCTTTGTACTTGCAGAACGTATGAAGGATGGAGAACAGTGACGATCCCAGAGGGACAGACAGAAGGAAAGAAGGAGGAAGACGAGGACAGGTAAGTGTGGCGTAAAAGATACTATGTATTGGGGGGACTGGTGAGTTATAACAGGGGACAGGGGCTGGTGAGATTGATTGCGACAGGACCAAAGTTTACTGGCCCCTCTCATCTTATGTAACTTTTCGATACACATGCACACACGCATGAGCACGCATGAGCGCACGCACACACACACACACACCATGGTCTAATGGAGGGGACAGACACTGGTATCATGCCTATAGTAATAAACAAAATATAAGATCTGTCCGAACAGACTAAAGTGTGTCGAATTGGCACAATTGAAGACAAAATAGCTTAACCTCAAATGAGATATTTTATTCCAATGTAGCAGCAGTGGGGTAGTCTAGAGAGAGACCCCCAGGGAGAGACCCCCATCTCCCCCCCATCATGATTGAACATGCAGTTGTCATGAGTACTTGGCTAGTCGTTTTAGTGCCCATCTCAGATACAACCAGGACATCTTGCAGCAGAAGAGGTCGACCTCCCTGCCTCAGTGATCAGAAAAACACCTTTTCCAGCTTAGAAATCTAATAATTCTGTTAAATGTACTGAGGGCTCATTAAGACAAGACCGTAAATTTGAATGTAGATCCATGCCTTACTCGCATCCAGAATTGGAGCTTTGATTGGTTGTTGATTCAAGCTCTAAAGAAATATTGTGTTAGTCATAGGAAAGATTGAGCTAGAATTTTTAACACATGTTGTTGAGATCAACAAATTTGTCCAGAGCTTGACCCCTCTCTCCAAAAGAAATGGCTTCCATGACGTGCTGTTGTTCTGAATAGTAATTTGTTGTGCTCTCCCTCAGTTCGCTGGATATCTTGATATGGTGGCTGAAAATATTTGTTATCTCCAACAAAAATTAAGTGTCTGATCCCTTATTGTAATACTTTCATGTGATTGTCATTCTAATGGTGACATATTCTGCTGACTAAGGGCCTGAGATTTTGTTATTCTTTGAGGTGGCAGGGTTATAAAGAAAAGCCAGAAGAAAAAGATTTATACTCAGGTTCTGCCCCAAACAAACTGATAGCACAAAATGGATGCTTTGAGAAATATTGTATGGATCTCCCAAAAATTGTTTTACTTTTTCTTTTAAAGAAAAATCACCCCTCTTTCATGTTAACTTGGGCAGACCCATATGTTATTATTGTCTTGTGATGATATTTTCATGTGATCCGAGTATTCTATATGGTGGTATATTCATATGATTAATGTTCCCAAGCTGCTAACTTCACCTTCCTTCTGATTATGGCGTGATACTCTCTGTCAAAGCCAGTACTTCTAACATTCTTTGGACCCTTTCACACATACAGGTTAAATGTTTTGCTTTCTCTAATGACAAAATTCTTAATAGCACAGGATCAGCATGGCAATAAGGTTTTTCAGTTATGCTTTTCATGAATGCTAGCCAATAGAATCCTGTCACAAAAGCATGGCATTAGGACTCTAGAACACATCGCGAAAGAGTGCTGTATAACAAGATATTGAAACCTGGGGACCATTGTCACTTTCATGGCGGTTGAATGAAATGTATCTTGTAGGACTTAATGGGATCAAAGATGGAAATGGATGATAAAACCGTACACCATGCTCATAGCGTTTGTCGACAGTTTATGGTACTTTCACAATTATGAACTCTGCAAACAAGAGCCACATAAGGCATATTTGCTCGCATATTCGGTGTAGATTCTGCGTCCGTTAGTCAGGCGCGTGCATGATGCAAAACATGCGTCACCAACCATTGTCAAGCTGTGGTGGATCAATAACATAGAAATGTACATATAAAGTTTGAGAGTGGGACTGTGGATAAAAGAATGCAAATACTCCAAGGTATTAATGGACTAAAACTGGTCAAGACGGAGTTGCCTCCTTAACTGCTGTTGGAAGCCTATTGAATGAGAATGGTTGTATTTCTTTACCGAAAGGCCAAGCACTGTTCCGGGCCTCCCACCTGTGACAATGCTCGTCCATATGTTGCGGGGATCACATTGTGCCCGTGTCTGTATTCTACTTCAAGTCACCCAGCTGCGACAGGGGAATAATTTCATCTTTATTCTCATTGACTTTTCTCAAGACGTTGTGGACAATATTATTACCTACAATTGTAAACTGGGAATAACTTAAACGCAGCAGCCAATGTTTCGACAGTTGTTGCTCCCCTAGTCCTCAATTCTTGGAGTTTACAGCTTTTAGAGAAAATATATTTTGATGATGAATTTTTGATGTAGCAGTATCTTTTCAAATTTGAATTTATTTGCCTGACATTTTGAAAATTTACAATTTGAAGGGTGTGGTTTACAATTGAGTAATTATTGCTTTATTTGTTTCTTGTGTAGTTGTCTTGTGATTTTGGGGAAGAATACCTGATTTATTGATTGAATACATGCAATCAATATGTATTGATTTGATTGGCTGAAGTAATCCAGGGTCCTTCCCAATACCCAAGTGTTAAAAGTCTAATATCCTGGCTGACCAAAGATTTAGTATATATAGAAGCAAACCTCAAAGACTCAAGGATGCCATGTAGTTCTGCCAGGATTTAATCAATGTACTTATTGTCAGTGTGAAATTCTAAATTCATGTTTACAGCAAATGAGAAATCACATATATTTCCATAATAAAGTTGCTAAGCTAAAATATAGTTTTGTTATGAAGACAAATCCATTTGTCATAGATGAGACAGAATCTTAAAAATATACATGTAATAAATTACATACACGTATAACTTTCAGTAATGAACAAAAAGATTTGTTAGCTAAAAGACGCCAGTCCATTAGTTTCTATTTCTGTTCACATTAAAGATGAAATGGCAGAACCACACATGATATACCTTGTCAATATCATAGTTAATTTCATTTGGCCCATATGCCAGGAGCACAGATATGTCTCCTACCAAGGAAAGGGTGTGGCACTTCTGTCTATTCTTACTTCTTCTGTAAGTCGGAATGCATGGAACGCATGCTTCTTGACTTGGCCTAGATGGAAAGCGTTGACAATGCTGCCGTGTTCAGTGATACGGTTTGATGAGATTTCTTCCTGGCTGGCAAGCTGTAATTAGTAAAGAGCTGACAAAGGCATCGTGCCGTGCCATGTAGGGTTGATATGTGTGACTAGTTTTGAGAAGGCCTAATCAGATTATTTTCGGCGAGACAATGTATATTTCACGACCATAACCTGTATGGGGGATTATTCAAATCTCATAATTACAAATTCGTGGTGTTGGTCATAAAATGAACGAAGACTCTTCTGTAGAGTGTTTCAAATGTATTAAAAAACTATAAAAATGGAATCTGTATTTTATAATTTTTTTAAAAGATGTTTTGATTTTTTTCTTTTTTTTTGTTTGATTAAGGTAATCTGAGACATAATTACATGTAATTAATAAAATGGAGACTGCTCCAAACTGTTAAATCTTATGTAACGGAAAATAATATTATGTATTTTTGTGTTTTCTGTTTGATGGATCCACTGAGAATCAGGATAACAGTATAGGTCTGTGACCTAGATGGATTGTATGACTTTGTTGATGTGTATCCTGTCTGGATGGATTGTATGACTTTGTTGATGTGTATCCTGTCTGGATGGATCAAAGCTCATGATGTCAATCACTCAATGTTCTGGTCCAGATTATTGGCTGCTTTCAGATATTGAATATTGCTGTGTGTGGCATTGAACAACAAACATTGAATATTGCTGTGTGTGGCATTAAACAACAAACATTGAATATTGCTGTGTGTGGCATTTAACAACAAACATTGAATATTGCTGTGTGTGGCATTGAATAACAAACATTGAATATTGCTGTGTGTGGCATTAAACAACAAACATTGAATATTGCTGTGTGTGGCATTGAATAACAAACATTGAATATTGCTGTGTTTGGCATTGAACAACAAACATTGAATATTGATGGATAGATAAATATACCTTTTTACCAGGAAATATTCCGTTAAACTTCTTTTATGTTAATGAAATATGGTATTAAATATCTTATCTGTTACATATCCTTCATATCATGACATGAGTTGGTATTAATAAACATCTTGAAATTTTAAAGCAAATAAATGAATCTGTTAGGCCAGGCTTTCACAGACAATACTGTAACACAGATATGCAAATTGCAAATGAATAGATGTCGCAGCTGAAGTTATTTTAAAAAAAAAACCAACCCAGATCTTACTAACAGGACTGCCTCCATGGTGTAGTGGTTAGAGTGTCCGACCAGAGAGCAGAAGGTCCCCCTGGCCTGACATACCTAAAGACGTTAAAATATGGTACTTGTTGTTCTCTGCCTGGCATTCGGCATTAATGGGTAAAACAAGGACTGGGCTAGTACAAGCAGCCACACATACACATGCATGCACGTCATGTGAGCAAAATATTCTTAAGTACAACGTTAAAACCCCATTTCACCTCACCTCATCTTGCTAACAGGGTATGACACATGACAGAAACCAACCATTTGATAACAATGAGTGTGGGATGATTTTGTATGGAGACTATGTCTCTTTCAGTAAAAACCTATGAGACAAATTCTTGGTAAAAGCACTGCACAGCTATGCATTTTTGTAGAAGGCAATCTATATCTTTTTCAAAAGTCTGAAGCCTTTATTAAGCATTACCTGTGAAAACTTCTTTGTTTCTCTCAATATAAATCCTTAAAAGGTGAACAGACACAACTATCACAAATGAATAGAAACGACTGATATGGAAATAACAAAAGAAGCACAAATGACTAAGAAATATGACGAATGGGAAGAAATGACATACAAGGAGACAATAAGTGTACAGAAATTACTAACATGAATATATGAAATGAACAAAAATAATTACCAGGGGTATAACAAATAAACAGAAGTTACGTCCAGGGGTATAACAAATGAACAGAAGTTACTTCCAGGGATATAACAAATGAACAGAAGTTACTTCCAGGGGTATAACAAATGAACAGAAGTTACTTCCAGGGGTATAACAAACAAACAAAAGTTACTTCCAGGAGTATAACAAATGAACAGAAGTTACATCCATGGGTATAACAAATAAACAGAAGTTACTTCCAGGGGTATAACAAATAAACAGAAGTTACTTCCAGGGGTATAACAAATGAAGAGAAGTTACTTCCAGGGTTATAACAAATAAACAGAAGTTACTTCCAGGGGTATAACAAATGAACGGAAGTTACTTCCAGGATATAACAAATGAACAGAAGTTACTTCCAGGGGTATAACAAATGAACAGAAGTTACTTTCAGGGTATAACAAATGAAGAGAAGTTACTTCCTGGGGTATAACAAATAAGCAGAAGTTACTTCCAGGGGTATAACAAATAAACAGAAGTTACTTCCAGGGGTATAACAAATAAACAGAAGTTACTTCCAGGGGTATAACAAATGAAGAGAAGTTACTTCCAGGGGTATAACAAATGAAGAGAAGTTACTTCCAGGGGTATAACAAATGAACAGAAGTTACTTCCAGGATATAACAAATGAACAGAAGTTACTTCCAGGGGTATAACAAATGAACAGAAGTTACTTTCAGGGTATAACAAATGAAGAGAAGTTACTTCCTGGGGTATAACAAATAAGCAGAAGTTACTTCCAGGGGTATAACAAATGAACAGAAATTACTTCCAGGAGTATACCAGATTTACAGAAAGTACAACAAAGGATAAACGAGGAGAAAGATACAACAATGCCTGTAGTTTCCTGTTATTACTGTTACTCAATTTACACAAGACCAGATGCGTGTATGGCGCTGGTATCTAAGACGACACAATTGTGTCCCTTTGGTGTGCATGCATCACTTCAAACATCGGGATGTGGGGTAGCCATGTGGTTCAAGCATTTGCTCGTCATGCTGAAGGCCCGGGTTCAATTCCCCATGTGGGTACAATGTGTGAAGTCCCATTTCTGGTGTCCCCTGCTGTGATATTGCTGAAATATTGCTAAAAGCGGCGTAAAAGCCAACTCACTCACTCACTCTTCAGGCTTCCTTCCACTGACATGCTCTGAAATAATTCAAGTACAATTTGAAATGGTGTTAAACCAGATCTCATTCATTCTAAAAGAAAACAAAGTATGATAGATGGTAAATTATTTCATCAACTTATAACTGCCAATAACGTTGCTTATAATCTGACATTTGTTTTAGTTTCCAATTCATTATTTTAGTTACTAAAACATTATGATGTATTTTACAGTATAGAAATACTATCACAATATGTTTTAAGATCTTTGAGAGGCATTTTAGAAGTTGTGAAGATGAAGGAAAACTAAGTTCTATGGATAGTCAAATTCTTTATTGCAATGAGTGCGACGTTTCGGTGAAGGTACTAACACCGTTATCAAGCAAGTGATAGTCAACTTCTTTATTGCAATGAGTGCGACGTTTCGGTGTAGGTGCTAACACCGTTATCAAGCAAGTGATAGTCAACTTCTTTATTGCAATGAGTGCGACGTTTCGGTGTAGGTACTAACACCGTTATCAAGCAAGTGATAGTCAACTTCTTTATTGCAATGAGTGACGGCGCCGGTGTAGGTGCTAACACCGTTATCAAGCAAGTGATAGTCAACTTCTTTATTGCAATGAGTCGACGCGGCGTTTTGGTGTCAACTTCTTTATTGCAATGAACACCGTTATCAAGCATTTATAGTCAACTTCTTTATTGCAATGAGTGCGACGTTTCGGTGTAGGTACTAACACCGTTATCAAGCAAGTGATAGTCAAATTCTTTATTGCAATGAGTGCAACGTTTGGTGTAGGTGCTAACACCGTTATCAAGCAAGTGATAGTCAAATTCTTTATTGCAATGAGTGCGACGTTTCGGTGTAGGTGCTAACACCGTTATCAAGCAAGTGATAGTCAAATTCTTTATTGCAATGAGTGCAACGTTTGGTGTAGGTGCTAACACCGTTATCAAGCAAGTGATAGTCAACTTCTTTATTGCAATGAGTGCGCGGCGTTTGGTGTAGGTACTAACACCGTTATCAAACAAGTGATAGTCAACTTCTTTATTGCAATGAGTGCGACGTTTCGGTGTAGGTACTAACACCGTTATCAAGCAAGTGATAGTCAACTTCTTTATTGCAATGAGTGCAACGTTTGGTGTAGGTGCTAACACCGTTATCAAGCAAGTGATAGTCAACTTCTTTATTGCAATGAGTGCGACGTTTCGGTGTAGGTGCTAACACCGTTATCAAGCAAGTGATAGTCAACTTCTTTATTGCAATGAGTGCGACGTTTCGGTGTAGGTACTAACATCGTTATCAAGCAAGTGATAGTCAACTTCTTTATTGCAATGAGTGCAACGTTTCGGTGTAGGTGCTAACACCGTTATCAAGCAAGTGATAGTCAACTTCTTTATTGCAATGAGTGCGACGTTTCGGTGTAGGTACTAACACCGTTATCAAGCAAGTGATAGTCAACTTCTTTATTGCAATGAGTGCGACGTTTCGGTGAAGGAACTAACACCGTTATCAAGCATTTATAGTCAACTTCTTTATTGCAATGAGTGCGACGTTTCGGTGTAGGTACTAACACCGTTATCAAGCAAGTGATAGTCAACTTCTTTATTGCAATGAGTGCGACGTTTCGGTGTAGGGGCTAACACCGTTATCAAGCAAGTGATAGTCAACTTCTTTATTGCAATGAGTGCGACGTTTCGGTGTAGGTTCTAACACCGTTATCAAGCAAGTGATAGTCAAATTCTTTATTGCAATGAGTGCGACGTTTCGGTGTAGGTGCTAACACCGTTATCAAGCAAGTGATAGTCAACTTCTTTATTGCAATGAGTGCGACGTTTCGGTGTAGGTGCTAACACCGTTATCAAGCAAGTGATAGTCAACTTCTTTATTGCAATGAGTGCGACGTTTCGGTGTAGGTACTAACACCGTTATCAAGCAAGTGATAGTCAACTTCTTTATTGCTATGAGTGCGACGTTTGGTGTAGGTGCTAACACCGTTATCAAGCAAGTGATAGTCAACTTCTTTATTGCAATGAGTGCGACGTTTCGGTGTAGGTGCTAACACCGTTATCAAGCATTTATAGTCAACTTCTTTATTGCAATGAGTGCGACGTTTCGGTGTAGGTACTAACACCGTTATCAAGCAAGTGATAGTCAACTTCTTTATTGCAATGAGTGCGATGTTTCGGTGTAGGTGCTAACACCGTTATCAAGCAAGTGATAGTCAACTTCTTTATTGCAATGAGTGCGACGTTTCGGTGTAGGTACTAACACCGTTATCAAGCAAGTGATAGTCAACTTCTTTATTGCAATGAGTGCGACGTTTCGGTGAAGGAACTAACACCGTTATCAAGCATTTATAGTCAACTTCTTTATTGCAATGAGTGCGACGTTTCGGTGTAGGTACTAACACCGTTATCAAGCAAGTGATAGTCAACTTCTTTATTGCAATGAGTGCGACGTTTCGGTGTAGGTGCTAACACCGTTATCAAGCAAGTGATAGTCAACTTCTTTATTGCAATGAGTGCGACGTTTCGGTGTAGGTACTAACACCGTTATCAAGCAAGTGATAGTCAACTTCTTTATTGCAATGAGTGCGATGTTTCGGTGTAGGTGCTAACACCGTTATCAAGCAAGTGATAGTCAAATTCTTTATTGCAATGAGTGCGACGTTTCGGTGTAGGTGCTAACACCGTTATCAAGCAAGTGATAGTCAAATTCTTTATTGCAATGAGTGCAACGTTTGGTGTAGGTGCTAACACCGTTATCAAGCAAGTGATAGTCAACTTCTTTATTGCAATGAGTGCGACGTTTCGGTGTAGGTACTAACACCGTTATCAAGCAAGTGATAGTCAACTTCTTTATTGCAATGAGTGCGACGTTTCGGTGTAGGTACTAACACCGTTATCAAGCAAGTGATAGTCAACTTCTTTATTGCAATGAGTGCAACGTTTGGTGTAGGTGCTAACACCGTTATCAAGCAAGTGATAGTCAACTTCTTTATTGCAATGAGTGCGACGTTTCGGTGTAGGTGCTAACACCGTTATCAAGCAAGTGATAGTCAACTTCTTTATTGCAATGAGTCGCGGCGTTTGCTTGCGTAGGTACTAACATCGTTATCAAGCAAGTGATAGTCAACTTCTTTATTGCAATGAGTGCAACGTTTCGCGTAGGTGCTAACACCGTTATCAAGCAAGTGATAGTCAACTTCTTTATTGCAATGAGTCGCGGCGTTTTTGTGTAGGTACTAACACCGCTATCAAGCAAGTGATAGTCAACTTCTTTATTGCAATGAGTCGCGGCGTTTCGGTGAAGGAACTAACACCGTTATCAAGCATTTATAGTCAACTTCTTTATTGCAATGAGTGCGACGTTTCGTGTAGGTACTAACACCGCTATCAAGCAAGTGATAGTCAACTTCTTTATTGCAATGAGTGCGACGCCGCGTAGGGGCTAACACCGTTATCAAGCAAGTGATAGTCAACTTCTTTATTGCAATGAGCGACGTTTCGGCGTAGGTTCTAACACCGCTATCAAGCAAGTGATAGTCAAATTCTTTATTGCAATGAGTGCGACGTTTCGCGTAGGTGCTAACACCGCTATCAAGCAAGTGATAGTCAACTTCTTTATTGCAATGAGTGCGACGCTTCGCGTAGGTGCTAACACCGTTATCAAGCAAGTGATAGTCAACTTCTTTATTGCAATGAGTGCGACGTTTGGTGTAGGTACTAACACCGTTATCGCAAGTGATAGTCAACTTCTTTATTGCTATGAGTGCGACGTTTGGTGTAGGTGCTAACACCGTTATCAAGCAAGTGATAGTCAACTTCTTTATTGCAATGAGTGCGACGTTTCGGTGTAGGTGCTAACACCGTTATCAAGCATTTATAGTCAACTTCTTTATTGCAATGAGTCGCGACGTTTTAGGTGTAGGTTCTAACACCGTTATCAAGCAAGTGATAGTCAACTTCTTTATTGCAATGAGTGCGATGTTTTCGTGTAGGTGCTAACACCGTTATCAAGCAAGTGATAGTCAACTTCTTTATTGCAATGAGTCGCGACGTTTCGTGTAGGTACTAACACCGTTATCAAACAAGTGATAGTCAACTTCTTTATTGCAATGAGTGCGACGTTTAGGTGAAGGAACTAACACCGTTATCAAGCATTTATAGTCAACTTCTTTATTGCAATGAGTAGCGACGTTTGATTGTAGGTACTAACACCGTTATCAAGCAAGTGATAGTCAACTTCTTTATTGCAATGAGTGCGACGTTCGGCGTAGGTGCTAACACCGCTATCAAGCAAGTGATAGTCAACTTCTTTATTGCAATGAGTCGCGACGCTTGATTGTGTAGGTACTAACACCGTTATCAAGCAAGTGATAGTCAACTTCTTTATTGCAATGAGTGCGATGTTTCGGTGTAGGTGCTAACACCGTTATCAAGCAAGTGATAGTCAACTTCTTTATTGCAATGAGTGCGACGTTTCGGTGTAGGTACTAACACCGTTATCAAGCAAGTGATAGTCAACTTCTTTATTGCAATGAGTGCGACATTTAGGTGTAGGTACTAACACCGTTATCAAGCAAGTGATAGTCAACTTCTTTATTGCAATGAGTGCGACATTTGGTGTAGGTGCTAACACCGTTATCAAGCAAGTGATAGTCAACTTCTTTATTGCAATGAGTGCGATGTTTCGGTGTAGGTGCTAACACCGTTATCAAGCAAGTGATAGTCAACTTCTTTATTGCAATGAGTGCGACGTTTAGGTGTAGGTACTAACACCGTTATCAAGCAAGTGATAGTCAACTTCTTTATTGCAATGAGTGCGACGTTTCGGTGTAGGTGCTAACACCGTTATCAAGCAAGTGATAGTCAACTTCTTTATTGCAATGAGTGCGACGTTTCGGTGTAGGTACTAACACCGTTATCAAGCAAGTGATAGTCAACTTCTTTATTGCAATGAGTGCGATGTTTCGGTGTAGGTGCTAACACCGTTATCAAGCAAGTGATAGTCAACTTCTTTATTGCAATGAGTCGCGGCGTTTGAGTGTAGGTACTAACACCGTTATCAAGCAAGTGATAGTCAACTTCTTTATTGCAATGAGTGCGACATTTAGGTGTAGGTACTAACACCGTTATCAAGCAAGTGATAGTCAACTTCTTTATTGCAATGAGTGCGACATTTGGTGTAGGTGCTAACACCGTTATCAAGCAAGTGATAGTCAACTTCTTTATTGCAATGAGTGCGACGTTTCGGTGAAGGAACTAACACCGTTATCAAGCATTTATAGTCAACTTCTTAATTGCAATGAGTGCGACGTTTCGGTGTAGGTACTAACACCGTTATCAAGCATTTATAGTCAACTTCTTAATTGCAATGAGTGCGACGTTTCGGTGTAGGTACTAACACCGTTATCAAGCAAGTGATAGTCAACTTCTTTATTGCAATGAGTGCGACGTTTCGGTGTAGGTACTAACACCGTTATCAAGCATTTATAGTCAACTTCTTTATTGCAATGAGTGCGATGTTTCGGTGTAGGTGCTAACACCGTTATCAAGCAAGTGATAGTCAACTTCTTTATTGCAATGAGTGCGACGTTTCGGTGTAGGTTCTAACACCGTTATCAAGCAAGTGATAGTCAAATTCTTTATTGCAATGAGTGCGACGTTTCGGTGTAGGTGCTAACACCGTTATCAAGCAAGTGATAGTCAACTTCTTTATTGCAATGAGTGCGATGTTTCGGTGTAGGTGCTAACACCGTTATCAAGCAAGTGATAGTCAACTTCTTTATTGCAATGAGTGCGACGTTTCGGTGTAGGTACTAACACCGTTATCAAGCAAGTGATAGTCAACTTCTTTATTGCAATGAGTGCGACATTTAGGTGTAGGTACTAACACCGTTATCAAGCAAGTGATAGTCAACTTCTTTATTGCAATGAGTGCGACATTTGGTGTAGGTACTAACACCGTTATCAAGCAAGTGATAGTCAACTTCTTTATTGCAATGAGTGCGATGTTTCGGTGTAGGTGCTAACACCGTTATCAAGCAAGTGATAGTGATTGCAATGAGTGCGACGTTTAGGTGTAGGTACTAACACCGTTATCAAGCAAGTGATGACAGTGATAACGGTGTTAGTACCTACACCAAAACGTCGCACTCATTGCAATAAAGAAGTTGACTATCCATAGAACTTAGTTTTCCTACAATATGTTTTGTATGAAAAATGTGTTGCAGAGTACTGTTAGTGGCGTCATGTGATAACTTGAGCTGAAACCAGCTCTCTCAAGTCACTGGACCATGCAGGTACTCATTCAGACATCTGATGACAACGCATGGTGACACACTTGGAAGACAATATAAAAACGTCTGCTTTCAAATGAATTTTACGATAATGTTTCTGCATATCCTGTATCTGGTGTAGCATGGAACCGCATTGCCATGTGTGGCTTTGTTAGCAAGATCGCATTACGACAGTCATGTAATCAGTGGGGTTGTTTGCCACGTGGGAAGGGTACACTGCTGAGATGAATTGTACAACAGATGGCGCTGACAGTTTACGCGCTCTGAGTTTCTGTTGTGAGGCTACGTGTCATAAGTACATTGTGTGAAATCTTGGACTAGTTATTTTGATAGTGCTATAATGTATAAGCAGGATGGAATGTATGACTAATTGTTGAGGTGAGGTGAAATGGGGTTTAACGTCGTACTTCAGAATATTTCGCTCATGTGACAGCGGGCGTGTGTATGTGCACCTGCTTGAACTAGTCCAGACTTAAGCTGTTTTTATAGAGCTAGAACACTGAGATGCCATGCCACAGTTAAGCATGAATACCCCACTCAGACACATTATACTGACTCCGAGCCGACCAGTCCTTGTTTTACCCATTAATGCCGAATGCCAGGCAGGGATCAACAAGTACCATATTTTATCGTGTTTTGGTATGCCGCGGCATTGGATCGAACCAATGACTTTCCGTTCTCGGGGCGGACACTCTAACCACTAGACCACGGAGACAGTCGACTAATTGTTGAGAAAGTGTGAGATAGCATAGTGGTAAAAGTGTTTGATGGTTGTACTGAAGAGTTGAGTTTGAATTGGGGCGTAAAAGCTCTTTTCTAATGCCTCTGTGGTGTCGGAGTGTTGCAAAATGTTGTGTAAAACAATATTCATTCACTGTTATCTTGATGGGACCATGCATGTTTGGGATGGTCTGTACTACACTATGTGTGAAGAGATGGTGCGATCTGGTGTTGCATCGTAGCAGAGAAATTGGAAAGATGGTACTTGTTGTTACCCTGGCTGGCTTCAAGGTGCTAATATATGGACTGGTTTGCTGACAGGGTCAGTGTGTTGTGTCTGAGTTGGGTATCCAAGTTAAACTGCAACTTCTCAGACAGACAGGTACACAAACACACATACAAACACACATACAAACACAGGTACACAAACACACACACACAAACACACACAAACACAGGTACACAAATACACACAAACAGGTACACAAGCACAGGTACACAAACACACCCAAACACAGCTACACAACACACACACAAACACAAACATGTACAAACACATTTACACAAGCATGTACAAACACAGCTACACAAACGTACAAACAGAGGTACATAAACATGTACAAACACAGGTATACTCACATGTACAAACACAGGTACACAAACACAGGTACACACAGGTACACACACATGTACAAACACAGGTACAAACACAGGTACAAACACAGGTACACAACCACAGATACACACAGGTACACACACATGTACACACAGGTACAAACACAGGTACACACATGTACAAACAGGTACACAAACATGTACACCCAGGTACACACACATGTACAAACCGGTACACAAACACAGTTACACAAACATGTACACACAGCTACACAAACATGTACAAATACATTTACACAAACATGTTCAAACACAGGTACACACACATGTACAAACACAGGTACACACACAGGTACACACGCATGTACAAACCGGTACACAAACACAGTTACACAAACATGTACACACAGCTACACAAACATGTACAAATACATTTACACAAACATGTTCAAACACAGGTACACACACATGTACAAACACAGGTACACACACAGGTACACACGCATGTACAAACCGGTACACAAACACAGTTACACAAACATGTACACACAGCTACACAAACATGTACAAATACATTTACACAAACATGTACAAACTGGTACACAACACACACACAGCTACACAAACATGTACAAACAGAGGTACACAAATGTACAAGCAGAGGTACACAAACATGTACAAACACAGGTACACAAACATGTACAAACACAGCTACACAAACGTCACGAACAGAGGTACACAAACATGTACAAACACATGTTCACAAACATGTACAAACACAGGTACACAAACATGTACAAACACAGGTACACAAACATGTACAAACACAGGTACACAAACACAGGTACACAAACACAGGTACACAAACATGTACACACAGGTACACACAAATGTACAAACACAGGTACACAAACATCTACAAACACAGGTACACAAGCATGAACAGACACAGGTACACAAACATGTACACACAGGTACACACGCATGTACAAACAGGTACACTAGCATGTACAAACACAGGTACACAAATATCTACAAACACAGGTACACAAGCATGAACAGACACAGGTACACAAACATGTACACACAGGTACACACGCATGTACAAACAGGTACACTAGCATGTACAAACACAGGTACACAAACATCTACAAACACAGGTACACAAGCATGAACAGACACAGGTACACAAACATGTACACACAGGTACACACGCATGTACAAACAGGTACACTAGCATGTACAAACACAGGTACACAAATATCTACAAACACAGGTACACAAGCATGAACAGACACAGGTACACAAACATGTACACACAGGTACACACGCATGTACAAACAGGTACACTAGCATGTACAAACACAGGTACACAAACATCTACAAACACAGGTACACAAGCATGAACAGACAGACAGATGGACAGGTAGATAGTCAGACAGAGACACCCACACCAAAAACAGAGAGAGAGAGAGTGGGAGAGGTACCAAAAACTGGTTCACAAACATGCACACACGTTCAGGCACACAGAGGAAAATATATATGTAGACACAGAGACCTACAGACCAACAGACAGACAGAGGTTCACAAATATGTACAGAGAGAGAGAGGCTTTAGCCCCACTCCTCCTCTGTTCATACATGAAGGCATGATGTAGACTGGGTATAGAATGGCAATGAGGTATGTCTTATGTGAATGAGGGAATCCCAGGGATTTTGTCAATTTGCCCAAGACAGTTTCTCTAATGTACAAAGTATCATATGGCCAAGTAGAATCGGCAGTACAACCAAAATCAGGGCAACATATGGGATTCAGAGTTATTACATTATCCTGACAGAACTAAGGGACACAACTCTATGCCCCAATGAACTGAGTCTTGAACAAGCTTGCCTTAAAACTGCCATTGCTTGACCGGACCATTGGTTAGCACTTTGTGATTCTGGGTTTAAACTGTTCACCGAATGTATGTGAGGGGCTGTAAGATTGTGCTAAATTACTCCGTTGGTCAGGTTTGGTTGACTGTGTCACTCTGTGTATACTCCAGTAACATGAGAGCGGAAGGTCGCGGGTTCGATCCCCGGCCGCGTCATACCAAAAAACATTAAGATATAGTACCTGTTGGTCCCTGCCTGGCGCTCGGCATTAATGGGTACAACAAGGACTGGTCGGCTCGGAGTCAGTATAATATATCTGAATGGGGTATTCATGTTTCACTGTGGCATGGTATCTCAGTGGGCTAGCACTATAAAACCAGTTTAAGTCTGGGCTAGTACAAGCAGCCACACATACACATACACACGCATGCACATTGTCATATGAGATAAATAGAGGATATTATATGAGTCCCCATGTCATACTATGTTCACGACACGAGTGCCTAAATGTTGTTTTTTCCCGAGCGAGAGCGAGGGATATACCGATATTTAGGCACGAGTGTCGTAAACATAGTATGATATAGGCACTCATATGATATTCTGTTTGTTAACGAAGTCGTCAAATTGAGGAAAAGCAACCCAAATCTACTTTCAAACATAGGCTGGCTACCTGCCGTCGCTGCATGTAGAACGCAACGTCATAGAAGAAATGTGACGTCATAGCATTGTTTGTGACATCACGTCACCATAACAATGGGATATTTTGCCCCAGGGCATCGTATGAAAAAAAGATATTTTCACCCTTGTAGGTAATAAGATAAGATAAGATAATACTTTAATATTCTCAAGTACGACGTTAAACCCATTTTCACCTCACCTCACCTCAACAATGACATGAAGTGTTGCTTACAATATCAATCACTTGTTTGTCTGGCCCAAACTCAATTTATTTACAGGCCATTGGCATTGCTTGAAAACTGCAATGTGCAGTATTACACAACAGAAAAAGTACAAGCCCCATGTTCACTGTAAACTTTCACAACACCACTTAGTTATAGATTAGTATTAATCATTCTGTTTCACAAGTGTACAGTGCGAGCACTGGTCAATACTTACATGGTTGTGTCAGGCGATGCAACATGTGGCCCCGTGTTGACCATTGATTCCAACACATCTGCCTGGAGCTGGCCCTTGACCTCTGACACCTCCTGCCATGTGACCTGGAGGACATCGCAGATTACATCAACTAATTTCTTGGAAATTGATTACATGTTACATGAATCCCACCTTGATAAAAGACAAAATAATCCTTTCTTTTTGTTGAAATACTCTGGTGTATATCAAGCTTGTTAACCATAGCATGCAACAACTTTCAACCCTTTAAGAAAGCCACGTGCTTAAATTTATTATTATAAGGTGGGTCGTCGTTTTTGTAATCCAGTATACTACATTTTGAGATAACCTGAAGAGAAAAATTAACAATTTATAAAAATCTATTCCCAGCTCCACCCGAATATCAAATGGATGGTACTGTGAGGGGTGGATTGTTGTAGGTTGGTGGGCTCTTGTGGAGGTGGATTGTTGGGAAGGTGTTGGATTGTAGGGTGGTTGGTTGTTGTAGGGTGGGTGGTTGTTGTTGGTGGGTTGTAGGGTGGTTGGTTGTAGGGTGGGTGGTTGTTGTAGGGTGGGTGGTTGTTGTGGGTTGGTTGTTGTAGGGTGGTTGGTTGGTTGTAGGGTGGTTGGTTGTAAGGTGGTGGGTTGTTGTGTTGGTTGTTGTAGGGTGGGTGGTTGTTGTTGGTGGGTTGTAGGGTGGTTGGTTGTAGGGTGGGTGGTTGTTGTAGGGTGGTTGGTTGTAGGTTGGTTGTTGTAGGGTGGGTGGTTGTTGTTGGTGGGTTGTAGGGTGGGTGGTTGTTGTAGGGTGGGTGGTTGTTGTAGGTTGGTTGTTGTAGGGTGGGTGGTTGTTGTGTTTGTTGTTGTAAGGTGGGTGGTTGTTGTGTTTGTTGTTGTAAGGTGGGTGGTTGTTGTGGGTGGGTTGTTGGTGTGTGGTTGTAGGGTGGTTGGTTGTTGTGGGTGGGTTGTTGTAGGGTGGTTGGTTGGTTGTAAGGTGGTGGGTTGTTGTAGGGTGGGTGGTTGTTGTAGGGTGGGGCTGTGTGGTGTGTGTGCATCATGTGTCTTTGTCTTTGTGTGTGTGTGAGTGAGTGTGGAAGCCCCACTCAGACACAACACACTTACTCCAATCTGAACTGTTCTTGTTTTATTCATGATAACGCCCAGCACAAGTCGGGGTAACAACGAGGATCATCTAATGATGTGTTTCGGTATGATGTACCAGGAAATGGAACCACCAGCGTTCCACCCCCTGGGCAGGTGCTCTACCCACTTCACCACTGTGGTCCCTTGAGGTGTTATACATGCTTAATACTTAGTCAGTTTCTCTTGAGTTAACCTAAATTAGTTTTGGCAAAATAATTTGAAAATAATTCTGCTTACATTCTTTTTAACAGGCAAGTTGTTTCTTAAATTAGCTTAGGACATCTAGCCAGAAATTCAGCCTAGATAATGCTATGGCTTGTTTTAGTGTCTGAACAGCTGTGTAATTGTGTGCTTTAACAGCTTACATCGCACTATAATCAATATCTTGACAAATAAACCCCCAAATATTGAAGACTAGTCAAATCATGTAAGATATGGTGTTTCTGTGGGAGGGAATAAGGTGTCATTATGTGACATATTGTTCAAGGGCATCATCTAAATGATGATATATGTACAGTAACATGACGTTTTAGCCTGAACATGCATGTCAGGACTCGAGCATTCTGAACATTGAAGGAGGGAGTGACATTTCAACCAGACAGTCATGAACACTTCATTATTGAGGGGCAGAAGGATAGCCCAGTGGTTCAAGTACTGACAGACCACCTCAAACATGGGTTTTAGTCTCATGAGTAGAAAGTGTCAAGCCCATCTTCAGTGTGTCATACCAAAAGACGTTAAAATATGGTACTTGTTGGTCCCTGTCTGGCGTTCGGCATTACTGGGTACAACAAGGACTGGTCGGCTCGGAGTCAGTATAATGTGTCTGAGTGGGGTATTCATGCTTCACTGCGGCATAGTATCTCAGTGGGCTAGCACTATAAAACCAGCTTCAGTCTGGGCTAGTACAAGCAGCCGCACATACACATACACACGCATGAACGTCGTCATATGAGCGAAATATTCTCAAGTACGACGTTAAACCCAATTTCACCTCACCTCTTCAGTGTGTCAGGGCTGAACCCGGATGTTGTAAAGACAAAAGGTGCAGCTAAATACCAGGATTTCAAACTATTTTTTATCCCCGCAACTTGTTTTACATACATACATACATACATACATACAAATACTTGTATAGCGCCAATATCCGTAATCCGCTCAAAGGAGCTCTGGCTCTAAGATGGTCTAGATATCACATAGAGTTCAAATGCTTCAGCAAAGAGACACGTCTTCAGATTTGATTTAAAAACAGCTAAATCTGGTTGTGTTCTGAGGTGAGATGGAAGATTGTTCCAGAGATGAGGGCCAGTCGTCTCGAGTGACCTGTCACCATATGTTTTTGTCCTAGTCACAGGAATTGTCAAAAGACACTGGTCATTTGTTCGGAGTGAACGTACAGGAGTATAACGGTGGGACAGATCACAGAGCTACTGAGGAGCTAGACCATGTAAACTTTTGAAAACAAGGAGTAGAGTTTTATATTTTATGCGGTAGTGGACGGGAAGCCAATGAAGTGAGTGAAGAACGGGAGTAATGTGGTCTGATTTCTTTGACAGAGAGACCACTCTGGCTGCAGTATTCTCATGTTTTGTGGGGGATATTAAAATGGACTCTGTTTGTCCTTGCAAATTTGTCTTTTCCGGAGCAGAACCTTTTGTTATTTCTTCACCACACTTGGCACATAGATAGATCTGGTGGTGAACAGGTCCCCTTTGTTAATTTTGGCTTTCTGAATAAATATATTTTGTGTTTCCATGACAAGAAGTTTGACTTTGACTGAAATTGGTGTTGGTGCTCTTTTCCGGAGCAGAACTTAAAAACCTTTCAATACTCTCTTTCCTCTTTGTGGGTATCCAAGAACCTAATGACATAAATCAACAGTACCACTCTATTTCCAGTATCAACATTACTGAGGTACATCAAACCGTACATTTGACATAGTCATAACCAGTTGACATATTCATGAAGAATATTTTTACCATTGCAGGGGATATTGATGACTTTGTCTTCTTGTTAATTTGTTTTTTTTTATGTTCTTAAATGCAGGGCAATTTTATCATCATATTTTTAAACTGCAGTCATTGAAACCAGCCCTTAAGGGCATTCCAAATCCAGGTGTTGTTAAAATACTGTGGTAAGATGTTACCCTCATTCAGATGTATTCATATATTAATCTTGAAGGGTCTTTGTTTTTGTAAAATCCCAGCTCTTGTCATTTGTGAAATTCAAGTCTCCAGGACGAGGTGATGAGGTGAAATTGGGTTTTACGTCGTACTTGAGAATATTTCGCTCATATGACGACGTTCATGCGTGTGTATGTGTATGTGCGGCTGTTTGTACTAGCCCAGACTTAAGCTGGTTTTATAGTGCTAGCTCACTGAGATACCACGCCGCAGTGAAGCATGAATACCCCACTCAGACACATTATACTGACTCGGAGCCGACCAGTCCTTGTTGTACCCATTAATGTCGAACGCCAGCCAGGGACCAACAAGTACCATATTTTAACGTCTTTTGGTATGACGCGGTCGGGGATCGAACCAGCGACCTTCTGCTGTCCGGGCGGACGCTCTAACCCCCTACACCACGGAGGCGGTGTCTCCAGGACGAAACAGTTGCATTTATTAGAACTGTCAAAACATGAATTGGGATATTTCCTGATATTTATTTCTGACTTGGGTTCAAATATTGGCCTCTGATACCAACTTCCAGTAACTAAGTAAACAAAAATACATGCTGGTCAATAAGAACTGTTTCCTGAACAGGAGGTGTGTGCTGGGGGTGGGGCAGGGGTGGGGCTGGAGTGTACCCTCTTCATCCTCTGTGGGGCTGGCAGTGTCACCATGGTATGATAAGGCTATAGAGATTTCTCACAGAGCGGGGTGGGGCACGGGGTGGGGCTGGAGTGTACCTCTACATCCTCTGTGGGGCTGGCAGTGTCACCATGGTATAAGGCTATAGAGATTTCTCACAGAGCGGGGTGGGGCACGGGGGTGGGGCTGGAGTGTACCCTCTACATCCTCTGTGGGGCTGGCAGTGTCACCATGGTATGACAAGGCTATAGAGATTTCTCACAGAGCATCGAAATGAAAACCATGCAGCGTTCATGTTCGTCGGGCTCACACTGTGTACATCCTCTGAGAAATGTCAACAAGTATGTTTAACCAGCAGAATAACTACATGAACATTCAAATCATTTGTTGTTGCTGTGAAGGCTTAATGGTATACTCGAAATAGATTCAGTCAGAACAAAAATATTTATAATTCATCTTTCTGTTGCTGCGCTTATCTCCAATATCCTTACTGCTTCTCACTCACTCACTCACTCACTCAGGGAGTAATAATGTCCTATACATTAAACATACACCTATTAGAGTCTCGAGCTTTACAAGTGGCACGTTAAACAAGATATTCTATAACTGGACAAATAACAATATACCTTATCAGAATGATCTTTCCACTCTCGGATGAAATCATGATTTTATATGACATTTTCGTTACAAATGATCTCTGAGTCCTAATTATTCCACAAAAGCTTGTATTTATCTTCCATATCGAACCATTTCCGAAGCAAAACTGAAAACCAAAATTCCTATTTCATATTTTTTTGCACTGACACGTGCTCATCAAGCTACTAGGATGTTTTTCCAGGTGATATCATACAGGTAAGCTTCAAAGACAAACATCTCACCTGCCCAGTGTTTTAACACACAACAGGGGGTGGTTTATCCAGGCTTGTACGCCAAGCACCTGTTCAACATAACTTTTCGTTTACAACAGGTGCTTATACGGTATAATTTGCTTTCTAAAACATTAAGGTTTGGAAACCTTAACAGAGATATTTTCGTTAGACTGTGACAGGTGTTTGTTTTCCCATTTATTAATTATAATCCACTTTTTTTCAGGTAAATGTAAATAAATCATATTTTATCGCACCATCTGCGGCAGTGGGATAGTAAATCTATATCCTGTGCCTATTCTTCAGGACATTGTGATGTTTAAGCTTTGATTTTAAAGATTTTAGATAAGTAAATTAATCATTTGAATTGACGTGTCTGGAGTGACAGAGTGGGTAATGGTGGTACGTTGATTCAGCTTCAGGTGACATGTGGGCTAGTAAGTTAGGCCTCCTATGAAAATTTCTGTTTCTTGTCACTGATTCGCAATATATTGGGTGTAAAGTCTTATACTATTTTGCCTGCTCTGTTCAGTTCCATTTCCACAGTTTTTAGTTACTTTTGGTAAGTTCCATTCCAGAAATATAGACATACTATATGCTTTTTGTATATTTAATTTATATTTTGATTCAGTTGTAAATTAAGGTTGAAGTGGTTAGGAAATTGCAATAAACAATTAATAATAATTCAACTTACCTATTTGTTTATTTTCTGAAGAAAAGTAACAAATAATTTAAATAATTGGGATATTAGCCCCCAAGGCACCATAATTCCTGCCATAAGCGTCAGGAGATTAGTTATTTCGGCAGGTTCTCAGACTTGACGTTTATATGTGATGGGCATTTGTTATTTTCAGAGAAGAATTGGTGTCAAGTTTTATTTTACTGTAATGCAACACTCGTACCATTCAGTCACCATGTGAGATAGTAAAACTAAGCCTTCGTCTTGCACTAACGATTGTGAGAAGGGAGCATTAGGCCAGGATGATTTAGTTATGTCTTATTTGTAAATCAGATACCTGTCATTTGAATTATCTGGCCTTTCTGTTTGATGTGTAACCTGATATTTATTCAAGGCTGATAGTTTGTCATCATGCTGTTATGGCTGAAAGTGAATATTGTTCAAAATAGTGTTTAACCTCACTCACTCACTCACCCACCCACTCTCTCTCTCTCTCTCTCTCTCTCTCTCTCTCTCTCTCTCTCTCTCTCTCTCCCTCTCCTCTCTCTTTCTCTCTCTCCCTCCCTCCCTCTCTCTCTCTCTCTCTCTCTCTCTCTCTCTCTCTCTCTCTCTCTCTCTCTCTCTCTCTCTCTCTCTCTCTCTCTCTCTCTCTCTCTCTCTCTCTCTCTCTCTCTCTCCGTCTCTCTCACTCAGGGTGCAAACAGTTAAGATACCACAAATAGATATTTGAGACACAGGTAGTTACAGTTGTATGGTTACATATTTACCCAAGGACAAGGGTGTATAAGGTGCTAATATTTACTGTGCAGAGTTACATCCCTTTGTTGTTACACATCTTTAATAGTGAGTAATATCCTTGTTTGTCCTGATTGTGTTTCTACGTTTATCAGCACTAAGCCCATCCACATGGGTTTCACCAACTTGTGAGCCTCTATGACCTGCTCCACTTAGCTGGCTTCGTAATGGCCCACGATAAGGAACATAAACACTTTTATCTAGACATGTAAATTACTTATGATAAAGTTCAAACATGGAAAGAATATTTCATGAATTTTTGTATGAATGACCTGACTTTTTGTTTTAATTCATATGACTACTAGTAAAAGATGTCCTTGACATCGATGTACATTCCGACCTTGAACTATGCCTCTCATGTGAATGGCGGCCATCAGTGTTGAGAAAGTTCTGTTCAGTGTCTGAGTTGGGTTCACAGCAAGAGTGGATGTACAGGGGAAGGGATGGTTTACACGAGCCTCACTTCCTGAATCTAGTATCTATATCAAGACGACTTTTATGGTGCTAAGATGAACATCTGTATTGATACAGAAAATCCTGGTCAGAATGGGAAAAATTCCAAACAAAGAAAAAATAATTCAATTTTTGTTTAAATGCGATATAAATCTGATCAGAATGATTTCAGTGTGTCCAGTGGTTCATTTACTTAAACGTGCACATAGGGTGTAAGGTGCCACAATTTTCTGTGCAGAGTTGCATCCCTTGAGCATGCCAGAAGCCAGTGATTGTTTGTTCGAATCCTGGTTGCCTTGATGATATTTCTGGGTTTGCCAGCACCAGACCCATGGATGGGTTCCACCAGAGTGGTAACTTCTGACTCCTTCATCATTTGGGCATCCTCTGGCAGTTAGCTGACACACTATGTAATGCTAATCCCTGAAGTGATAAACCCAAATCACTCACTCATGCTTTGCACTTTAACCTGCGTAGTTTTGTGGTGAACATGTGAAATTTTATGGAAAAAACATGGCATATCAAACAATATTTGCATCCAGTTTTCATTATTTTGGTAACCATGGAATCAGTGTCTTTTTTGTAAAATCTTGGTTGGTTTGCGATGGTGATGGGACAATTGATGGAGTAACAGGGAAGTGTACGCAAACACCATCAATAAGATAATGATGTCAACATGTGCCAGGTTATGAAGCTGTGGTGTGTGCATGGCTGATAGTCTCCCCTGCACAGAGTGCTGCATATCTCCGAACACGGAGTCGATACGTCGTAGTTTCTCATTATATCATCATTGCTTACATTAAAATTGGTGATTAATACCTTCGGTTTGATAGGTCACTCGACTTACTGATAAACCTGCCTCTACGTCCTTTGGGTGTTGTATGCGTTTCAAACATGGAGGTCAAGTTCAGCCTCGTTTGCAAGATAACCAACATGATAAACGTTCAGAGATGTTTTTTGCTAAATGTGTGGTATGCTTTTAAGACTTGCTGCTCATCTTCAGTGTTGTTGTTTGCACGGTGGCGTAGTTGTTTGTTCATCACTCTGTCACGTCGTACATGATGACATGGATTTCGAATCTGGTTTCTGGCACACCCTGAGGATGAATTCATGGACAGTGTTAGCGTTAAAAGCTGAATTGCGAAAATATTAAATATTCAGAGAAATAATCTGCTAGGAAAATTATCTCAAGCTTGGTATTACAGTTGTGATGTATTTCCAGATCATAAACAACTAGTTGTTTTAGTATATTCATAATGACCTTGAATTAATGAAAAGATTCCAGGCTGTTTTTTTATTTCACTCCCAATATTTTAATTTTCATAAACTATCTAACAATTCTCTCTGAATGTTTCAACTTAAGTGGTTGTACAATGGATACCTTAAAGGATGATGCTGTTTCCTGGCTAAGAGTGCTTATGTGATATGTCCTGATTAGTCTTAGATGGTATGTGATTCAGTACACTTATCCTTGTCCCAATGTCTACATGAGTGAGTGAGTGAGTGATTTTAGTTTTACGCGGAACTCAGTCTGTAATTAATTGAGTCTGGACCAGACAATCCAGTGATCATTGAGCATTGATCTACACAATTGGGATACGATGACATGAGCTAACCAAGTCGGCAAGCCTGACCACCCGATCTTGTTATTCGCCTCTTACGACAAGCATGGGTTACTGAAGATCAGCTCTAACCCAGATGGGGCGGTGGGGTAGCCTAGTGGTTAAAGCGTTGGCTCGTCACGCCGAAGATCCAGGTTCGAATCCCCACATGGGTACAATGTGTGAAGCCCATATCTGGTGTCCCCAGCCGTGATGTTGCTGGAATATTGCTAAAAGCGGCGTAAAACCAAACTCAGTCAGTCTAACCCAGATCTTCACGCATCTGACCCTTCATAACGGGACATGTTTATGATACTATATACCTGTTCTGCTTCGGACTCCCAATCTGACACCCGACTCCTGATGGAGGTGTGGGCATGTATGTGTAGGCCTGTCTTTGCCTTTGATTTGAGGTTAAAGCTTTCACACATTCCAACCGGGTTCAATGCCCTACATGGGTACAGTGTGTGAAGCCCATTTCTGGTGTTCCCCACTGTGATATTGCTGGAATATTGCTAATTACTCACTCATTCACTCACTCTCCCAATCCGACACCTGACTCCTGATGGAGGTTTGGGCATGTATGTGATGCTGTATGCCTTTTCTGCACTGGAAGCTTTTGAAACAAGGGACAAATATTAACTCAGAGATCCCTTGGCTACTTCTCCAAGAGTTTTTGTGGTGGTGTTCATTTGCATCAGCCTTTTAGTACAAGCCATCTTGTGAGGGGAATTCGGCCTCTGTAAGTCATTCCCATGTTGAGATATTTTTGTAAAACCCATTTCATTGCATATCAAAACCCAACAGATCACATTTTTTATGAAAAAATAAAGATTCAAGGTGACAATTTCAACACCACAGTGCCAGTGAGGTGCATATTCAAGAACTTGGTATTTTCAGTGAACAGACTTTTGAGGTTATTCGCATCCAAATCTCTTGTTTTCCCCAAGTGGGAAATGCGAGTTTTTAGTATTTCTACATAAGATAGATGAGACAAGTGTTTAGGTGAGTCTGTGCCTCCGTCTCAAATGTCAGAGTGTATTTTTATTAATGATGCAAGGTGGAGGAGTGATGCAGACTTTAATCCATCTCTTTAAGTACCCTCTCTGTATGTCAGAAGACGTACAGTGTTGTCCCAGTGAGTGTTTAAATCATTTTATTACTGTCACAGGCAGCTGTAATCCTCGCTGGTGTGATATCTCCTTATCAGTGAAGCTGGTATAGATTTTGGCAGAAATGAACCAAATTAATTCCTGTTTGACAAATAAATCTATATAATTGTATAATCCCATGGTGGAAACTGGAGCGAAAGCTTGTCAATATTTTGTGGTGAATATTGACTTTGCTCGACATTGTAAGGGCTTGATGATGTTCTCGAAGCCACGTTTTGGCAGTCAATTTTATTGATGGATTCCTCGGCTGTTTTCTCCAGTTTATTCCGTCTGTTCCAGGCTGACTGAGAATGGGGGGAATCGTGTCCTGGCTTCGGCCTTTTCCCTGAGTGGACAGTACTTTGCCGTCTGCGACAACCAGAAACAGCTCCATCTGTACAGGACTGGACAGGAGTGGACGCTGGTCAGTACAAGGTAAGTCAGCATGATATGTTTGTGTTTACAGAGGAATTCTGCTGCCAAGACGGCAGAGAAATCACATGACCAGATGCTGACTTGCGCCAAACAACCGCCGCAGTTCATGCGCGTGTTTTCTGCAGACGGTTCCAAGAATGCATGCATGATTCGAGTAAACTGAAGAAAAATTTGCAAGCTGGAAGCTTTTGTTAGCTTAAGCTTCCAAGACTGCAGTCTCCCTCCCCTTAAAATCTCCCCCACCCAAGACGAGATCAATGAGATCCCACCAGATGGTAGGCCTTCTATGTGCAGAGGAATATTTTGTGGAGCATGTGAAGTGGGGATGGGTTCGTCAGCTGATCCAATGCTAGAATTACACTGCTCAGGGCAGCTCTGAGCTGACGAGGCAGAGCGCGAACAGAACCTTGTTCTGGTCCCGCCAGTAATTAGAATGTGTACGAAATGAAAAGCTCGGTGGCTGAAGTGTGTAGAGAGCTGTCCAGGTGTTGGGCAGACTGGGTTACGCGAGGACTCCAAGTACTTTCACTTTAACACGGATAAAAAGTGCTGTTGGAATTGGTTTTCCCTCCTATTTGTACTGATGATTGTTCTGTCTCTTGGTGTTAATGGTTTCAATAGGATTGCCAGATTATTTAGCTGAATATGAATTGAGATTTTATTTTAATCAATGAAAAAATTAATTAAAACTTTGAATGATAAAGTTGGAGGATAGATGTCTGATTATGAATAGTTAATTATGCGGTTGTGTTTTGTATTTTTTTTTAATTGTAATTTATTTCTTAATTTTTGGGTGGGATTTGTGGGTTCTCCTGGACAGAAGAGATCTCGTATGTGACCTACTTCTTGTCAGATCTGTCTCTGTTGGAACTGTGGGTAAAACACGTCCCCAGCAACTTACTCAAGTTGTAGGGAATGAGTGTGTGAGTGAGTGAGTGACTGAGTGAGTGACTGCTTCCACATTCCAGCAATAAAAAGGTGGGAATGACCAGAAATAGCTTCACAAATTGTATCTGTGATGGGAATTGAACCTAGGACTTTGGTGTGACTAACCATTAACTACCCCACTGCCCTATACTGGTTGTAAAAGGCTATTAAATGGATCAGATTAATTGGTTTTGTTGTGATTGTGCTCAAAAGCTGTGGGTCAGTGGTCATAACATCAATCATTAATTTGTCATGTCCAGGCATTTTCCCCTGCTGTCATATATACTACCTGGAAAGAGTTACAAAACTAGCGATTTTGTCACATTTTGTAAGAAGTTAATCTCTCATGGCTGTGGGGTATTGTAAAACTGAGTCAATTATTGGGTGTATTTATGATTTTTGAGTAGTATAATTTGCATTTATTTTGAGTAGTATAGTTCACAAGTACTGATGATTACGCTACACCAGTGACAAGTACTGACGCTACACCAGTGACAAGTACTGACGCTACACCAGTGACAAGTACTGACGCTACACCAGTGACAACTACTGACGCTACACCAGTGACAAGTACTGACGCTACACCAGTGACAAGTACTGACGCTACACCAGTGACAAGTACTGACGCTACATCAGTGACAAGTACTGACGCTACACCAGTGACAAGTACTGATGCTACACCAGTGACAAATACTGATGCTACACCAGTGACAAGTACTGATGCTACACCAGTGACAAGTACTGATGCTACACCAGTCACAAGTACTCACGCTACACCAGTCACAAGTATTGACGCTACACCAGTCACAAGTATTGACGCTACACCAGTCACAAGTACTGACGCTACACCAGTGACAAGTACTGATGCTACACCAGTGACAAGTACTGACGCTACACCAGTGACAAGTACTGACGCTACACCAGTGACAAGTACTGACGCTACACCAGTGACAAGTACTGATGCTACACCAGTGACAAGTACTGATGCTACACCAGTGACAAGTACTGACGCTACCCTAGTGACAAGTACTGACGCTACACCAGTGACAAGTACTGATGCTACACCAGTGACAAGTACTGACGCTACATTAGTGACAAGTATTGATGCTACACTAGTGACTAGTGACTAGGGATATCCTGCCTCTATATGATATCTACTGGGAAATAGCAGGCCTCAAGACCAGAGCAAGTCTGATATCAGGTGTTAGGTTATGTCCAAGTAGCTACCCTGGCATAATGTCAGAGCTAAACAGTATCCCATGTAAGAATGAAGTAGGGATGAATAAGGAACAAATATTCTCACGTGTCTCCTGGACTCGTCTTGAAAAAGCAACAGTGAGTGAGTGAGTTTAGTTTTATGCCGCTTTTAGCAGTATTCCAGCAATATCTTGGCGGGGAACACCAGAAATGGGCTTCACACATTGTACTCACGTGGAGAATCGAACCCGGATCTTTGGTGTGATGAGTGACCGCTTTAACCACTAGGCTACCCCACCACCCCGACAATAGATTGGATTATCGATGCTTGGAACAGTTTTTCAGTCATATCACCCCAGAACGGAATGGTGCTGTCAAACCTAGACACAATCTCGACCAATCTCGGATTCGAACCCAGAATCCTACGTTTCAGGTTTTCGAAAATCAACTTTTCACTGCTACCCTGCAGAACTGCAGATGCCTCAATCACTGTCTCCCTAGGGTGGAATAAAAACAGAGAATCCTGGAATATTTTAGATCAGTTTAAACCATCTATGGACAGTCTAAGTATACCCAATGAAATGAGTTTTGGGAACTTCATTTGATAGAAATTATACAATGCTTTAAAATGTAATCAATCTTTAGCTGTTTCACTTGACTTCTTATAGACGCGGTGTCAAATGGTTCCAAATTGGTAAACAACTTTTGTGATTGAATGCCTTCCTGTTAAAAACGCAGAGCATCTATTGTGGGGCGATGTTAAACCTTGTGAGCGACACGAAGTAATTTAAGTTCACCACTGCTGACATCTGATAGGAAGGTCCTTTAAAATCAATTGATTAGGAGAGATTCATATTGAGTTTTAAAAACTCACCCACCCATCTTTAGAGGTAGGGATCGAAAGGCTTACAGTCATGATTTTCTAATTTGGAAGGAAATTACAAGTTTTGTATGTTTTGCTTGTGTGGCCTCCGCACAGCTTTCCTGATAGGATGGTTGAAGGATGTGGCGGCTAGGGTAGGAGAAATTACTGGCAAATCAATGAAGATAACTTTTGAGACAATGCATCACACAGGTGTTACCAAGTCTTTTATGGTGTCGTTATTTCTCGTCTGCTTTTATGATTGGCTTTATTGTTGTCGTTGTGACTCACTTTGTATAGACGTGTGATGAAGCTGCTGCTTGCCGAGCTGCAGGACATGATCAACTTGGGTACTCCCTGTAGACACGTCCTAGCAGAGAGGGTCCCAACAGACAGGGTCCTAGCAGAGGGGGTCCTGGCAGACAGGGTCCCAACAGACAGGGTCCCAACAGACAGGGTCCTAGCAGAGAGGGTCCTATTGAAGGACAATGCATCAGAGAGGGTCCTAGCAGACAGGGTCCTATTGAAGGAGTCCGGTCAGACAGGGTCCCAGCAGACAGGGCCCTATTGAAGGAGTCCGGTCAGACAGGGTCCCAGCAGACAGGGTCCTATTGAAGGAGTCCGGTCAGACAGGGTCCTAGCAGACAGGGTCCTATTGAAGGACAATGCATCAGAGAGGGTCCTATTGAAGGGGTCTGGTCAGACAGGGTCCCAGCAGACAGGGCCCTATTGAAGGACTATGCATCAGAGATGGTCCTATTGAAGGAGTTCGGTCAGACAGGGTCCCAGCAGACAGGGCCCTATTGAAGGACTATGCATCAGAGAGGGTCCTATTGAAGGAGTTCGGTCAGACAGGGTCCCAGCAGACAGGGTCCTAGCATACAGGGCCCTATTGAAGGACTATGCATCAGAGAGGGTCCTATTGAAGGAGTTCGGTCAGACAGGGTCACAGCAGACAGGGTCCTAGCAGAGAGGGTCCTATTGAAGGAGTCCTGGCAGACAGGGTCCTATTGAAGGACATTGCATCAGATATGGTCCTATCAGACAGGGTCCTAGCAGAGAGGGTCCTATTAAAGATGTCCACTCAGATAAGGTCCTTTCAGACAGGGTCCTAGCAGAGAGGATCATTTTGAAGGTGTTCTATCAGATTAGGTCCTATCAGATGAGGTCTTATCAGAGAGGGTCCTAGCAGATTAGGTCCTATCAGACAGGGTCCTAGCAGAGAGGATCATTTTGAAGGTGTTCTATCAGATTAGGTCCTATCAGAGAGGGTCCTACTGACAGGATTATATCAGATAAGGTTATATCGGAGAGCGTCCTATCAGATTAGGTCCTATCAGATGAGGTCTTATCAGACAGGGGTCCTTCTGATGAGGTACTATCAGACAGGGGTCCTACTGATGAGGTACTATCAGAGAGGGTCCTACTGACAGGGTTTTATCAGATAAGGGTATATTGGAGAGGGTCTTATCAGACAACGAGCATTAAAAGAGTGAGTAAGTGAGTTTAGTTTAACGCCGCACTCAGCAATATTCCAGCTATATGGCGGCGGTATGTAAATAATCGAGTCTGGACCAGACAATCCAGTGATCAACAGCATGAGCATCGATCTGCGCGATTCGGAACCAATGACATGTGTCAACCAAGACAGCAAGCCTGACCACCCAATCCCGTTAGTCGCCTCTTACGACAAGCATGGGTTACTGAAGATCAATATTCTAACCCGCACCTTCACAGGTGCATTAAAAAAAGAAAAGAAAGGTAGATCGTTTAAGAAGATAGGTAAGTGAGTTGGTGGAACTATGACTGAAGAAGAAAGACTTCAAAAGAATCTCTGATAGATGGTAGAAGTAAGATCAAAAGAATAAGAAATATGCTGTATAACGGTCTAGGATAGAGAGATGGTAAGTGCTAGTTCATGGAAGAAGAAAGAACTGCAAGATAATCTTGGATAGAAAAATGGAAGAGCGAGATTGAGGGAATAAAAAAAAATGGTGTATAACAAACAGGATAGAGAGGTGTTAAAAGTAAATTGAAAGGTATAATGCAAAGTTTATCCTTGGATAAAGTTGCAGATTTGACTGTATCTCAGATGCAGAATTCCCTCAGGATAGCAAAGGAATTATTAATCCTATCCTACAGGTGTCGAGAGGTGAAATGTCTCTTGTACAGGTATCTACAGACTAATGGATTCTCTTCACTGATCTTGCACAGGTGTCTAAGATAACATTCTTTCTAACACAGATGTCTAAACATAAAATAATCTCTTGCATGGATGTCTACAGAAAAGAGATTGTTCCATCACAACTATCTGTACTTCTGGCACCAGAGATGACATGACTCAAACTGTTTCAGGGCACAATTTAATGTTTGGATCTTGCACTGAGGCAATCTGAAATTGCAAAATGCAACCACATGTTTATGCCAACTTGCACCAAGAACATGTTAATAAATTGCTGTTAAAAAACACAGACTTCAGATGGGAAACAGAAAGATGAGGAACTTCTGGAATGACTCTGATGACAACACGGACAGTGGCTGAATAACTGTTACTGTTCATATCATGAAATTTTACTTAGTAAGATGTTCAGAATCATCAATAACAAAATTCAAGCGTTATTTATAATTTTATAGTGAACAACAGGTGCAGCTATTTTTCACTGGTGCTACAAGATTATTACCTAAGGTTGCACCAGGTGCAAGTAAGTTATATTTCCTTAAATCGAGCCCTGAGATTTTATTCCTGTGTAATTCTAACAGCTATGTTCTGAAATATGTTCACTCTCCAAGCAGCATGACCATCACACTCTGTCCTATTTATATCTGGCACCAAGGAAAAAAGATTTGGTATGATATCAAAGTATATCCCAAGTCCATTTCCAATATTTGTGCACATAAATACTCAATTATTCCACAGAGAAATGTACATCGACTCACACCCGCCTGTCATTTCTCACATGGCTGCGAGACTTTGGAGGCTCGAATTTCGCTGTTGCGTGAATCCACTGGGTTAAACTCTGCAGCACTGAAAGCTTTACAGGTAACTGAGTTCAGTGATAAAAGGTCCCCAGTCGTGGGATTGAGTGGTGAGTGTATACTGCTCTTGATTCCATATTGGCATTAAAGGACAAGGAAGCTGTATATTGAGCCGTGTTTGATGTAGCGGCGTCACTTACATCTACATTGTTATAACGAGTTATCGATGATATTGCTGTGATTGCTGAGCAACAGGATTAGTTTTGACACGGTCGTATCAGTTGTGAAGGGTTTAGCAATGTTTTGTTTTTGAAGGTCAAGCTGGGAGGAATGGATGGTAATTTACTGCTGGCTCTAACATGTTAGCCAGGAATTGTTTGTCCTTGATGTTGACAAGTGTGTATTTTTTAGTGGATTTGAAAGTGAAGAGATTTTGTTGGCCGTACTGACACAATGAAACGAAACTAACGTCATATTCTCTTCATTCCGCTTGTATTTATAAACCTAAATTTTTTCAACTTAATTTTTCTCTTAAATAACATAAATCATGAATCTTTAAGTCCTTTTGACTTTTTTCCCAAATATATCTATCCAGTTCCAACTGGTATTATGTACATATAACATTTACTATGGAATTGCTGTTTAGTTTTTTGTTCTTCAATATGAAGAATGTTTCTCAGGAAGCACGCCTCTTACAATAGATACCAGCGAAACAGAAACTCTGCATGGCATACAAAAAGTTCCACTTCATCAAAATTTATTCCTTGCTCATGTTAAAAAGCAGCTCTTGTACGACTCATTTCCTAAGATCCCCAACCAAATATACATTTCAGTGATTGAGCAAACTTCTTGTTATGACCCGCCTTTCCCATCAACTAAAAACACTTTCCAAGCAGCAATTTGACGGATACATTAAATCTTTTGGCAATTTTTTTAGACAGATTAATTAAATTGCAGGCTTTCTCTTATTATTCGCAGGCAGCTTTAAAGCACATCCTGATAGTTTAATTGGAACAAGACCATTTCCATGGGTTTCTGAAACGCGCTATTTTTAACAGCATTATGCATGCATTAATCCCGAGTTGTCGACTATGTGCTGGAGCTTCTGTAATAAGACCTACGGAAGTTTTCAGAGGGAGAGATTTCATATTGTTGCATTGTTGCGTCCATTGTCGTACGGCGCGCTGCTGTTACGCCTCAGATCTCTGAGTGAGTGGTGGGCGCTCTATTTCCTGTTGGGCTGACGTTATTCTTCATTCTCACGATGCTCCATGAAAATTGATATGGAAATATGTTGCGATTGACAAGCAAGGAAAATGCTGGCGAAGATTGCGTTGCAGTGTTTTGACTGATGTACAGTCATTTGTACAGTATCATGGTGTACATAGTGTTTGTGTTGTCATGGCGATGCCAGATATGAAATGACCGTATCCAAAGATTGTATATGATTATTGCCACCGAGTCAGAAACCGAATTTGTAAAAACTGTTTTTAGTCTTGGTATTGTTAGTGCCGGCAGCAAGAGAGAAGTATTTTTAGGTGATTAATTCTGTTCGGCATTATGTTGTTGTTTTTTGTAGGACGCAGGGTTTAGTTAGGTATAATTCTTATGCCATGCAATTAAAAAATACACATACCGGTATACATTTATGTGTGGCTGGTTAACAAGAGGCTGGTTTGGGCTGTTTTTGTTAAGTTGCTATTATTTGTTTGGACAATGCTTATTTACACTTTGGCAATAGCATGCCACTACTTGTTCACTCATAACACTGAGATGTTCAATCAGACTTTTAGTGATTCACAATTTCTGTCACTGTAAAAACCCTCTCACACACTTCTAAACTGTCGCACAGTTATACAACTGTCACACAGTACTAAACTATCACACAGTACTCAAGTCTCACACAGTACTAAACAGTCACAGGCTGTACCCAAGTCTCACACATATTTCTTGTGTCCTTTGCTGTGATCTTGCTTGAATAGCGGGTGGTGGGGTAGCCTAGTGGTTCAAGCATTTGCTCATCACACCGAAGGCCCGGGTTTGATTCCCCGCATGGGTGCAATGTGTGAAGCCCATTTCTGGAGTCCCCCGCCGTGATATTGCTGGAATATTGATAAAAGCGGCGTAAAACACAACTCACTCACTTACTCTCGCTGGAATATTGCTTAACCCCAACTTACCCAACTCAGAATTCAGCTCTAACAGTACACAACTCTCACTCAGTATTCAGCTCTAACAGTACACAACTCTCACTCAGTATTCAGCTCTAACAGTACACAACTCTCACTCAGTATTCAGCTCTAACAGTACACAACTCTCACTCAGTATTCAGCTCTAACAGTACACAACTCTCACTCAGTATTCAGCTCTAACAGTACACAACTCTCACTCAGTATTCAGCTCTAACAGTACACAACTCTCACTCAGTATTCAGCTCTAACAGTACACAACTCTCACTCAGTATTCAGCTCTAACAGTACACAACAGTATATTTCACATAGTACTAAACTCTCACATGCACAGTATTCACACGGTACTTCTGTAGTACTACCTGCATGGTACTCACATAGTACATTACAGTGAGTGAGTAAGTTGGGTTTTACGCCGCTTTTAGCAGTATTCCAGCAATATCATGGCTGGGGGCACCAGGAATGGGCTTCAAACACTGTACCCATGTGGGGAATCAAACCCGGATCTTCGGCGTGACAGGAGAATGCTTTAACCACTAGGCTACCCCAGTGTACAATACAGAGTTCATCTGATCCCCCACCAGCAGACTCAGATGTAGGTATTCAATATACTAAGATTGACTGGTGCACATAGCATTGCTCAAATTCACTCGGCTTCCATTTGTCTATGAATACGATAAACAAATCAAACAGTGTGAGAGAGAGGGTTGAACATAGAGAGTATGAAGCTGGAATAACCGCAGTCTGGTCGGCGCTCATTGTCCTCCCCTCCACAGTACTTCATCACAATATGTCTGTCGGCAATGTCAGTAACGTTGACTGACAGTTGAAATTCATAACAGTTATGAATTACATTAATGGAAAAAATGCGTCAATTGTTTTCTGTAACAATTGGTTTCGGTTGTAAACCATGAAATATGAATTTCATTACTGCTTGTGAGTGTATTGTGTGTGGTAGTGTGATTGTTTGGTGAGGCTGTGCTTGAAGTGCTGCACTGTATTTAGGTCATGTCATGTGGGTGATTGTACTACCTACTGGATAGATGTATTCACAAGACAACGTAGCAGGTGGATCGCTGGCAAATGATTACTTTGTATTACTTGCTGCTAGTTGGAATAATTCTGATTGAAACTTATTTGTACAAACCGTGCATGTTGGGAATTAATAGGATGTTTCTGGATGAATGGTTGTTCTGTTAACATCACTGTGTACAGTGGTTGCTCAGACTAATACTGGCAGTACTTGGATGGATGGTTGTTCTGTTAACATCATTGTATACAGTGGTTGCTCAGTATTAATACTGGCAGTACTTAGATGGATGGTTGTTCTGTTAACATCATTGTATACAGTGGTTGCTCAGTATTAATACTGGCAGTACTTAGATGGATGGTTGTTCTGTTAACATCATTGTATACAGTGGTTGCTCAGTATTAATACTGGCAATACTTAGATGGATGGTTGTTCTGTTAACATCATTGTATACAGTGGTTGCTCAGTATTAATACTGGCAGTACTTGGATGGATGGTTGTTCTGTTAACATCATTGTATACAGTGGTTGCTCAGTATTAATACTGGCAGTACTTAGATGGATGGTTGTTCTGTTAGCATCATTGTATTCAGTGGTTGCTCAGTATTAATACTGGCAGTACATGGATGGTTGTTTTTTTATTGTCATTGTATTCAGTGGTTGCTCAGTATTAATACTGGCAATACTTAGATGGATGGTTGTTCTGTTAACATCATTGTATTCAGTGGTTGCTCAGTATTAATACTGGCAGTACTTAGATGGATGGTTGTTCTGTTAACATCATTGTATACAGTGGTTGCTCAGTATTAATACTGGCAATACTTAGATGGATGGTTGTTCTGTTAACATCATTGTATACAGTGGTTGCTCAGTATTAATACTGGCAGTACTTAGATGGATGGTTGTTCTGTTAACATCATTGTATACAGTGGTTGCTCAGTATTAATACTGGCAATACTTAGATGGATGGTTGTTCTGTTAACATCATTGTATACAGTGGTTGCTCAGTATTAATACTGGCAGTACTTAGATGGATGGTTGTTCTGTTAACATCATTGTATACAGTGGTTGCTCAGTATTAATACTGGCAGTACTTGGATGGCTGTTTTTTTTATTGTCATTGTATACAGTGGTTCCTGAGTATTAATACTGGCAATACTGTAATGGGCAGTTGTTTCCTTAGGATTACTGTACATTGGTTGCTGAGTGCATGGGTAGACATTTTCTGTCCATATATCTGGACTCTTTCAAACATAAATTCTATCATGGTTTGTTTTTTCACTGTAATGCATTGTCATGCATTGGTAGACATTGTTTTTCCAAATGCAAACAGGTATTGTTGCACAGGTGCTTTCCATGTGCAATGTATCTCGAGCGTCCTTACCACTCCTTCCTTCTATACACCACAGGAAATGGTCCTGGAAAAGAACAAGGGTGTCAAAATAACCTTTTACATTGCTGTAATATATACCATAATCTTTCTGTTGGACCATTCATTGTTTGTGCGATACTCTTGGGAGAGACACAACCTCCACATCTAGTTTCTCATTACAAGAACAACCCACTTTAGCATTCTCCAACACAATCTTTCTAGTTCCAAATCCTGTCCAATATTCTGCCCCACATACAATTCAAAACCTTGTAAAGTCACAGTTATATGATATCGGACTGATCCTTTCTGAAACCTTACACTGAAACAAACCCCATCTCCTGTTCCGATACGAAAACCACGCACTCTGTTCATATTGTCTCTACAGCAACAGCATACACCCACAAATGTTACCGAAAGATTTTATAATTGATGTTATCTCCCCAATAAGCCTTCAACACACATATTTCATATTTCTTTCCTTGACAGGTAATTAGCTACAGTTGTCTGAATATTTTGCATAATCAGCTGGTGATATTTAAATTTGAAATATATAACCCCGGCGAAAGCTGCCCATGCTATTGACGCTGTTGGCTCCATAGGGCTAGTCGGGGGGGATAATATCATATCATGTCAGCGCCAACCCATAATGGAAAAATCCCTGCCATTTTTCATTTGAAATTACAGAAAAAATATTAATAAGACATCTTACTGATTAGTATGATGCTTGTTTAGCGAAGGCATGTCGAGATGGCTTGATAACCAAGGCTACAGGCTCGGCGGTCAGCGTTGTAGCATCATTTTCAGGCTACTTTGTCATGTTTCATTTCAATTCTCCTCGACCTGTCAGATTGGTAGTAAATATGGAACCAGGACATGGCCATGTCTGCTTACGATGTATGGGAATTTGTGCAGTTTGACTAAATGTTGTGGCGTTTTCAAAATATTGCCGATATGATTTCGGGAGGGGCCTGGAAAATGGGCTCGGGATATTAGAACCCCCATTGTTTTTTAATTTGGCTAATTATGACATCTGCATCAGCCTCATTAAGGAGATGATACCAGGTGTATGCTAGAAATTATCCCTGCTACCAAGTATGTAAATATTTGATTTGGATGACAGAATATTATTAATTGAATGTAAATACATTGGCTGGAGTGGTTCAGACGGGATGTTTTTAATGAAATAATCTGTGATGTAGCTGGAGATTGTTCTTGTAGTTCTATTTTGGATGTGTTTGATACAGAAAAATAAAGAAAATAATTTTAAATTGGATTTTTGTGTCGTTATATAAAACCTCTTGTTTTAAAGCTAGATGTATTACTGTACAATGCTCGCTTACATGATCTCTTCCTTACACTTGTATGGCAGACTTGCATGATCCAACTGTGAGTTATGAACATTTTGTAATGTCCTTCCAAAAGCTTTGTGCACAAATGAACCAATAATTTTAAGGAAGTCATGATCCTATAGAGAAACATGTACCTTGGTAGTATTCATGGTGTAAGTCATTGTTAATGAATGTGAGTTATGGGTTAGCACTAAGGGACCACAGGGTAGTGCAGTAGTTAATGTGATTGTTCATCATGCTGTAGGCCTGGGTTCAGTTCTCTACATGGGAATCCAGATGGTAATGCTAAAAGAGACAAAACCCAACTCATTCACTGATTCTTAGCGCTAAGATTTGTTAAAATAGGCAAATAGGAGTGAGTGAATATCGATTTTCACTGAAGTCAGATGTCATTTTACGACAGCTGTTTCACACCAGGAGGACCAGTCCAAATAGTGCTAAGTCAGGAAGGTACAAAGTACACATCATTTGAGCAATATCCCTTACAAAGAGCATGATGCAACAGGAATCTCTTCTACTCCATTCCCTGGGTTTAAGACAGGGGGATGAAACCCAGTTACAGTGTCCCATGCTGTGATACAGGTTGAATGTTCCTTAATGTGGGGAAAAACTCACTCACTCAACAGAGAGCTGGACCAGATGAATCATGAAAAAGGATTCCAACTGTACCTGCATGTGTTTACTGATATTTATACTTGTGTCTCAGACAGGCTGTGCTTTTCTCTGTATACCAGCGCCATGAGCATGCCCTAGTGCGTGGATATGTGCGCTATATAAATATCCTATAATAATAATAATAATAATAGTCTGTCGGAATGTAGTGTCAGTATATGGGGAAGTACCTATATGGAGTTCTCCAGAACTAAGTACAATGCTTTAAATCTTGATATTAATAGATGTCTTAAATACTGTATAACGGTGGTCTTGTCTTAAATACTGTATAACGGTGGTCTGTAACAAGTCTGGACCAGACCATCCAGTGAGTGATATCAGGGAGCATCGGTCTATGCAGTTGGGATACACCAACTTGTATCAACCAAGTCAGTGAGCCTGATCATCTGATCCTGTTACAAAAATGTCTGCGTTAAGACAGTGACTCTGGAGTCATATTCTGGTTCACTGCACATGGCTGGAAGCAGACAAAACTCACATTGAAATGGAACATTGAACTTACATGACAAAACTCACAATGAACACTGAATTTGAGTGTTATATTTAGTGAGTCTCACCAAGTTCTGTACCAAGTGACGTAAGTTTGATTATATAAGTTCATGGAGCAGTCTTGGTAGTCCCTGACCAGCTAATGTCTCAATCTTCAATGTGGTCAAGTCCAGTATAGTAATGGTAGTTGTAGGGAATATAGAATCTGTTGCATTTACATTCAAAGCATTATCAGAACAGTTTGCACCTTTATAATCTCTGTTGGTGACTCAGGGATTTAAAGGAGGCGAATTCCTGCGTCCTATTCGCATAAAAATTGACAATGGACGCAATGAAAGTTATTAGCGCATCCACAGGAACGCAGAAATAGTCAAAATGCTTTTTGTAAAAATTCCAATCAAGTAACAATAAGATATCACTGAGTTTGCTCCTATCTGGGTTAAGGTATCATTTACAATATATTTACTGTAACAATGTGATGATCATGATACACAATACAATAACAGTAATAATAATAATATTTAAGTGTCTGGGACCCTATTTTGTTGTCCAGGACCCCTGAAATTCAGAGTGTGAGTCCCAGGGACCCTCAAATACAGGACAAGGTAAATCCCTGGTGACTGGACCTATGCCATTTTAATGGTTTATTTAGTATTTCCTGCTTTTGATTTCATGGAACATATTTCTTATTTCTCTTGTCATACAGTAGAAGTAAGGTTTGATATGTTTTTATTCCATCAAACTTCTATCACCCCCTTAGTATCATGACCGCCTCCGTGGTGTAGTGGGTTAGAGCATCCGCCCGGAGAGCGGAAGGTCGTGGGTTCGATCCCCAACCGCGTCATACCAAAAGACGTTAAAATATGGTACTTGTTGGTCCTCACCTTCAGTATCATGGAACTATAGGGTCTTTGTTATCATTTGTTGATGAGTTTTTTAACTCCAGAGGCAACTAGCATTCATTTCATAATACATTTTAGATCAGGGTCCAAACTCCCATTTATTAGTTAGTGCATTAATTTCATGATTTACAGTACACTTAACTTTAGACAAACAATCTCAAACTGGATCTGTCTGGATAACACGATTATCACTGGATAACACATCCTTGATGCTATCAGTGTTTAAATAAAGTGTAAGAAATCCAACCATCTCTTCCCGTTTAGTTAACTCCCTGACAGAGTGTTTTCACTGAAATAATTCGAAACTATAAGCAGTTGATGCTTATTCAGTCATGACATGAATTGAATTGTCAGAATTAGGAGAACCATGTTATACATTGCCCCCTGAAGAGCTCAGAACACTACAAGCAACTAATCTAATGATGTTAGGAGTTTGGGACAGTCAGGGTGATTACAAAAAATCTCTTGTGTGTGGTTAAACAAAGTGACATGTAGAACACAAAAAGCAGATGAGTATATCAAATCAAATGTAATCACGTATGTAATCACGATCTCAGCCCGCATTCTGTATTGGGCCCCCAAGGGACTTTTTGAGATTCACACTTCAGACCATGTCTGTAAATCTAATGCAATGCGATGTCGGGGTGAACTCTTCGACAGGGTCGTTAGCTTTGGAAATTGTCGCAAATATTGCTGGAACATGAAACCCACCGTTACATTAGACTGTGGTGACACTCTTTGGAGTTATGAATGGAGAAATATCGATCCGTTATTGTGTAATCTGCGTTATTCCAGTCGAGTGAGTTTGGTAATTGTCCTTGGTCTGTCTTGGCAGTGACTGCGTGGTGATATCCACGCGGCGATGGAGATAGGACTCGTCGTGTGTTGTTTATATCACCGTTGCTACACAATCGACGCAAACTTACGCCAAAATTACGACAAATTTGCCGATTATCTTCATTTGATTGACAGCCATATAAATGGGGCCTTTTTTCATGAAATGCGATTATGGAATGGGTAAAAAACTACCAATTAAATGGTTATCCTGAAATATGGTTTGGTTCTGTTTGTGGTTGTTTTTGTGTCATGTTGGTGATTGTGGTTAATCAAATACACAACGTTGCTAAAATAAGGGTGCTAATCGGATTTAGTCCTCACACTTTACACTTTCACTCGCATCTGAAAATTTAATTCAGTGATAAAGACATTCAAGAGGGAGTATTTCTTAATCATTGTGTTTTAAATTTGATTGTAATTCGTGTGTTTTTAAAATTGCTACGTTTATGATTTTACCGGTTCTGATGCAATGATGTGGAATTATCACTCAGAAAGATTCCATTTTTGTGACATTTAAATATTTAATTTACATGTAGTGCAATAAATGTGTTAGGTTCTGTGGAAAACCATACTTATTCTTTACACCATACAACCAAGAGTTTACAAATATTGTTAGAATTATTCATCAAGTATACAATGTATACATCTATTACTTATGTAGCTGGGATGTCGAGGTAGCCTAGTGGTTAAAGCGTTGGCTCGTCACACTGACGACCCAGGTTCGAATCTCCACATGGGCACAATGTGTGAAGCCCATTTATGGTGTCCCCCGCCGTGATATTGCTGGAATATTGCTAAAAGCAGCATAAAACCCAACTCACTCACTCACTCACTTATATAGCTGGAATTTTGCTGAGTGCAGCATTAGACAACAAACCTTATGATTTAAAGCAAATCAAATTTAGCCAGTGATATGCAAGAGTTAATAAGCCAAGAACGCATAATGAATATATTGTTTATGAGATGTTCTAAATGTTAAACATTTCACTTCGTAAAATAATTAACATTCTGTGTGTTTAGTGCTATCCTAGTATATATTTTGGGGCAGGTTTTCAGAAGGTTAATTTGGACATATTAATGAGATATGAAACAATTTTATGTTTTTGAGTTGGATTCTGATTATATTGTTTTATGCCAGTCAACAATTTTCTTGCAAAGATAATTAAGAAAATACAGTTCGCTCTACCACCATGTATAGTGTAATAAAGCATACTTTGGTTACCAAGGGTATGTTCGATTACAAGGGGGCAGACTAGAATGGCACAGTGACGCCAATACATTGTGACGTAATGCAAAAAGTGTACATTATGGTCTGATAAAGTACTGTCAGCGCTTTTGATCTTTTACTGAAGCATCTTAGAATCAAATACAATCTGCACAAAGTAAATGTTGTTGTTGATTGTGGGAGTATTGTTGAATAGGTTCCCAGCAACCTTTGCTTGTTGTCAATGGCAACGTAATGGTCAAGTTCAGGGTCTCAGTTAATGCCGTGTCATTGTACCTTGACAGGGTTGGAAAATGCTCTTAACATCAATCACAAGTTGTTCTGATCCAGATTTGATTATAGAAAGGCTGTCATAATGTATCTGTAATATTGGTGAGTGTAGTATTAAACAACAGTGACAAAGAGCAAAAAAGATTGCAAATATCTAAAGAAATGGAATATTTAGCATTTCCATTCTGTATACAGGGGACCCGTGAAGATCTGGGTTAGAATAGGTCTTCAGCAACCCATGCTTGCCACTAAAGGTGACTATGTTTGTCGTAAGAGGCGACTAACGGGATCGGGTGGTCAGGCTCGCTGACTTGGTTGACACATGTCATTGGTTCCCATTTGCGCAGATCGATGCTCATGCTGTTGATCACTGGATTGTCTGGTGCATACTCGATTATTTACATACCGCCGCCGTATAGCTGGAATATTGCTGAGTGCGGCGCAAAAACTAAACTCACTCACTCACTGTATACTGACTGACTGACTGACTGAGTTTGGTTTTACGCCGCTTTTAGCAATATTCCAGCAACATCACGGCAGGGGACACCAGAAATGGGCTTCACTCATTGTACCCATGTGGGGATTCGAACCTGGGTCTTCGGCGTGACGAGCCAACGCTTTAACCACTAGACTAGCCTACCGCCCCACTCACTGTATACAGGGTATTGATCAGTTAATATAGTTTTGACAGGTATACGCAAGGGCCTGTTGTCAGTTCTTGTGGCAGGTTAAAATATGGTACACCTCTTACCTTTTATCTCATACGTTTGTTAGCTAGCAGAGATATCCTTAACTTGTTATCCTTCTGGCATGCCAGAACTATTATTCTGGGTGTTAAGCCAAATTCAAACTCACTCACACACTGTGCACTTCTCAAAGGCCTCAAACAGGCCAGTGGGTAGCCCAGTGGTTGCAGCATTTCCTTGTCCCGCCATAGACCTGCGTCCCTCCACATCGGTACAGTGTGAGAAGCCCATTTCTGATATCCCCCGCCAGACATTTTGTTGGAAGTGACGTAAAACAATACTCACTCATAGACTATCGCGACAAGTACATCAACATTATCCATCTTGCTCATGTGTGACACGAATAAGACAGAACAGACATCACTGACAGAAAAACGGTTTTCTATTAAATAAGGCAGGAAAAAAAACAAATGAAAGTGATCAGCAACATTATGTAATGTTCAGTATTTACTGCTGTTGCCAAGCTCTGGGACAGACACATACAAAAAACACTCACATCTCTGTCATCCAGTCTCCAACAGTAGTTACTCGTCTCACGATAGAATCATGGTGAGCCTTTTTCTGCCAAGTATATTTAGTCTATTTGTTAACACTCCTAAAAGTGATGCCACATGATAAATGTGTTTGAACTGGCTCCCAATCTCTTGTCCGAGACAGGTTAAGACTTGCATGTAAGTCAGCACAGCTCTGATGTTAAAGCTGTGGTTAGTTAACCTTCTCACCTACACGTCTCTATGGCCAGTGATGAGCACAGGTTCAGTGCCACACCACATACTAAATGGAATTTTATCCAGATTTCTACACATTTCTGTTATTTTCATACTAAACCAAGATAACTAAGCTTTTCTTATTCATGACAATTTACTAAATGTATCTGAACATTTCATGTTTCTACAAATAATATAAGATTTCTTTTAATCCAATCTATCTAGTTTCTGAGAATAAACCAATATTTCTAAACATTTCTAGTCCCTGAAAACAAACCAAGACTGCTTAACATTACTACTTCATGAAACTAAACTAACGTTGCTAAACATTTCCAGTTATTGAAACTAAACCAACACTGCTAAAAATATATTGATATTGAAACTAAACCAATATTGCTAAACATTTCCAGTTCCTGAAACTAAACAAACATTACTAAAAAATTCTAGTTCTTGAAAAAAAACAAGGTTTCTTTAAACTTGAACCTTGAAATTTTTACACTGGTCTTGACGATGCTATACCCAGACTTCAGAACTTCATAAACCCCAAGGCAGAGACAAGGTTTGTGAACGTTTCTAGTTGGTACTGAGTCTGGATATATCTAAGCAATCAAGATGAAGTTAAACCGAGATTTCTCGACATTTTCCCCTGAAGCTAAGAACATTTATATTTGACAGGAACTGCTGTGTGTACTGTTTGTGTAGTCTTAAGTTCTCTCTTAACAAGAGACCCTTGCTAATTGGATCATCCCAGTCTTCTGGTGAGACAAGGCCTGCTTGCAGCTAATTGTTTCTTGTTGGATGCAGTCAATCTTTCATTTGATCTCTCTGCTTTGATGCACTGTAGACATGCTTGTATGTGCTAAGTGAATAATTTATGAGATATTTTCATAACCAATTCATTTACACTTTGTTGATTGGGACAGTTGACATAATTTCTCGTTTGTGGTCGAGACAAACTGAATGAGTACAGTTCAGCCGCCCTACCGTGACCTTTTAGGAATGTAACTGAATCATTTCTGTTGCCAATTAACACTGTTTTGTGAACTGATATCTGGGGGTATTTATTTATACATCATTTATTTATTTCTTTTTGCTAAGGAATTAACCATTTTAGACAGAATTTTTCGGTTTCAAATTTATGTGTTTGTAGCAATTTTGAAAATACAGGTGAAAATTAATGGATGTCAACTTCTCTATTATAAGGAACACAATGTTTTGGAGGATATTCTCATATACTCCGAAATGCTGTGTTCCTGGCTGATAATACAGACGTTGACATCCATAAATTTTGATGTGCCAGTGTATAGCCTTACTCCTTTATGAGATAATACTCCAAAATGTCATGTTCCTCAAAATATAGAAGTTGACATCCATAAATTTTGATGTGCCAGTGTATAGCCTTACTCCTTTATGAGATAATACTCCAAAATGTCATGTTCCTCAAAATATAGAAGTTGACATCCATAAATTTTCACCTTAATGTGTATCACTTCTAAATGCTATTCAAAGACCTCAATGAAATCTCTGGTTAAAAAATATTCCATGAAAAATATTCAATCATTTGACTTCATTTTGATTGTGTGTACAGGGAAAAAATAATTGATTCTTATTGATAACTGAAAGTAAATGATGTTGTTAAATGCCACACTCGGCAGTATTTCTGCTTTTTGTCCGCAGCCTGCAGATAGTCCAGTCTGAACCGAAAAAACCCCAGTGATGGATATTGTAAACAGCTTCCCGTACAGTAGGTCCAACCAAGTAACTAAGGAGACCATCTGATAAATGTAGTAAGGCACACACAGGCTGGTAGTCTGTCGTACAGACCCTGAAGTAAATATATCCAAGAAAGCCAACGCAAGTCTAGAAAATGTGGCAAGTCTAGATTTCCTTAGCTTCAGTCTCAGGGCTCCTTTTCATTATTTTTTAATTTTTTTTAATATGAACTTTTTTTCAGTAAAATATGTTCATTTCAGAGACTAGTTGTTAGTCTAACAGGCTGGGAGAGAAATTCTTAACTGGAATGTCCATAGGGTAAGAATCACTACTGATTCAGGAGTTCCAGAGTTCAAAATCTGTGTTAGAATTGATCTTCAGCAGCACATTTTCATCCAAAGAGGTGACTAATGATATTGGTTGGTCAGGTTTGCTGACTTATCATTGTAGCCCAATTGCGTAGATTGATGCTCATGCTGTTGATCACTGGATTGTCAGGCCCAGACTCCATTATTTACAGACTGTAATACACTCATACACTCATATTCTGAAAGGGAATTCTTTTGTTAACTTATCAAGCTATGCAAATATGTTTCAGTTTTTCCAACACTATGTTGCTGGTAAGGAGATTCAAGAACTAACGCTATGTTTTCTAATATTTTATTGAAGAAATGTAGTTATCACTAGTAGCAGAATCTAAAAGTTTGATTTTGTAAATTGCAAATCTGGTTCATTAAGAAAGGGCTGCAGAAAAAAATTTTAACCTCTTGGTAACTGAAGATGCACAAACTTTTCTTTGATTTTGTGGAAAAAGATTCTTCCATTTACCAACTTCGCAAGGAATATAGGTAATTTCACTACCCATGACCAAAAAGTGTTTTTTAGGTGTTCTTTAACTTAAGGTCAACGATCTTGCCCCGTGTAATTACTGAAAAATTACTGTTAAGCACGTCAGGTAACGTCGCTTGGTATCGTCTAGGCGATTGATCAAAGTTGCCTGTAAACACCAGCAGTTTGTCTCCATCCATGATTATCCCCCTTCCCGTCTCCGAATCAGGCCAGGAAAATCACAAATTGTGTTAAGCGTCGGGGCGAGCAGGGCGTCAAATGTTGCAGAATTTCGGCCATGGAGCGGAAACATTCTGACAGTAGAGGTTTTGGTTACGAGGCTAACTCTTATTGTGGCTCCTTCGTCTTTAAGAATATCCACCGTTAGTCTCTTGATGTTCGCCGATGTTTCACCCCGAGCTTCCAGCTCGTTAACGACGCTGTTCATTTACACCCGAGCCCTGCTATAGCTGGCAGACAGAGGAAATTGATCATTATAGAGGACACCTCGAGGAAATTGAATTTTATTTGGATTTGGAAATAAGGGCAACTTTAGTTTATTTAATAAATGAAGGTGTTCCCAGCGATAGGCCGGTTGTGGACGACATTTCCCAGTGCCAGTGTGGACTTGTAGTAACAGCTTGCTAGCGGAATGGTTAAAGTCAAATGTTGACAAAATTCCTGTAATTTCCACAAATCGCCTCGATAGGAAATGTAATGCACAGCAGCTCGGTAGGAGTTTTTTCCAACCCCGAAAAAGACAGAATTTGATCTGTTTGTGAAAATGATATGTGTTTGAAGAGGGTTATAGCCAATGCAGCATCTTTTAATCATTGTTCAACAACGTGTGGTCCAAAGTTATGCTGTAATGGCTGCTTTTGTCGTCTCCCACTTCTGAAACATCAGTGTTGAAAGACTCTCCCATGCCCCATCTCTGTAGCCTGGAGGTCATCGTGTTCTTCATCCATCATCGTCCCACATGCTTGTCCATGCTATTTCCACCATCCTTTATTCCATCTGCCACAATCCTTTATACATGCTTGTCCATGCCATTTTCACCATCCTTTATCCCAGCTGCCACAATCCTTTATGCATTCTCACCATCCTTGATCCCATCTGCCACGATCCTTTATACATGCTTCACCATGCTATTTTCACCATCCTTTATTTCATCTGCCACAATCCTTTATACATGCTTGACCATGCCATTTTCACCATCCTTGATCCCATCTGCCACAATCCTTTATACATGCTTTACCATGCCATTTTCACCATCCTTGATCCCATCTGCAACAATCCTTTATACATGCTTGACCATGCCATTTTCACCATCCTTTATCCTTGCTGTGACAATCCTTTATGCATTTTCACCATCATTTATACAGGCTGTGACAATCTTTTGTTCCGATTGATCTGATATACCAGCTGCTCCAATCCTTTATGTATCTTCACCATGCTCTATACCAGCTGTGACAATCCTTTATGTTTTCACCATGCTCTATACCAGATGTGACAATCCTTTGTTTTCACCATGATCTATACCAGATGTGTCAATCCTTTATGTGTTTTCACCATGCTCTATACCAGCTGTGACAATCCTTTATGTGATTTCACCATGCTCTATACCAGCTGTGACAATCCTATATACCATTTGAATATTGGATATGTCATTTTCACCATGCTTTCCGCACTAAATGAATCAAGTAGTCATGCTCTTTGACTTGGTTAATGACATGTCCCTGTATCCCAGTCGAATACTTACAGACTGCCACCATGTTAGTGAAATATTGCTGAGTGTGCCGTTAAGCAAGAAACAAATTTAAACAAACAAGATACGGGAAACACATGAAATACCACTTGCTTCCTCCCAGTGTTTAGTGATCTTCCATAGTGAGAAGTAGACTGCGGCCTACAATGAGGTGCAGAGATTATATGATGATGTGTTTGATGTGACCCCCCGGTATGACCCACCATATGTATCAACCCGTGAAGATCCAGGTTAGAACTGATCTTCAGTAACCCATGCTTGTCGTAAGAGGCGACTAACGGGATCGGGTGGTCAGGTTTGCAGACTTGGTTGACACATCTCATCGTATCCCAATTGCGTAGATCGATGCTCATGCTGTTGATCACTGGATTGTCTGGTCCAGACTCGATTATTTAGACTGCTGCCATATTGCTGGAATATTGCTGAGTACGGCATAAAACTAAACTCACTCACTCGCTCACCCTTATGTATTGAGATGCTAATATGTTCATGTAGACTAATGTTAATGCTGCAAGTGTTCCTGTAGTTCTGATAACTGGACCATACAGCCGATTTCAAGTTTGTTTGTGTGTTTGATAAACGCCAGTAGCAATATTCCAGCTATGTCATGGCAGCCTATAAAACAATCCACTCTGGACAAGACATTTCATAAAGTAGGTGTGGATTTTCTGAGAAGACAGAAAGATAACATAAAAAAGATTGTTGGTTGTTTTCTTTTTTATTTGCTAAATGGTGCGCACAGCAATATTATGATGGCCATTATAAATAATTGAGTCTGGACCGGTCAGACCAGTGAGTACCAGCGATGTTATCGGTAATGTCCCCCGATGGTTGTGTTCAATGGCCCGCAGTGAACCAGTGACTGAGTCGGGCCACCGATCCATGCCGTGGCCCGGCACTGTGGAACTGTGGGTAACTGGTTTACTGGGTAAACTCCACAGAAGGCAATAGGACACGCTGTTGAATACATTAATGTTATATGGTATTTTTGTTTGTAGGTTTAAAGCGTTACCTTGGTCTGTTCTTCATCTACATTAGTTAAGTCTTTGTATGAAAAGAGATTTAGTATTTGAGAGAATCCAGTGATACTTGGGACTGTGGTTGAGATTTGTCACCAACAATATACGCTGGTGGATACACATGATTTAACAAGGGGGATGGTCTACATGATCAACTTGATCTACATTAGTTAAATTTTTGTATGAAAAGATGATTTAGGATTTGAGAGAATCCAGCGATACTTGTGGGAACTGTGGTTAAGATTTGTCACCAACAATATACGCTGGTGGTTAAACATGATTTAACAGGGGGGATGGTCAGGCTCGGTGAGTTGGTTCATATATTGTCATGCTACCCTGATACCCTGGATCGTTGACAGCATCAATCACTGGATTGTCTGGTTGAGACTACACTAGTTTCGGGCTGCTGTCATTTACCTGGAAATTTGCTGAGTGCGACATTAATCAACAAAGAGTAGCTTGTAACGCGACTCTCTCACAGGTTAAACACATCTGTGTTTGTCAATATGTACATTGTGCAATTCCATCTCAGTTTGTCATGTCCGACAGTCCAGTATGTTACATCTAAGAGCAAGGACATCCTTGCAATTTGAAGAGTGCAAAGTAGATTGGTTGGGGCGGTCCAGCTCTGGTTAATATTGTGGCATCATCCTGACAATGTAAATATCGGAATGGTTCCTGTAGTCAGATTTACCAGTACCATCAGACCCCAAAAATACATAAATGCCAACTCTCCAAGCACTGAAACTTTTTTATACCGATAATATTGTTTCTATGCAGAATATCTCATTGCCTATGAGGGGATATAATATCCCATTTGTGACCCTCCCTAGAACGTTGCACATGTGGTTTTTACAATAAAATCAGTTTACAGCCGATGTTAATTGTGACAACATAATATGGAAATACTAAAGGACAGCTTTCTTTGTTTCTCTCAACATTGATGCTGATTTTATCGAGGCCAAATATAGGTTTGATAGCTGACCTGGCAGTAGCAGCACTGCCTTTGGACAAATTACAGAAACAAAATACAGGTATTTTCCAAAATTATTGGAACAAAAGGACATATCTTGATCAGGTTGGCATACGTCATGGCGACCCTGGCACACACAGAGTTTTAAGTACTTAAGGACTGTGATCATAACGAAGCTAATTATGCGAAAGAAATGGTCTTTGAGCGAGGGCGGACTAAGCTAGCCATGTAATCATTCTTATTAAGAGAAATTATATACACATTAACGCTAATATAATACAGGTTGGCCCCAAGATCAAAGAAATTAGTAGTTTGAAATGGTCGTTATGTCTTCAGAAGCTCCTGTTTTCATATAGTCACTCTAATGCGTTTCTTGTATAAAATTGTGATTTTGTCTTCATTTCTGTAATTCTGAAATTTAGCTGATTTGAACTAAGCTATTTAGAAACTGCAATCAGGTGAATGTCTTCTTCGGAACTTAGGAAAAGAGTTGTTGGTTTTTTTATTAGGTTGATGTTGGGTTAACAATGTTAATTGTACTGATTTCCGTTATTTGTCAATACTTGATGGGTTTCGGTTTACCGATATACTTGCCTCACGTAGCTTAGTCCAAAGGAGTTCTTCAGATTAGTGGTGAAAGATAGGAGCAAGACCTGTTTAGATTTCAGTGGATTTGGGATTAGCAAAATATATCTGTTCCCAAAAGTGCTAAAAAGAAAAAAATTATGTGGTCCAGTTTTTACAAAATTAATTGTTGTTCATTGGATGGGCTGGATGTTCCGAAAACGTATGTCTTGTGGGTGAAAATATATCACAAACCTCAGAGACTCTAGTGTCTTCCTTTATGTTTTGTTCTAGATAAGCCTCATCCATATTTTGCAGATTGCAAAATTAATCTTTTGAAAATAATTGATTTTTTTAAGACCACTCATCAGTTCATATGTCTCAAATTCTGATTTTTCATTAATTCTGAAATTAGAATAAGTCTTACAATATCATGCTTTCAAGTGTAACAATGAGGGGAATTTTGTAAATGTCTAAGGTGGCTTTTGAGCATAAAGTTGTGTCATTAATTCAAAGCCTTTTTTCATCTAAATTGAAATTTGTAGTAGTTAAAAAAAGTTTAAAATAATGTTTTCATTCCTTATTCACATGAATACATACATCTGATAACTTCAAAGTGATTTCGAAATATTTTTTCTTTCTGAAATTACGCAGATCTATTGAATAAATATTTTTTCATCTATCTTTTCCAGTATTTCTTTAGTGACCTAATCAAGTGTCATCAATTGAAGGACATAACAACTACCACTGAGTAACTGTTTCCACTATTTGTAACAAATTGGATAATAACATTTCATCTATATATGTAGTGACAGCCTCTGGGATGTAGTAGACACAGCATCTTGTCAGTGAGGGAGTGTGTTTAGTTTTATGCTGCACTCAGCAATATTCCAGCTATACTGGACAAAAATAGTTAGGATATACGTAAATTTTGAAATTATGAATAATGATCTGTTTATTCATTGACTCACTGATAAAATATCAATACTAAAAAACCCAATATCACTTATTTCATCCAGTATATATGGTGGCGGTCTGTAAATAATCAAGTCTGGATCAGACAATCCAGTGACCAACAGCATGAGCATCGATCTACGCAAGTGGGATACGATGACATGTGTCAACCAAGTCAGCGAGCCTGACCCGATCCTGTTGAGATCTTTAGCATGGATTCCTAAAGATCAGACCGCCTCCGTGGTGTAGTGGTTAGAGCGTCCGCCCGGGAGAGCGGAAGGTCATGGGTTCGATCCCCGACCGCGTCAAACCAAAAGACGTTAAAATATGGTACTTGTTGGTCCCTGCCTGGCGCTCGTCATTAATGGATACAACAAGGACTGGTCGGCTCGGAGTCAGTATAATGTGTCTGAGTGGGGTATTCATGCTTCACTGTGGCATGGTATCTCAATAGGCTAGCACTATAAAACCAGCTTCAGTCTGGGCTAGTACAAGCAGCCGCACATACACATACACACGCATGCACGTCGTCATAGGAGCGAAATATTCTCAAGCACGATGTAAAAACTCAATTTCACCTCACCTCACCTAAAGATCAATTCTGACCTGGATCTTTACAGGTTTGTCAGTGGAGGACTGAGACTAAACCCCTGGGTACGTCATACAAAAATACCCTGCAAGGTGGTGTACTTGTTAGCGTGAACACCCTCCATGAAAACATATAACAGCTTTAGACATGACTATATAAGCAGCCACCCCCCCACACATGTATTCACATCACTATATCAATATGATAATCTTAATTGTGGCATTAAACCTCATTTCACCTCACATTACGGGAAATTTATTAGTTTATAAGTCTTTCCTTGTATAAATGATTTGTAAAAAAAATAATATTCCATTGATTCAGGTTTAGTCTACATTATTTAATTATTAGTTTTAAATGGAAAAAAAAATTATGACACATATTTTTCTTTTTATTTATTTTCAGTCTGTCTAAGGCATTTGAGTACATATCAACAGAGGATATTTTTCATGAAGCGTGGGGTTCAGTAGGGTTTCATTTCTGTGTTATATTATGTTCACAACGAAGGAAACAAAGTTTCCTCATCACTGGGTGGTAGTGACATGAATTGGGTTTTTGTGTTGAAGATAATTTTTGGGTGGTGAGGTAGACTAGTTGGTAAAGCGTTTTCGCATGAATTCCCCACATGGGTACAATGTGTGAAGCCCATTTCTGGTGTCCCCTACCCAGATATTGCTGGAATATAGCTAAAAGCAGAGTAAAGCTACATTCACTCACACAATATTATTTCGCTTGTACAGCAATTAGAATGCACATGTGTAGCTGCTGGTGTGATGCCGGTTATATAGTGCCAGCCCACTGAGATACCATCCCACAGTCAAACATGAATACCAGGGTGCTAAGTCTCCGTCAACTAATCCTTCGTTAACCCTATTAATGCCCGGAAGAGTTACAAGAAGTGCCATCTTTTGGCGGGGCGGTCGGGTAGCCTAGTGGTTAAAACGTTCGCTTGTCATGTCAAAGACACGGGTTAGATTCCCCACATGGGCACAATATGTGAAGCCCATTTCTGGTGTCCTGCCTGTGATATTGATGGAATATTGCTACAAGCGGCGTAAAACCAAACTCACTCACTGTCTTTTGGCATCTTGGTGCATGACATGGCCAGAGAATTGAACCACTGTACATTCTCCAGGCAAACACTCTATCCACTAGACTACTGAGGTTGTGTAGGTACTTGGAAACGGAAGACAGACGATGTTGGATGTTTGGTAATGAGCAGGTGGTGATGAAAATCTTATAATTTTTTTATAATGGCCTCAATTAGTACTGACAATTGTCTGTCCTGCGGCCAGTTGGTCTCTTTCTCAGACATAACGATGGTGCTGGCTACAGCGAACAATAAAAGGGCTGGGCCAGACTCAGAATCTTTCTGTGTTGTAACATACCCAACCCATATACAGACAGTTTACAGGGCAGGAGTTAAGATGGTTGAAGTCTTAATTAGCAATTAGGTTTCAAGTCTTAATTAGATCAGCTGGATTTCCTGGATGAATCACGTAGCGGCTACTTCTAGGGAGCGGTTCTGGCAAACATTGGTTTGTATACAGTTCAGTCAGGCTCTTTTTCATTGTGTCTTGGATTTTTCTCAATAAGATTGTGTGACGAGGGATGACTTTAGCTTTCCGATAGTCAACTCGCCTTTTGTCTTGAGCAATATTCCAGCAGCTCCAGCCTTCGACATCCATATTACGCAACTTTTGAAGTATCCCAGTGTCATTTTTCGCTCGGATACGACTCACATTCTCATGGAATACGAACTATTATTACAACAGCTATGTTACCTTCATATGATATGGTTAATGTTATTTTATGCAAATGTTTAATACGAGAGTCTATGAAGCTAAAGTTTATTGATTTGCCGTCTAAGTTACGAGTGCAGCCATGACACTTTGGAATGACGTCATATGTCCTCTCTCACCTCATTGGCTTGTTATTTACGTCCACTCAGCCTCGCACAAGCCATGTGATTTTCAGACAGTCTATCACTTATGTTTTTGACAGCATTAAAACTTTTTTTGATACCATATTTTAGTAGTGATGAGTTTCGTTTCAGTGATCTCTGCTTCGAACTTCTGTAGCTTGATTCCGAGGATTTTGTTCCTGAAGTGGTATCGGGACAATGCTTGTTGACAAACAAGCTGCTGATAAAGTCAATAGTCACAAAGTCGTAAAATATCAGAAAACATTCATATGTGATTCATAATGGCCAAGTGGAAATAAATGCTGAATGAAAACATGTAACAGTTCGATACAGTCGAGCATGCTTAGTAACTTATGAACACGGGGCGGTAAGGTAGCCTAATGGTTAAAGTGTCCACTCGTCACGCTTAAGACCCAGGTTCGATATCCCACATGGGTACAAAGTGTGAAGCCCATTTCTGGTGTCCCTCGCAGTGATATTGCTGGAATATTGCTAAAAGCGGCGTAAAACCATACTCACTCACTCGCTTTATGAACATTTAAAAAACCATCATACCACTTTTGCCCCAAGCTTGTTTTATGAGAGTTACACCAAACAAGCTTTTGTAAGTGTTATGGTAGACATTTCCAAATATATTGAATCAGTAACCCAACTGTAGTCAGATCCAGTTGTGACTGATATGTTCCATACATGTTTTTTCTGATGAAGAATTGCCTTGCCTTTGCATGTGTTGTGATTGCTGCAACCAGTTGGGTAGGATATAGTCACTGGTTTGCATATTCCTAGTATCTTTATTAATTGTGATTAATAAACACATGCTCATGTATTGTACAATATGGACTACCTTTAACAAATATTCTTCTGATTATAAAAAGGGTTTTGCCAGTTAAAAAAAACTGGATTCTCTGTGCTGAGGGAAATATTTTTGCAAGGGAATCTCCGTGAGTATTTCCTGGCTATGTATAGGTATAGGTATATTGTAGAAATCCACAAATGTTAAAGGGTTGCCGAGGGATACCATGCATGCTATGGTTCACAGGAATATATAGGAATAGAGTGTGAGCATATCAAAATAATATGATTAAGACAGAGGGTCATGATAAGTATTATGATTAATACAAAAAATTGGTATGTCACAATTAGGAGAAATTATGGCTATGTCATGATCAGTATAAAGTATATATCATGCTTGGGACAGAATTTGGGTAAAATTTGGTTTAATACAAAATATGGGTATATCATGAAAAGGCTGTATATGAGGGTTATCATAATTAGGATGTAATATGGGTATATCATAGAAAGGCCTTATTTTATGGATATCATGCTCAAAATGATTAGGATGAAATATGGGTATATCATAGAAAGGCCTTATTTTATGCATATCATTCTCAGAATGACTAGGATGAAATATGGGTATATCATGAAAAGGCTGTATTTTATGGATATCATGCTCAAAATGACTAGTATGAAATATGGGTATATCATGAAAAGGCCTTATTTTATGGATATCATGCTTAGAATGACTAGGATGAAATATGGATATGTCATGAAAAGGCTGTATTTTATGGATATCATGCTCAGAATGACTAGGATGAAATATGGATATATCATGAAAAGGCCTTATTTTATGGATATCATTAGGGCTGCGCAATATAACCGGTTTACCGGTATTAACCGGTTCAGACGTGAAAACGATACGTATTGCGATACACTCATCGAAAACCGGTAATTTGACATGCATTCGGAAACTTCGTAACCCTCGGAAACCTTGACGATCGTGGCAACTGTGGTAATGGTGGTGGGAATGATCGTGGTGAAAATTACATTTAACTGAGAAAAGCAAGATTTATGGATGTCAACTTCTATATTGTGAATGAAGTTGACATATATAAATCTTGCTTTTCTTTATGCATTCCACTTCTACATGCCCTTCAAAGATTTTACATTTAACTGGATTGTTAAGTTCGGTTTGAAGTTGTGTTCTTAATTTTTGTTCAAGTGTTTTGCAATGTTTTGATTCAGATTGTTTTAAATAATTATTTAGTAATGACCAATGATGCCTGATATGTCCTGACCAGGTCAAGTTGCTGTCTAAAATCTCAGGGCTTTTTTGAGAGTGGAGAAAGTAGTTCAAACTAGTAACCACTCTGTTGATTTTAAATTATTTGTGGTCAGTTTTAATTACTGGTTGGATGTGCTTTTAAAAGGTCTCTGTCTCTTCAGTTGTTTACATACGGTTCTCGCTCAGGGAGCATGTGATTCTGATTTAGTGTAGTGGAACGTATAAGGCCTCAGGCCCACACAACATACATAGGAACAGCGGTATAGATTTATGTATGCATAATAGCGATTATATTGAAAAAATATCAATAATGCAGAATTAATTGCGTAGCTTTAAAACTTTACTGATATATTTTCCAATTTGTTTACTAGTCTTTATGTTTACCATAGATGTCAGGTTTAAGAACTTGTTGAGAGTCGGATGAAATATGGGTATACCTTGAAAAGGACGGATATCAGGGATATCATGCTTAGAATGATTTAGGATGAAGTATGGGTATATCATGAAGAGACTGGATATCAAACATATCATGCTCAGAATAACAGGAATGGAGCGTGATATATGCCATGTCCATCTTAATGTAAAACTGGTGTGATATCATTTCATTCATGTGACATTATCATGAAGTTATTGTCTCCCGTCGCATGCGGAACGGGGGACTATGTATTCAGCGGCGTCCGTACGTACGTACGTACATACGTCCTGATTATTGTTAACACGATATCTCATGAACTGTTGTAGCCAATGTCTTCAAATATGGTGACAGCCTACATTGGGGGATTACACAGACACCAGTTGATTTGGGTGACCGTGACCTTATTTTCAAGGTCACCATGACACTTTGACCACTTTTGAAACTCTTGTTAACGCGATATATCATGCACTGTTGTACCCAATGTCTTCACATTTGGTGACAGCCTACATTGGGGGATTACACAGACACCAGTTGATTTGGGTGACCTTGACCTTATTTTCAAGGTCACCACGACACTTTGACAACTTTTCAAACTCTTGTTAACGAGGTATCTCATAAAACATTGCACCCAGTGTCTTCAATTATGTCGACAGCCTACAATGGGTGATTATGCAGACACCAGTCATTTCAGGCATTTTGTATATGACCTAAAAATATAAAGTAGTAAATGTGTTATAAATATTCCATTCTTTAGTGGCGGGGGACATTGCCATATCAGTGGCAAACACTGGTTGTATGTGTGTTGAAGATTAAAATTCTCCTGATTCTGGTAATGGTTTAGATTAAGAGAGGAAAAACTTTGTTTGATAGAAACTATATCTTTAAATATCATCAGAATGTGTGTCAGCTAAATTGATTCATGGTATGATATACTTGATACCGAGGCAGAATCAGTGATGTTGATCTTCTCGGGCTCAAGTGAATTGACATCAAATTTGATCATACAGCAAAACATTATATATTGGACATGGCATTGATAGGAAGTAGTGTTTAAAAAGAGTATGCAGACTTGAATTTGCAGAAAATTATGACCAGCATTCATAGGCTGTTTCATTGGTCAGTTGTGTCTTGTGAGTTGGCTGTGTCATCTGTAGGCTGTTGCAAGGCTGTGTCATCGAGAGATTGTCTGAAGGCTGTGTCATCTGTAGATTATCTGAAGGCTGTGTCATCTGTAGATTGTCTGAAGGCTGTGTCATCTGTAGATTGTCTGAAGGCTGTGTCACCTGTAGATTGTCTGAAGGCTGTGTCATCTGTAGATTATCTGAAGGCTGTGTCACCTGTAGATTGTCTGAAGGCTGTGTCATCCGTGGATTGTCTGAAGGCTGTGTCATCTGTAGATTGTCTGAAGGCTGTGTCCCCTGTAGATTGTCTGAAGGCTGTGTCATCTGTAGATTGTCTGAAGGCTGTGTCATCTGTAGATTGTCTGAAGGCTGTGTCATCTGTAGATTGTGTTGTCTGAAGGCTGTGTCCCCTGTAGATTGTCTGAAGGCTGTGTCATCTGTAGATTGTCTGAAGGCTGTGTCACCTGTAGATTGTCTGAAGGCTGTGTCATCTGTCACCTGATTGTCTGAAGGCTGTGTCACCTGTAGATTGTCTGAAGGCTGTGTCCCCTGTAGATTGTCTGAAGGCTGTGTCCCCTGTAGATTGTCTGAAGGCTGTGTCATCTGTAGATTGTCTGAAGGCTGTGTCATCTGTAGATTGTCTGAAGGCTGTGTCCCCTGTAGATTGTCTGAAGGCTGTGTCTGAATCTGTGTCCCCTGTAGATTGTCTGAAGGCTGTGTGCTCCAAATCAGTCTGAAGGCCCCTGTAGATTGTCTGAAGGCTGTGTCCCCTGTAGATTGTCTGAAGGCTGTGTCACCTGTAGATTGTCTGAAGGCTGTGTCATCTGTAGGATGTGTCTGAATCAGTAGGCTGTGTCCTCTAGGTTGTGTAATCAGTAGGCTGTGTCCTCTGTAGGTTGTGTAATCAGTAGGCTGTGTCCTCTGTAGGTTGTGTAATCAGTAGGCTGTGTCCTCTAAGTTGTGTAATCAGTAGGCTGTGTCCTCTGTAGGTTGTGTAATCAGTAGGCTGTGTCCAGTCTGTAGGTTGTGTAATCAGTAGGCTGTGTCCTCTGTAGGTTGTGTAATCAGTAGGCTGTGTCCTCTGTAGGTTGTGTAATCAGTAGGCTGTGTCCTCTGTAGGTTGTATAATCAGTAGGCTGTGTCCTCTGTATGTTGTGTAATCAGTAGGCTGTGTCTTGGTGTCTAAAGCTGCCAGCAGTGCTTGTCACAGGTTTACCTGTTCAGGGTACATTATGAGATGCACTCTTTGCCCGAACCTTGAGACCTGGAACATTGTAGACTGCGTGGGCGGTATCCTTATAAAAACTACTTGATAATCTCCCTGATAACCACAGGGTTTTTTCCCATGAAATATTCATTGCAAATTAGAGTAAGTTTTTATGAAGCATACTAACTGATAAAAACAGTGACAATCTCTTTTATCTCATTCATCCTGGACAACTTCGGAACCAATAATGGAGTAGAATGGCTGTGATTTAATAAAACAACAATAAAAATCATATTTTCCTTTTTGAACTGTAATTTGAATGTTTTAGCGTTCTTGTACCAGACACAGAATTCTGGTGCGTGTTTCTCTAGAAACACTGCAGTCCCAATCCAGCAGAATTATCATCATTAATTGTCACTCTTTAAGATGTAAGAGGATAAGTTAATCAGTGTTTTGTACCTTTTAGTGTTTTAGCACGATGTGATTAGAGTATGTATGTTATCTAATCAGCCATAAAGAGTTTGTAAAAAGCTAAAGAGTTTGCTGAACAAGTTGATTCAATTATGACGGGGTAGGCTATGTTCGTATCACCGCATCTAGTTGCCTCGGCGATTTAAGCCACGGCGCTCACAGCTTCCAGAAAGCTTTGCCATTAAATAATACGATCATACAGTGTAGCCCAACTTTAAATGAATGCCCGTTACAAAAACGGGAGAAAAACTAATAAACTCTATTAAAGAAGTCTCCATTAGGGACCCTCTATTTTTTTTGTATTTCCTCCCCTTTTTCTTTGCTTGAGTGCCGTGTGCATTAAGAGATGCAGCCTGGGTTCGCCTAGTGGAGCTCCCTTCTTTTACAGGGGGAGCACTTCAAATGCCTCTGAAAAATCTGCCGGAGAATTTTGGAGCACGGAAGCGGAAAGTATGGTTCATAACGGACACAGATTCAAGTCCAGATTCCTACACTCGTGGACCCTTCATTTTGGGGTTAGTCATTAATATGTTTCCATGGCAACCCCCAGAAGGGATATGCAGATGAAGCACTTGAATGAGGACTGGACCAAATTTACTCAGACTGGAGAACTAGTGTGTAAATACTAGTGTCGGTTAATTTAGATGTATTTATACCCTGTATTCTCCTTCCAAGGTTCCTCGGTGTTGGAGGCCAGCCAACGTACACACTGCCTCTGGGAGAGTGCACTAGACTGGCGGTGCAGGGGTGCAGCCTGGTTTGTGTGTCTGACTGGCTGCTGTGGTGCTGTGTCTGTGGTGTCAGCCTGTGTTCTGTGTGTGTCTGCCTGGCTGCTGTGTGTCTAGACCTGCAACCTGTTCTGCCTGTGTGTCTGCCTGTGTCTGTGTGTGTCTGTGTGTGTCTGCCTTCAGTATCTCCCTGCTGTGTGTGTGGTTGGTGTGGAAGCTAGCCAACATACACACTGCCTCCGAAAGAGTGCTCTAGACTGGTGGTGCAACCTGGTTCGTGTGTCTGCCTGGCTGCTGTGTGTCTGCCTGTGTCTGTGTGTGTCTGTCTGTGTCTGTGTGTGTCTGCCTTCAGTATCTCCCTGTTGTGTGTGTGGTTGGTGTGGAAGCCAGTCAACATACACACTGCCTCCGAAAGAGTGCACTAGACTGGTGGTGCAGCCTGGTTCATGTGTCTGCTGTGTGTCTGCCTGTGTGCATATGCTGGATGTGTCTGACTGTCTGTATGTCTGTTAGCTGACTGTGTATCTGCGTGTGTGTGCATGGATATGTCTGTCTCTGCTGTGCTTGCTGTGTCTATTTGTCTGCTTGCAGTTTGCATGTGTCTGTCTGTCTGTCTGCTGGGTGTGTATGTCTGCTGTGTCTGTCCATCTGTCCACTGTTTGCATATGTCTGTTCTGTGTGTCTGTCTCTCTGTTCATGTCATGTGTCTGTCTGACCATTTAATGTGGCTGGGGTGGGTGGCCGGCTAACGTACAATCTACGACTGAAAGAGAGCATTCAAATAGTGCTACATGGGATAAAAGCCTGGAGTGTATGAATGTCTGTCTGTAGTGTCTGCTGTGTAACAAGTGTCTGTCTGTGTAACATGTGTCTGTCTGTGTGGCATGTTTTTAACCCTGTATCCTTGTCTAAATACATCATCTAGATTATTTTAAGAATCACTTAGGTTTTCTGCCTGAAAGTCCAGTGTGGTAGTACTGTAGCAGGAATTCCAGCATGACATACAGGTCACATGCTACTTGAGGTCTTCAAGCCTCTTGGTGTCGCTTGAGAGCTGCCTTTAAAAACAGGGGTGGTGGGGTAGCCTAGTGGTTAAAGCGTTGGTTCGTCACGCCGAAGACCCTGGTTCGATTCCCCACATGGGTACAATGTGTAAAGCCCATTTTCTGGTGTCCCCCGTCGTGATAGTGCTAGAATATTGCTAAAAGCAGCTTAAAACTATTCTCACTCACTCTTTAAAAATTTTTCACTCACTCTGGTTGGATGCTCCTGAAAAACACTGGTGATGCCATTGATATCATGGATATATGCTGGTGGGAGTGGGATACAAGAGGTATGCCACTGTGGTTGATGGGTAAGATGGTCCCTGACATACATGGGATAGACAAGATGGATGCCACTGTGGTTGATGGGATTCAAGAGGGATGCCACTGTGGTAGATGGGCCACTTAGGTTGCATAAAGAGGATGCCACTGTGGTAGGTGGCATACAAAGATGCCATGGATGCCACTGTGGTAGATGGGATTCAAGAGGGATGCCACTGTGGTAGATGGGATATAAGATGGATGCCACTGTGGTAGGTGGTAAGATGGAGATGGATGCCACTGTGGTAGATGGGATTCAAGAGGGATGCCACTGTGGTAGATGGGTGAGAGAGGTGAGGTGAAATTGGGGTAAGTAGGTGATATAAGTGACATCCGACTTGGGTAGCAAGTAGCTCTAACTTGAATTATAAACATGCCTTTTAGAGCAAAGTGGCTCCTAAAAAATAAATGTTGGAGCCTGGTTTTGTATTGGAGAGAAATTATGTACCACTTTACATTCACTTACTTAATTTCTACCCCAAGTATATGTTGGAATGTGTGCCTATATTTTCTCCAGTAACACACTTCCATTCAGATAATGTAAGACTGTAATTGACCCAGCCAACAAATGAAAGTCATTATTAAACACAGACATAATTCTCCCAAAAAATGGCACTGCACAAAAATTCAATCCCAATTTCCAACCTAGGCTTCTTGTTAATGACTGTCGAAGCATATTATCAGTTGTCTGGCATACAGCATGAGTGCTGTTTTGCGGATGTTAGCTTCTTGATGTCGTTAAAGCAACTAGGCTGAAGGGCCCAAGTTAATCAGGTCATTGCATATTAAGGCAGGTCCCAATGGCAAACGGGTCCCGAGTAGTGTCACGTTAACCTATGAGATTCAATTAACTCCTATTGTCTCAATGTTGTGAACGTGAAATCATTGTAATGGACAAGGGATGAGCATTGTTATGAAATTTCTATTTTTAGACCCGTAATGATTGATGATTAGGACAGCAGAGCTTCTATGTTTGGTTGATCAAAGGAGCGGTTTGATGATACAGACAGAAAATAACGATGATCTTAAATAAATGTAAAATTTGGTAGGAGATGAATGCATATTGAAAACATTATTAATGTTCTGATGCAAAGGTTAGTGAATTGGCAGATTTTATACTTTGGATGAAATCTCTGTACTGTTCAGTTTTATTTTTTTCTGACTTAAAGAGTAGAAACTCTGTTGTATATGAAATGTTAGTACAAGCTGAAAAGCATTATCATGTGTACAAGTACCAGTGTTTAGCCAGTGGGGGCGGGGTGCGCGAATGATTTTTGATGATAAATAGAATCTCACCCTCGTGTTTACTGACATTTATCATCAAAAATCATTCTTCATTAGTTTTCAATGAAAAATGTACATCTCTCAACACTGTACTACCATTAGACTTGCAGTGCAGCGATGTCATAGCATTGTGACGTCATCAAGTTCATAGGATTGTCAGGGCATTGTACAAAGTCTACTGTCAAAACGATATCTCCTAGGAGATATCATATGATCTTACACAAGCGATATCTCCTGTGGAACACAGTTTTAGATGATAAATTGTGTTCCTTGTATCTCAGCATTGTATGATTTGAAACGTCAGTCAATAGATAGATTTTTTCATCATGTAATAAAAAAACCCACTGAGAAAGCATTTGATAGGGTTGTCAAATTACTGAAGAACAGATAAAATGTGTCATCATAAAATACATTTTGCTTTCTGCATATTGGTATGATTATATCGCTCTGAAAAACAAACATCACTTACTGTAGTTTTGTTTCAAAATAAATACAGGATACGATACAGGATTTGTAATTTTAACAACAATTCGTCTTCATACTCCTGAAACATATGACAGATTAACCTTAGAAAAAGAAACAATCACTTGAATTGGTCCTTCTTTTGTGTGGTAGATTTATTGCAGTGCTAACATTTTTCTGGGTATTTTCTATTTGGTTTGTGTTTGAGATATTATGTTCCTTGTTTAATTAGCTGTCACTTCATTACCACCAGCCACAACCACAAAAACTGTTTCTCATTTTAGTTTTGACCCAAAATGTGTTCCCAGGAATATCAGTGAAGCAGAGTTTTGGAATTTTTATTAAGAAACATAGCTAGTGAGATGTGTACAACCATTTTGTCATTAAATGCTGTTACTGACAACGTCTTGTCAGTGATGCATTTAGAAAATGTAATTAGGGACAAGGAGTGGAACAGAGCTGACTGAAACCCATTCCAGTAATTAATTTTTCAGTGTCTCTAATTAATCTTAGAAAATGGACGGGACAGTAATATGTAAGACAATACATGTATTTACAAAATATATTATACTCATTTGCAGATCAGTATGAGGTGATGAAATACGCCTTTCCTAGAACGATTTCAGTGAATAAGGTTTTATTTGTGTTCCATACATATTATGACAGGGTAAAGTATTTTGTGTGTGTATATTTTTTAAAATTCTGTGAAGTAAACTTACATGTACATTCACATAAGTGCTGTAAAATGAACTAACACGTAAGTGCTGTAAAATTAACTAACATGTAAGTGCTGTAAAATGAACTAGCATGGAAGTGCTGTAAAATGAACTAACATATAAGTGCGGTAAAATGAACTAGCATGGAAGTGCTGTAAAATGAACTAACATTTAAGTGCGGTAAAATGAACTAGCATGGAAGTGCTGTAAAGTGAACTAACACGTAAGTGCTGTAAAATGAACTAGCATGGAAGTGCTGTAAAATGAACTAGCATTTAAGTGCGGTAAAATGAACTAGCATGGAAGTGCTGTAAAATGAACTAGCATTTAAGTGCGGTAAAATGAACTAGCATGTAAGTGCTGTAAAATGAACTAACATGTAAGTGCTGTAAAATGAACTAACACGTAAGTGCTGTAAAATGAACTAACACGTAAGTGCTGTAAAATGAACTAGCATGTAAGTGCTGTAAAATGAACTAACATGTAAGTGCTGCAAAGGGAACTTACATCAAAGCTGTTTAGTGAATATTCCTGAAAGCCACATAAAACCAAACTCACTCACTCAACCACTGAATACACTGAGTGCAACTGAACTGGTTAGTCTATTTTAGTCTATTGTTTGGGAATGTATAGAAGCAGTCGTTTCGCCCTTCAGTTATAAACTGATCTCGCTATGAATAAAGGTTGGCTCTCAACAAATGCTGGGAGTGTGTTTTTTATTTAACATTAGCTAAGTCAATTGATTGTCTAAAAGTCGATTATCTGAAAAAAGAACCAATTAATTCTGTATTTGACAAAAATCTTTCATTTGTCCTCCTCTTTTGTTCCAATGTAGAGTTTATACGGTATGTGATTCTGAAATTATTCCTGACAAGTTGAAATTTGATTATTACAAATTTAAAAACCGCACAATTCGAAAATGATAATGTCTTTTTATTAAGTGACACTACTGCAGTGGTACATTATATTCATGCATGCATGTGCAAACACATGCATCACTGCATGTCTTATCTGTGCATTATGTGCAGAAATACTGCAGTGTGTAACAGGTGCCCCTACAGAATGCACAGGACTTAATTACGTTGAGCCACCCTCAGCTGTTGCCGATACCGCCCTTGTGCATTGTCTTCTGGAAGCATAACACTAGTTACGCAACATTGTTCTGTGTGTGACGGAACTCATTAGCATACTCCCAGACTGCTCCCTATGGTCACACTTGTGGTCAATTGTGGGGGAATACAGTTAGTAAATCATTTCCTCCTCTATTCAGGGGTGAAATTGGTGCTGGTTGCATATTGCGGTTTGAATTCTATCAGGTTTCACATGTCTCTATAATTTATAAAAGAAGTTTCTACAAATGTGTTGTCATCATATGTTTTAGTTTCTGACTCAACTTTTAGAATCAGATCCATTTGTGATAACTGTGATGAAACTTTGTATAATTAAATAAGGCCAGACCAAAAATATTTCTTGTTTTATGGATCTGTCGGTCGTATTTGTTCAAGAATAAAAATAAAAATTAGTTTTACCCGCTCAAAAAATAAAGTCCTAATGTTTTTATTGGCCAAAAATGTAAACTTACGAGAATTTTTTTTTTCAGATTGTTTCTTGCCCCATATACACTTCATAAATTACCACTAGTAAAATACTTTTGGTATTTAAAAGGAATATTACTTTGACTGGTGATTTTTATTTTATTTATTTCCCCCTCCTGCCTTTAGGTTTTCTGAGGACAAAAATCCGTAAAACAAGAAATAAAATTGGTCTGGCCTGATAGAATATCACAATTGATAAAGGAAACAGAATATCACTATTTATATTTGTATGATACTATTGATGAAGGATAGTGGATATAGTGTTTATTTTATCTGTGTATTATCTATTTGTGGCTAGTTGGTTAAGTATTTATCGATTATAGTCAAGGAAATGGTTATCATTGGTCATGTTGCATTGAAAGGGTATTTGGGGGCCGGGTTACATTCTGGGTTCGTCAGCACCATCTTCCTGTTTGTTGGTATTTGTGAATGTCCTTCACCATAGAATTACACCAACTCACTCACTCACTCACTCACTCACTCTCTCTCTCTCTCTCCCTCCCTCCCTCCTCTCTCTCTCTCTCTCTCTCTCTCTCTCTCTCTCTCTCCTCTCCCTCCCTCCCTCCCTCCCTCCCTCCTCTCCCTCTCTCTCTCTCTCTCTCTCTCTCTCCTCTCTCTCTCTCCCTCCCTCCCTCCTCTCCTCCTCTCCCTCCCTCTCTCTCTCCTCTCTCTCTCTCTCTCTCTCTCTCTCTCTCTCTCTCTCTCTCTCCCTCCCTCCCTCCCTCCCCTCTCCCTCCTCTCTCTCTCTCTCTCTCCCTCTCTCTCTCTCTCTCTCTCTCTCTCTCTCTCTCTCTCTCTTTCTCTCTCTCTCTCACTCACTCACTCACTCAGGTAGACCTACCAGGTTAGAACTGGTCTTCCACAACCCATGCTTGTCGTAAGAGGTGACTAACAGGATCAAGTGGTCAGGTTTGCTAACTTGGTTGACACGTGTCATATCCCAATTGCCAATTGCGTAGATTGATGCTTATGCTGTTGATCACTGGTCTGGTCCAGACACGATTATTTACAGACCACCTCCATATACCTCGAATATTGCTAAGTGTGAAGTAAAACTAAACTCACTCACTCACTCTATAGGAGGAAACAGAAGTATTACCCTGGCCATTTTGACATTTGAAATACCTTGCTGATAGGTTTAGTTTGAAACGAAATTACCTACCACCAAATATTCAATAGCAGCTTCAAATCTGGAAACACAATGGTTATATCCTGAACAGACAACCTGAAATAAAGTTCTTCAAATCTGGAAACACAATGGTTATATCCTGAACAGACAACCTAAAATAAAGTTCTTCCAATTCTGTTATTCATTACTGTAATCAAATACACGTAGAACAAAAGAGGCCTCCACCAACCATGGACAGCACTTACAAAGAAATGTCCATCAACATGTGGCACACTATTATCAAAGCTTTTTTGTTTACAAATAATTAAACACAGATTTGATCCTGTGGTTTTAAAGCCTGTTTATCATATCAAACAATGTATGTTTGACGCAATCTTTGCCTTAATTAGTTGTGATTAGAGAAGACAGATTGTCTTGACAGGACTCCTGGTTAAATTGTCAGCATGGAACGATTCAGTTAACGCCCCTGGAGTTAACGGGTGATGTAAAAGCTGAATATATTTGCACAGGCATCGACCATATGTTGTTTGTTTGACGTAGAGGTAACATTCCGCTGTGACAGCTTATGTAAATTGGTGGTATTGTGGGTAATTTTTGGCCCGTTCCACATAGTTTACTTTATGATATGTGAGACCAACTTATGAACGTCAGACTTTGTGGCAGAAGGGTAGGGCCTTGACAGGAAATGTGTTTTTGACAGAATTCTAACTTGACAAATGAGATGTGTTTAATTATGGAAATGTATTCGAATTGATCTTTAAATGTGAAAAATGAATATGTTTGCTTTGGGACATAATTTTTTTTTTCAAATTAAAAACATGTTTTTAGGCTTTGCATGAAGTACACATATTATAATGATTGTCATCACTGACATGTAGACTCTATGTTTGTGTTATCCTAATTTCAGCAGTTCTGATTGCTGATTGCTGATGTGACACTCACTCACTCACTCACTCACTCACTCACTCACTCACTCACTCACTCACTCACTCACTCACTCACTCACTGTTTAAAAGTGGTGTAAACCAAACTCCCTCACTCACACACTCACTACAGGATTAATTCTGGATTATCCTCAATAATCCCAGGTATCATGTCTCCCTCCATTACTGATGCTGATAGATAAATACCCTGAGACACTCTCGACTACAGATTGGTTTTGTGTCGGATTCGTATGACACAATGCTAAAAATAGATACCAATCAATTTGCACTCATGAGCTGGAGATGTTCTGCGTTAACATTAGTTGAGTTGGACATGGTTATGTCAGTTTGGAAATGAAGCTGTGGTTGTGAAAGAGGCTATGAAATTTTTCATACGGTAAAGAAGATATTATACCCTGCATTACTGAAGATGACCTGGAAAAGTAACACTGGAAATTATCTTTACTGAAGATGTAAACAATATGTTTTGAATGAAATAAAAGAAAACAGAACTTTAACAATCCTGAGAGAAATCTTCTGTATTCCTCATTACATTCACAACAGAGCAAACTGGATAAAATATTTCAGATTCTGTCATGCCATGATGGCGAGTGAGTGAGGGTAGTTTTACGCCACACTCAGCAATATTCCAGCTATATGGTGGCGGTCTGTGAGGTGAGGTGAAATAGGGTTTTACGTTGTGCTTGAGAATATTTCGCTCATATGACGACGTGCATGCGTGTGTATGTGCATGTGCGGCTGCTTGTACTAGGCCAGACTGAAGCTGGTTTTATAGTGCTAGCCCACTGAGATACCATGCCGCAGTGAAGCATGAATACCCCACTCAGACACATTATACTGACTCCGAGCCGACCAGTCCTTGTTGTACCCATTAATGCCGAGTGCCAGACAGGGACCAACAAGTACCATATGTTAACTTCTTTTGGTATGACGCGGTCGGGGATCGAACCCGCGACCTTCCGCTCTCCAGGCAGACGCTCTAACCAGGGCACGGTCAGCGGCGGTCTGTAAATAATCAAGTCTGGACCAGACAATCCAGTGATCAACAGCATGAGCATCGATCTGCGTAATTGGGAACTGATGACTTGTGTCAACCAAGTCAGCGAGCATGACGACCCGATCCCGTTAGTCGCCACTTACGACAAGCATGGGTTACTGAAGATCAATATTCTAATCCGGACCTTCACGGGTACATGCCATGATGGAATAACAACAGCAATGTTGAAGAATTGGGTGTTCCTTAACGTATTTTGAGTAGTATAAGAAGTGTGATGTGTCTGGTGTTTAATTTCTTAGGTCTTAAACTGAAATATTGGTTTTCAAGGCTGATACTCGTGAAAACATCATGATACGTCTGACTGGCATCATGAAAGATAATAGAAGCGACCAAACACTTTACACATTCATCTGCCAAAAGCAGAGTCGACTGTATAATTGTGACTATATCATGGGCAGATAGTTCTTTCACCAGTATTACAGTGTATGATGTTGTTTGTAAACAAAACGGGTCTGAACCAGACATTCCAGTGATTGTCACCATGCAATACGACGTCAGAACATGTGTTAAACTTTATGAATCACTATGAAATAGTGATGATACCAGGTGTTCGCGAAAGGTGAGCGTATCCTGCCCCACTGGTGGCACCCGTCATAAACATATGCAAAGTCTAGACATTTGTTCACCTGATATAATTCAGGAACGTAAGGTATAAGTCAAAATAGGGAATTGCAGTTGACATCATTTTTGTCACTGACGCATCAAATTTGGACATTTCCTCCACATGTCTACCATAAAACCATAAAGCTTTACTGTGGTCTTGAATGTCGTAACCTTGATCAAACAACTTCTGAGCAAGAGTGTTGGGAGTAACTTTTACATGATAAGAAGGTTTTGTTAAGTGGGACTGAAATACTATTTTCTTGAACATTTAATGCTTTTCTTTCAGTTATTCCTATCTTTAAAATTATTTCAAGATTATTAAACTTGTTCCATAACTTGGCCAATGCAAAATTGATAATCTTCCTGTTATATTTAAACATACTACTCATTTATTTGTAGAATGTTGTGAAATGATAACATCTCAAACTTGTGTTTAAATTATTTCATCAAATCACATTCTATCAGGAATATCAAGAAAATTCCCAGCATCCAGATGTCGTGAATCATGACATTTTATCAAGAGATTCTTTATCTACCCAACATGGCTAAAAAGCTTTAAAACTCCATCTTTATACAATCCATGGTTCTAAATCCATCAGACAGTGTACCTGTAAATAGGTTTGTTAATTACAAAATTAAATATTTTGTGCTATCAGGCAGCCGTAATCAGTCAATACGAGATTACTGTGTCCAACTTCAGGAACATGTTGACATAAAATCCCCATAACCGATTAATTATGCCGAGCGGCCTGTTGTAGCATCTTGTCTTGGCGGTACCGACATCGGGGATGGAATGTAGTACCTAGTAACGTGCCATAACATGCCTCACTGTAAACAGTTTTGCAGGACTAGCAAAGTGATATTAAAGAACGCAGCACAAAAGATATGAATTCTGGTGGATTGTTGGAGAAAAGCACACTCAAGCTCCAAACTGTGATAGCTGGCAACTTGGTGAGATTGACTGGCGCGTAATTACATTTTGGCCTCTTCGTAAGATGAAAGGAAAACATTGTTTAATGCGAGGAGTCGCACAGATACACTTGGTGAGACCCTTGTCTGCCGGCTATAATTGGACAATCAGCAACGGACATCTAATGAAGATAGTCCGTTGCTTTTGGAAACATCGCCCAGCTCGGAAAATGAACTGAGGTTCTATGCCGGTTCAGAATTTTTATCTCCCCAGGCTCTCGAAACGGTCCCAATGCATAAGTTTTGTGGTTGGCGGTGGATGAGGTGTGTGGAGTGTGTCCTTCATGTAAGATTGAGTATTGTTGGACGTTACAATCCTACATGAGGTTTGATGGCAGGACGATTACATCTTTGTCAGTATTTGCTTGATATGTGCTTGCAGGAAGTGGTTACTTGCGAGAAAAAATGGCGAACTTTTTTTTTTCTTAATTAGGAGTAGCCCTTGACAATGGACTGATTTCCATGACAATACTGATGCACTGTTAACATGTCCTACAAAGTTTTAATTTCATTACCGATATTTCATGTTGTTGTACAGGTTTTCCACACATGCAATATGTTGTATCCCGGGTTACACCTCCTCCCTGGGTATAAATGTAGTTGTGTTCATTTGTTTGTTTTGTGCCATGCTCAGCAATATTCCAGCATATTTCAATGACCTCTAAATAATATGGTGGGGTAGCCTAGTGGTTAATGCGTTCACTCATCACGCCAAAGGCCCGGGTTCTATTCCCCACATGGGTACAATGTGTAAGGCCCATTTCTGGAGTCCCCTGCTGTGATATTGCTGGAATATTGCTTCAAGCTGCGTAAAACACAACTCACTGACTTACTCTCGCTGGAATATTGCTTTACAACTTACCCAGCTCTCACCCAGTATTCAGCTCTAAGAGTACACAACTCTTACACAGTAGTATATTTCACATAGTACTAAACTCTCACATGCACAGTATTCACACGGTACTTCTGTAGTACTACCCACTGGTACTGAGACATAGTACAATACAGTTAGTGAGTGAGTGAGTGAGTTGGGTTTTACGCTGCTATTAGCAATATTCCAGCAATAACAGCGGGGTAAAACAATACTCATTCAGTCAGTATAAATAATATAGCCTGGACCAGAAAATCAAGTGATCCAACTAGCAATGATTTATCTACATTTTAAATAAAAACTCTTTTCATTAACTTGTGTAGCTCTCCTAGTTGGCCATATGTTCACATATCAACTTAACCACCTGGTTAGCAGAATTGAGAAATTTGTTACAATGAAATATTAATCAAACTTTCTAAATATGGATAATTATTTCCATTTGGCTTTGTGGAATGTGATTTTGTTTGAACTTAGAACTTAGAAATGTATCATTATGAAGAAATGCATTCTTACTGAAAAGTCACAGGTTTCAAATTCCATTTTTTTCCAACCAATCTGACTGCCGCCATACTTTTTATAATATACAGATGGATCTGCCTCTGAGTGAACACTATCATTTGAGATTGGGAAATGATTAAGTGAAACTTATTCCATGGCATCTTGCATACTGACCTTCACCTTCCTGTTTGGTGCTAAAACTTTTGTCATCTGAAGATGATAGATTAGACAGAGCCATGTAAACAGGTGTTAGGGAACTAGCTTTGTAAACACTGTTGAATGATGATCAGAAGTGAGTGATGAGAGCAATAAGAAAAGTTGGTAATTGCAGGTGCATATTTTAAACTTGTGTTGCCTTGTCTGATATATTGTCCTTTGTAATCTCACCCAATTCAAATTTTTTCATATATTTTTTATATTTTTCCTTGTGGCAATTGTTTCTTTTTCATATCACATTTTCTGCCTCCCAACCATTGAAAAGAATGCCTCGTTAGATTTAAGCAATTTTTGGTCCATTTTGTACCAGTTATTTGAACATATCACATCGAAAAAATTTAATTGTCTAAAATGGAACATTTTACAGTTGGAAAGCGAACATGTTTTTCTCCTTTAAAATGACAAGTCAGTCCATTTATTCATTGGACGTCAGTGGTTTCCATGCAAAGGAAGAATTTTTGACGTGGCATGGTACAAATGATGTGAATGTTTTCCTTTTGAAATGTCCTGAGATTCATCTGTGTCTGACTGCCAGCGCACCTTTAACTGTCATCGACCATTCCCTGGTATTGTCTCTCAAACACCAACAACTTCTTCCATCACAATATAAACAAACAGGAGCAGAAATTATCTCAAAGTAGTCTAATGTTTGCAAACCATTAGCTGTCACATCCAAGTATGTTAACAATAATTGAGCAATTTCTGGTGCGTCTTTCATCTCAGGGAGTTTATTTTCCTGCTGCCGACTTTTTCCCTGATTCTCACCTGCTCAGCCCAGGGTGGGGACGTTGGTACCTGCTCACGTGCTGCTGGGGAACAATTGCCGTCTGCTAGATAGGAAGTAGCTCCTATTCCTTATTGAGGCTTCAGTTATGACAAGGATAAGCTATTAGTAAAACAAATTCATCACTAATATCGGAGATCAGAAGGATGAATGGAAATCAATACGCGATCACTGAAGTGAACAGCTGGTGGCAGTGTGGAGGTATTTAACCCATTCTTTCCACTCCGCAATACTTCCCTCCCAAGCCCTTCGCGTCTCCTGTTACCCCAAACAGGCTGTTTTTTCCTGTTGCCATGGTATCTAAAACTGAGTACACACCACCATCCTGCCCATTGCGCCAGTACGAGGACAAGAAAAATATTTAGCTTCCTTTTCGAAGTCAGAATTACAGTGCTGTTATCAAGACTTGAATGAGCCAGCCAGAGAAACGAAGCAGGACGAATGGCCACTGTCTTATTGGATTAGTGGTTCTCTGTGCTTGTAATTAACAGGCAAGTGGCCTGCAGTTAAGCAGGTTTGTTGTGCTTACTAAATGGACGAGTTTGACCATTTTGAATCATAGACCATCATGCAAGCCTGGCTCATTTCGGAAGAAGGGGTCGAGGGTAACGAGAGAAGGATTTGACGTAATGGATTGGGCCATCTTCTGCAGAAATATCATGGGCTGTCAGTTTAGATTGAATGGAGTTGAATGTAGTCTGTCAAATACTTGGGATAAGGACAGACTTGGTTGGAGAGGTGTTGAAGATACCATTTGACAACTGCTGCAGCAAAAGTGGTTGGGGTATTAATGCTGATATTGACCAGATCCAATGCCAGAATTCCCTGGTTTTCAAAACAATTCTGTTTGGGTTCAATAAACGTATCTCAAGGATGGGTTTTCACGCTTAAGATTTCCGATTATTTGATTGTTTAATGAACAATCAAATTAACAAGGGCAAATCAAGCTCAGTAAAAAGAGTTCATTTGCTTTTTCTTGCATGTGGTCACAAAGTGCTCTATCATAGATATGTTGTCAGTAGTTACATGTCATGGGTTTGGGCAAGATTGGTCCTTAAGTCTCCCCACGAGTTTTTGGAAACAATTTTTTATGCCATCCCAATAAATGTCAAAAACCTTCATACCACCCTTCTTATAATATTGACTAGTCACTAACTAGTGTTCAAATTTATGAATTTAATATTTGATAAAATAGAACTGTAACATATTTTATATATATTTTGGGGACCCGCTCTTTCACCATCATGCCCCCACCCCCTGCCACCAGCCAAAAGCACCCCCAACCCCACATCTCACACACCCCTATAGTAAATGACGGGCCCTATTAGTGAGTGAGTGAGTATGGTTTTACGCCTCTTTGAGTGATATTCCAGAAATGGGCTTCACACATTGTACCCATGTGGGGAATCAAACTCGTTCCTTCGGTGTGACAAGCTAACGCTTTAACCACTAGGCTACCCTACCATCCCTGGTCCCCTTAGAAGAATTGTAGTACAGCATGATGTATAATAGCTTCATAATTGGAAGAAACTGGTAGACCCAGTAGAAAAGAAGCTTATGATTGAGGTAATTAACAGGTGATTCTTGTATGCCAACATGCCAGATTTATTTATACAGATATAGACAGGTAGATGTGACAGATATGCATTATGCTGATGATTTATGTAGATATTATATTCATTCAAGTGGACCAAATGTTTGAAGGGCATTTAGAAGTGGTATACATAAGAAAAGCAGGATTTATGGATGTCAACTTCTTTATTGTGAATAACACGACGTTTCGGAGTGTATGTTTACTCCTTCATCAGGTGAGGACATTCAAGTGGAGGTTTACAGAAATGACTCGTCATGTAATGGAGAGTTAGCCTTGTGAGGAACCAGTCCCATGACCCCCCAAAAAATGTTGTGGTTCCGATTACCCGACCAACCCTAATGAATTCAGGTGCCAACCCTATTTTTTCAAGTGGTATGAATAAAATAAGCTTTCAGATACCATTGTTTTTTCCCGGCACCAACGGACAGCGGTCATTCCAGGGGTGGAAATAACTTTAAAATTGCTAGTGTACTCCGGTACAGTGGCACATGTGAAATCACTTGCCCTGATAATTTTTCTACTGTACCGGACGTTTTCTTGTCGATATTTTAAATAAACAACATAATTAACATTGGAAAGTCAACTGGACACCGGTACAGTGTGATATACAAATTTGCTTGCCCGACAGAAAAAAACACTGGACTCGGACGTCGGGCAATGGGTTATTTCCACCCCTGCATTCTGATAGAGAAAGTTGACATGATGGCCGCAAGTTTGATTGAATAAAAAAATTACACATTGACAAATGTGTTATTAGTTTGTACTTTACTTCTAAATAGAAAATGTAAAAAAAGAGAAATCCTACCTATCCACCCTAAATTTTAAAGAGGTGTAATCGGAACCACAACATTATTTCAATTTGCCCTAATAGGCGTGTATCACCATTACATAGAATTGTCTATGGGGTGGACGTGCAGGAAAGCGGAAAACGTCATTGTAAGAGGAGAACCAGTCTTGATTATCTGACCAAACAGTTCCATTGGGTTTGGAGCCAAACCAATTGTATGAATGGATCACCGAATGCATCAGTGATGATACCAGATGATAGAAACTACTCTTTCTTAGCTCCATACGATGCATATTTGCTGGAAACACTATTGTATGATACAGTGAGTGAGTATGGAATTATGCTACTTTAGCAGTTTCCCCCAGAAATGGGTTTCACATATTGAACATATATCGGAAATTGAACCCAGGCCTAGTGAACGCTTTAACCACTGGGCCAGCCCACAGCCATTATTCCAGACAGAAGCTTCCTCAATGTTCTTGTGTACACAAGCATGACTATTCATCATGAACATTACATAATAGATGAGTCAATCTGGCAGCATGACTTCCTGCCACGATCCATGTCCAGCTGACATCAGCCATGATGTAACAGAAAGTTCAGAATGGTGCCAAACCAAACCCACGTCGAGATGTATTGTGTTGTCTAATGTTACTTCACTGATTGAAAATATGTGCAGGTTATTAATCCGCTTATGTTTGCGTGTATCTCAAATGCTGTGAACCTGGACTAAACAATATATATTATACTTGCAAAAATGTAATAAGCTGTGCATTCATAGTGTTAAAAAGACAAATATTTCTTGAGATAAACATGTATTTTGATGTATGTTTATACAGGTATGTACGTGTTAGACACCTATACAGTTATACAATAAACAATGCATTATGATTTCCAATACGTGTGTATAGTTTACTTACATGGAGATAAAAGTAAACAACCTGCTGAAATGCAGTTCCTGCAAATAGAGTGAGTGAGTTTAGTTTTACGCCGGACTCAGCAATATTACAGCTATATGGCGGCGGTCTGTAAATAATCGAGTCTGGACCAGACAATCCGGTGATCAACAGCTTGAGCATCGATCTGCGCAATTGGGAACTGATGACATGTGTTAACCAAGCCAGCGAGCCTGACCACCCGATCCCGTTAGTCGCCTCTTACGACAAGCATGGGTTACTGAAGGCTCATTCTAACCCGGACCTTCACGGGTCCCTGCAAATAGAAGACCTCTGTAACATCATTGCAAATAGAAGACCTCTGTAACATCATTGCAAATAGAAGACCTCTGTAACATCATTGCAAATAGAAGACCTCTGTAACATCATTGCTGCCATAATCCTGCCTCTTCAGCAAATAAACATTTACATAATCCTACATTCTACATACACAGGGAATATGTATACAATGCAATGTTTATTTTACATTTACTTACAGTGTTTAAAATGAAACAATATGTGTTCACACAGATATACAATTTATGTGGATATACATTAAAACATTGACATTTTAAGATCTATTCATTCCAATATTGGCTTTTCATTGTGACATACATTCAAAGCTATACAGTTTTTTGGCAGATATATCATATGTATTCAAAGATATACCCGGTACTAGTTTACAGGTATGTACATTCAAACATAAAGAATTCATTGCAATTCCCACACCTAGATTTAATTCATAGATATGATGTGTTGCGATATATTATTTGACCAGATCCAACACATATGTATATATGCACAGACACATCAACAGACACTGCAGCCAATATCAGATTATGCTGGACCATTCCTGACCCAACACATCTTATTTTGCTCAGAGCAAAAATCTTAGTTGATTAGATTGAGGTAATTTGTGGGCGCTGTGATTCCAAGCGACTATGTGTCTATTTATAAATACTGCCATAACATAGGGAACCATATCCATGGCATGCTTCGTCATGAGTGAGCCAGTTCAGCGTTTCATCCCACTCTGTAACCAGTCTGAACACAAGTGCTCATCCTGCCAATGGTTTTCAATGTGGATAAGACGCTCACTGGACCAAAAAGAATTGTATCTGGTGGGCCTGTTAGGTGGCGCTGTCAAGTTCAGCAAGATAGCACAATAACTAGATGCGTGCGATAGCAACACAACTGTCACTGACTGACAAGCCCCGCCGTAGAAATACACACATGATTGCGCTATCGTAGAGCTGTCTTGTTGGGTCCAGAATAGCTGCGTTATTATGTGTTCTCAGCCGGAAAATTCCACTCTTAGATTCCTGATTGTGCAGTGATGTTATGGCGGCCATGTTTGCTACAACCTTGTCCGGTCCTGCTGCAGAGTCTGTGTCGTAGCTAACTTGTGCAGATTAGATCATAACCTTTCTTTTGGCAGCAATATATTGTCGGTTTGAACTGACAGGTGGTTCGAGCTGGAATCGGCTTCAAACATCAGATGTTCTGTGTTGGGTTTTGTTGGAAGAGTTCTTGAATTGGATGAATCTTTGCAGGATCTGGCCGAGGTTTGTTCTAAATGAAAGACAAAGCCTTTAAGAAAAAATGATTGAACATTTAATTTTGTTTCCTGGTGTTTTTAAAGATTTTTATTATTCAGGTTATTGCTTTTGTTCTATATTTTTCATGTTTTGAGAGAGTGAAGGTGGTCAGCAGGAAAGGTAGGGAGTTAAATGGGTGAGTGAGGGAATTAAAAGGGTGAGTGAGTGAATTCAAGGGCTGAGTTAGTTTAATGATTGAATTAAGGTGTTTAACATGTGAGTAAGTAATGGTTGTTTGAAGGAGTTGAAAGGGTTAGTTAAATTGTTGAATGAGGGAGTTAAAAGGGTGAGTTTAATGGTTGAATGAAGGAGTTTAAATGGTGAGTAATGGTTTAATGAGGGAGTTTAAAGGGTGAGTTTAATGAGGGGGTTAAAAGGCTGAGTATAATGGTTGAATGAGGGAGTTAAAAAGTGAGTGAATGGGTGTAATGGTTGAATGATATTTTAATGGATGCTGATGTTATATTTTAGCAATATCATTATTGTTTGGATTTGAATGCCTGTTTTCTATGTGATAAGTGAACACTCTTACCACTCACCCACCTCCCAATGTTCACACAGGCACAATCACCCACCGACTGACTCAATGAGGTATGAATGATATACAAGTATTATCCATGGGGGCGGAGGGGTAGCCAAGTGGTTAAATGCCGAAGACCAGGGTTCGATTCCTCACATGGGTACAATGAAACCCTTCCCGGTGCCTCCCACCGGGATATTGCTGGAATATTGCTAAAGGAGGCTAAAACCATGCTCACTCACTCACTCAATCTTGATTGCCTGTGAATGAATGTTACATTACACAACAGACAGCAGTATTCCTGCTATAACAGGGCAGCCCTTGAGGAATCAAATGTGGGCCAGACAATCCTGTGACTGACAGTACAACACTAAATCTAGGTATAATGTCTTGTACAGAGCTGCAGATAACATTTTGGGTCATTGAGTTATGTACTCACTTGTGTTCATCTCAGTTGGGTATCCTAATTTTCCTTGAGTAACCAAATAAATTGTACCCACTTCACTCAAACTCAATTGGATATTTTGCCATTTTCCATTAATTGTAAATATATAATAAAATTTAAATGTTGGTTTGCGTGTTTGTTATTTATATTTGATCTGTAATATTAGAAACGATCAGAAAAAATGCAAGTTGCCAAGTTCATGTGCTGAAATAGAACCTCTCAATGTACCTCAGTTATTTCATTTTGTGTGTAAACATGTAAGAACAAATTTATTTTGAGTATTTACAAAATTCAAGCATACTTGTACGCAATAGACTTTATCAGAATTGAGTTTTCACATAAATATTTGTGTAATTTACGCAGATACGCAGCTTATCTGTACCTCTGCTTGTAGGTGAAGATTGGAACACCTAAACCTATATAAATCAGCATGGGTTTACTACGGACCCTGTCCTTTTGGGACCCTTGGGTCAGGATGCACGTGACAGCACAACAGAGCTCTGTTTCCTGGAGATTGTGTGCCCTTAGATCATGATGCACGTGACAGCACAACAGAGCTCTGTTTCCTGGAGATTGTGTGCCCTTAGATCATGATGCACGTGACAGCACAACAGAGCTCTGTTTCCTGGAGATTGTGTGCCCTTAGATCATGATGCACGTGACAGCACAACAGAGCTCTGTTTCCTGGAGTTTGTGTGCCCTTAGATCATGATGCACGCGTGACAGCACAACAGAGCTCTGTTTCCTGGAGATTGTGTGCCCTTAGATCATGATGCACGTGACAGCACAACAGAGCTCTGTTTCCTGGAGATTGTGTGCCCTTAGATCATGATGCACTTGACAGCACAACAGAGCTCTGTTTCCTGGAGATTGTGTGCCCTTAGATCATGATGCACGTGACAGCACAACAGAGCTCTGTTTCCTGGAGATTGTGTGCCCTTAGATCATGATGCACGTGACAGCACAACAGAGCTCTGTTTCCTGGAGATTGTGTGCCCTTAGATCATGATGCATGTGACAGCACAACAGAGCTCTGGTTTACTTGGGCTGTGTGCTCTGTAATATTGGGTTCAGGATGCACATGACAGCACAACAGAGCTCTGGTTTACTTGGGCTATGTGCTCTGGGGTGAGGATGCACGTGACAGCACAACATAGCTCTTGTTTACTTGGGCTATGTGCTCTGACAGCACAACAGGCTTCTGTGTTCCTAAGGATGCACGTGACAGCACAACATAGCTCTGGTTTACTTGGGCTATGTGCTCTGTAATATTGGGTTTCAGGACTTGGACAGCACAACAGAGCTCTGGTTTACTTGGGCTATGTGCTCTGGGGTGATGCATGCGTGACAGCACAACATAGCTCTTGTTTACTTGGGCTATGTGCTCTGGGGTGAGGATGCACGTGACAGCATAACATAGCTCTGGTTTACTTGGGCTATGTGCTCTGGGGTGAGGATGCACGTGACAGCATAACAGAGCTCTTGTTTACTTGGGCTATGTGCTCTGGGGTGAGGATGCACGTTACAGCACAACATAGCTCTTGTTTACTTGGGCTATGTGCTCTGGGGTGAGGATGCACGTGACAGCATAACATAGCTCTGGTTTACTTGGGCTATGTGCTCTGGGGTGAGGATGCACGTGACAGCACAACAAAGCTCTTGTTTACTTGGGCTATGTGCTCTGGGGTGAGGATGCGTGACAGCACAACATAGCTCTTGTTTACTTGGGCTATGTGCTCTGGGGTGAGGATGCGTGACAGCATAACATAGCTCTTGTTTACTTGGGCTATGTGCTCTGGGGTGAGGATGCACGTGACAGCATAACATAGCTCTGGTTTACTTGGGCTATGTGCTCTGGGGTGAGGATGCACGTGACAGCACAACATAGCTCTTGTTTACTTGGGCTATGTGCTCTGGGGTGAGGATGCACGTGACAGCACAACATAGCTCTTGTTTACTTGGGCTATGTGCTCTGGGGTGAGGATGCACGTGACAGCATAACATAGCTCTGGTTTACTTGGGCTATGTACTCTGTAATATTGGGTGGTTCAGGATGCACGTGACAGCACAACAGAGCTCTGGTTTACTTGGGCTGTGCTCCTGAATCCTGGATAGTATAATCAACACAGATGTACCATTCTTTAATTTTCACTGTGGGGATTTCTAGTTAGTATTTGTAACAGTAACCTATTCTGGTTGTGGGAGGCAATAGATTGAGAGTGGAAGTTTGGTTGAAAGTATGCCCGACAGCATGAGTGGTTGCTCTTAATATCAATCCCTGGATTGTATGGCACAGATTGTTCACAGGCTGCTTAAAAATTGCTGATTGCAGCTTGTCGTACATTTGTCTACCAAGCCAATGATAGTATAAACCATTCTAAATGATTTGACAGCACATCTGTCTGAAGAAAGGTTTCCGCAAGTGTGTGGTTTACCCATGAGATCCCTCTTTAACATAGTAGTGCTGGTTCCTGGTAAAACTGAAGACAACAGGAACAGCTGGTTTTTTTTATCATTTTGAAATGATTGGCAGTGAAAGAATGAAATTCTTATAAAGAATGTGTATGTGAAAACTCCTCTGAGATCAGGAGGAGGAAATGGGAATACAAAATTCATCATTACTAAATTAACAGGGGGAAAGAGCGTTAGAGGGAGAGAGAGAGGAAGAGAGTGATGGGAAGGAAGGAGGTGGAGGGAGGGAAGGAGGAAGAAAGTGAGGAGAGAGGAAGGAGAGAAAGGAAAAAAAGAGAAGAAAGAGGGATGGAGGAGATGGATGGAGGGAGAGGAAAGGAGGGAGGGAGAGAAAGACTAAAGGAAGAAGGAAAAGTAGGAGTGGGAAAGAGAGGAGTGAGAGAAGAAGGAAGTGAGGGGATGGAAGGAAGGAGAGAGGAGATGGAGAAAGAACAAGGAAGGGAGACAAGAAGGTAAAGGGAGAGTTAGAGAGAGAGAAACAGGGAGGGACAGAAAGAAGAAAGGAAGAAGGAAGAGTCACAGAGAAAGGGAGAGAGAGGGAAGGAGAAAGAAAAAATGAGGGAAGGGGAGAGAAAGAAAAAAGGAAGAGAGTCAGAGAGGGTCAAGAGAGGGAGGGAAAGAGAGGTGAGTTAAGTTTTACGCGCACTCAGCAATATTCCAGCTATATGGCGGCGGTCTGTAAATAATCAAGTCTGGACCAGACAATCCAGTGATCAACAGCATGGGCATTGATCTGCACAATTGGGAACCGATGACGTGTCAACCAAGTCAGCGAAGCCTGACCACCCGATCCCGTTAGTCGCCTCTTACGACAAGCATGGGTTACTGAAGATCAATATTCTAACCCGGACCTTCACGGGTGAGGGAAGAGAAGAGAGAGGGAAGGAGTAAGAATGAGGGAAAGGGAGATAAAGGGAAGGAGGGAGGGATAAAGTGATGCGGAGTGCAGTGAAATAAGTCAGTCTACTTCGTATATGAAATTGCCATTGACTTAAAAAAGAGGATAGGTTACACCATGACTTATGTATTATAGTATTATGTATTCATTAGACTGGACAGTCGTGACAGACTGTTTTATCATATCTTTAAAAAACATGCAAATCTGATATCTGATCTTGTAATTTAGTTTTATATGCAAGCAAATCCTACAAATCCTATTTCCATTTTAAGCATAATTTTCAAAAAAGGACATGAATTGTGAGATGTGAATTATGTAAAAACTGCCGAGCCAGAGTGCAGGGGGCGTTTGTTGAATGCTGTGATAATTTGCAGGTGTCATCAGACACAAAGTCCGAGTTCACCAACCCAAAAAATACAAATAATATGACATCATTCATCAGTTGAATAACAGCTTGAATAATTTATCAACATGTATTTGCTACCATTTCGACAAACAATATGGTATGTATTCAAATGTGTTCATTATAAAAGCAGATTTGAGAAAGTTTGAAGGGTAATTATTCAAATGCTGTGATTAAAATGGTAATACTGAAGCACTGTTTGTCTTTTGAAACCCGCAGTGTCACAAAACAAAATGATTATGCTACCACTCGACAGAGTAGGATGGGAAAATGGTAAATCATATCTCCGTCGTCTTGCTATATCAGGGCTGACATCACCATTCTGCTTTATACAATCTGAAATGGAGAGTGGAGAATTAAATCCGCGTCGACAAAAGCTGTTTCAAATGTCCATATTTTAACAGATTATTGCAGGGAATAGCCAGCTTCGTGATAATATTTGAACTGACAAACTTGTGGACGACATGTTAATGCAAGTAGCCTATTTCATAGGAACAAACACCCTTCTGTCAGCCAGTGTTTTATGATTAAACAGGCCCCCTCAAACATGCGTATAGCGGAATTGTTTGGTTAGTCCGGCTGCAGGCTGAGTTCTCCTCGGCCCTATTTATGCTTCATCACTCGATGGAGGTTTCTGATATCATACGTGGCATCGTATGCTGCCTGGAGCATCGTCGCCCTCTGGCAGCTTCGTCCCAGGACAAAATAATCTCATTCACCAATTCCATTTTTTCTGGCATCAATTTTCTCAAGGAATTGGACCTTTGAAACTGAAAAATGAATCTTGGGCTAAATGCAGGAAAAGAATTCTTTATGTCAGAACTGAAGAAATTTTTAGTGATATTTATAAGCATTATTATTAGAAATAAAGGAGTGTTGTGCATTTATTGAGAAATGATTTGAATTGATTCAAAGATACATAAAGAAATACATGAAGAAGTAATGTGTTATCAATGTTATTGTTAAATTGAGTCAGAATTTGTTAACATTGGATATTGTTTTGCACATAAGTGAATATTTTTTCTTTTATCAAAACACAAATTATTTGACTAAGTCAACAACAACACTTTTTTACATATTTTCCAAGTCGTTCTATTAACGGAAAGATTTTAATCATCCACTAATGTAATGTTTGACAAAGCTGAAGAAAAAGGTTTCATATGAAGCTATTAAGGTTAAGCTTTTATTAAACACAGGAAAGGGAAAATGAGTTTCCCTCTGAATATATATTATTATCTAAACTTGAAATGTGATGAGATTTTATCTTGATCTTACAAGAAACCATTGCTCGGATTTGAAATACTTGTCCAACCGTCAACCAAAGAATGATTTGCTCACAAGATAACATTGTATTAAGACACAGGTTCTTTAGAAGCCAGTAGGTTTCATATATTTTGACAGATATTGTCTCTGGTATGGCATGTGATGACTTGGAAGGATTATCAGAGGGGGGTGGGAGACTTAATAGCATGAACGTGGAGGCGAGACATTGCTCGGCTTCTAACCGTGTTGGACATTTGACAACCTAGTCATAACCTTTGTCCCTCATGATATAAATGATGACATCAAAACGCTGGCTTCTAATCTGCCCCGAGCCCTGATTCTAACTTTATGTTTTCGTGCAGTTGGACGTAGCGTCTTGTTGCCGCGACGACGAATGAGAGGAAGGGGCGTCCGAGCAGCAGTGATGTTTTGCCGACCCCCACCGGAGATTTCTAATATCATAGTGAGATTAATTTGTGTTTTCATACTCGTTTGTATTAGTGAGGAAGATATCCAGCGTGGTGCTTGCACTGCCTTTGCTCAACTCAGTTTTCAGGTAATTTACTAATTTGTGATACGATTTCGTAAAAAATTGCCAGCTGTCAGCTTCTACTGGGAGATAATGAAATATATTGGATAAGTTTTTCTTTGCGTTTGTTTTATGTGGCGCTGTCATTTATGGCCCATTTGTGTCTTTAGTGGTTTGACTGAATGTAATTTACTTGTAAGTTGGAGAAGAGTTTTTAAGAAGATTTAAGAAAATTGTCTGAAAGAATTCCAAGTGAAGGTTTTCTTTGACAGTGTCTTTGTTCCAGTTAGCGCAGGTTGGGAGAGTGGTTAGTGTGATGTTTTGCTTAAACACTGTGGTGAGAGGGGGATGGAGGCATTGGACATCAGGGATCGAGCAGGGAGGGGCTGTAGGGTGGGGGTGGTGGAGGGCTGCAGGGGGCTGTGGTGGAGGGTGGGGCTGTTTGGTGGGGTGGTGGGGGGTGGGGCTGCAGGGTGGGGTGGTGGAGGGAGGGGGTTGTTGGGTGGGATGGTAGAGGCTTGGGTGGTGGAGGGATGGAGGGTCGGGTGGTGGAGGGAGAAGCTGTGGGTTGGGGCTGGTGGAGGAAAGGGCTGTATTGTGGGGTGGTGGATGGAGGGCCTGTGGGGTAGGGTTGTTAAGGGAGAGGCTATGGGTTGTGGTGGAAGATGGAATGGCTGTAGGTTCGGGTCTTAGAAGGAGAGGTGGGGCTGTTTGGTGGGGTGGTGGGAGGGTGGGGCTGCAGGGTGGGGTGGTGGAGGGAGGGTTGTTGGGTGGGATGGTAGAGGCTTGGGTGGTGGGAGAGAGGGTCGGGTGGTAGAGAGGAGAGCTGTGGGGTGAGGTAGTGGAGGGAGGAGCTGTGTGGTGAGTGGTGAGAGGGAGGAGCTGTGGGTGGTGGTAGAGGGAGGAGCTGTGGGTGGTGGAGGGAAGGGCTGTGTTGTGAATGGTGGAGGGAGGAGCTGTGGGGTGGGTTGGAGTTAATGACGTGGGGTGGTGGTGGGAGTGATGGAGGAGAGCGGGCTGGGGAGTTTGTTGGAAGGAGGGGCTAGGGGTGGGTTGGTTTGGGGAAGAGGAGAGAGAAGCGAGAGAGAGAGGGTGTTTGAAGTTAAGAAAGAAGGGCCGTGCGGTGATGGATGTAGTAGCCAGGGCTGTGTTTACGGCAGGTTAATATTGTTGCTTATGTTGAAATATGTTTGAACTACAAGCTCAATTTAAAATGAATAAAACCTTCTAAATAGGTAATCTTAGGCAGTAAGCAACATAGAACATATCTGAAATTGCAGTATTGTAGGATGAGGGAACAACCAATGGCTGACATGCTACTCAGTGCTGTACATGTATTTGCAATTTGGTTTCGCTCTGTACATACTGTTAACTGCTGATCTGTGCATTGTACAGTGTTGCAAACAGAAAACAATCGCCCTGGGACTTGTACCTGTCGGAATGGTACAAGGTGACAGGGTGCCATCAATTGTATCTTTGCCTGTGTGAACTCACACACCACACACAAGTTTAACTCCAACACATCGTCTATTACCTTGATTAAATATGATACAGAGCTGGACATGAAAAAACCCGTTGCCATGACAAGTATTTAAGTAAACAAGTCGGTAACACAATTCCCATCTCTCCCACTGGGATAATGTTGGTATAGATACATACGCTTGAAAACAGACCAGAGGTACATGGAAATCATTTTTCATGCTACTGGTATAACAACTAATTTTTATCAAGCAGATGTAGTATCTTCCACACCACTGGTTTCATATGAATTCATCACTGGAGGATTCATCAAATGAGTCTCCCTATCCCAGCACTTGCCCACTTGACTAAAACAAACCTTTTAGCCACATTGGTGGTAAAACAATTAACACGGGAGAACATGGGTTTGCTTTTGCAATTTCCTGATGTGGAGTGGATTCTTTCAGGGCGGTGTCAGCTTCTGCCGTTCGTCGGAGCTGCCATTTGCCTGCTTTTATGGACACAGCTGACCGCCCAGTAAGATATTTGCCAGTACTCAGCTGTGCCGACCTAAGTGCAATGGTTATAGTTTGTGTATGCTCTGCACTACAGAGAAAAATGGAGGCCGACATATTTGTTGGTCTGTTTTATGCCGGCTTCATGGTACTACACACATAACAAGATTAACGGTTCACTTACTTATTGTCTGTGGGGGTGGTGGCGGGATACGCCATCAATAATTTGATTTGCTGTTTCTGTGATGTAAGGATTGTTTATGTGGACAATATGTGGTTTTGTTTTGAGACGATATTGTGGTGAATAAAACCAGACTGTTAGAGGTAATGATTTGTGCTAATTGTTGTCAGTAGTAGGAACATAGTTCAAGGGTCGAAATTAACGGACGCTTATACGCTAAATGGGTTTAAAAATTAATAATAGTGTTCAAATTTTTAATAAAGGCTGACTTTTTTAGCGTCATGTATTTTTGTTGATTTAAATCAGAAAAATTTGTGAAAATGGTCATATAAAAACATTGTCGTACTCAGTTTGGAGTTACTTCCCTAATCAGTTGCTAGATTGGTATGTCAGAGTCGGAATGCGAGAATGTCGGATTAACAAGAGTAATTATCACTGTTTTAAATGGTTCCCTAATTTTTGTCGGATTAAAAGTGATTGTCGGATTAATGAGTGTCGGATTAACAAGAGCTGACTGTATTTATTAGCGACAATTAACAAAGTATTCCAAATATAAAATCTACAGAACATATAGCCAATCACATGCTTAGGATAACATCGGGATTTTCCGATTCAATGATGGCGGACCTTAGCAAACGTGCGCATTTGTCACATTTGGCATTTATGATCGAACATTATTACAAATGATATGACAAACTACTTTAAAACGGAAGTGTGAAGGTGAATGTGGTGAGGATTTAGGGATAAGGAATTATTTTTATATTTTTGCTTATTGTAATTTCGTTCGTCACAAGCAGTCTTTTGCTTGTGCTTTAAAAAGTTAAGTCTAGTGGTTAATCTAGCGTTCGCTCGTCACGCCGAAGACCCGGGTTGGATTCCCCACATGGGTACAATGTGTTAAGCCCATTTCTGGTGTCCCCCGCCGTGATATTGCTGGAATATTGCTAAAAGCGGCGTAAAACCAAACTCACTCACTCACTCACTCATGGGGGATGTCATTAGTTGACTGTAGGTAGGGAACAAGTTGATCGTTGTGATTTGATTGGCTGTTGTGGGTTGACTGCCTGTCCTGAATTGATGGAATTTCCGTGGGATGACTGCATGTTATTAGTTGACTGAATGTTGTGAGTTACTGACTGCCATTGGTTGACTGGCTGTCCCAAGTTTAGAGTAAAGTGACTAACTGGGTTGACTGACTGTTGTGAAATGACTGTCTGGCATTGTCTGATGTACAGTTGCGTGTTGACTGACCATCATCGGTTGACTGGCTGTCCTGAGTTGATTGAATGCCAGTGACTGACCGTTGTGAGTTGATTGACTGCCATTGACTGATGTACAGTTGCGTGTTGACTAACCATCATCGGTTGACTGGCTGTCATGAATTAATTACAATTCATCAGTCACCTTGACATCCGTTAGTTGACTGACTATCAACGCTGACTTATCTCTAGCTGTCATAATGTCATTAGTTTCCGAAGAATTCCTTTCCTACAGAGGCACACATTGGGGCTGGCTGAAAAGTCACTAATCGGAAATATTGAAAGTATTATTCTTCATTATCAATATGAAATTTGTGCCATCTATAATATCCTGGGCGGTGGGGTAGCCCAGTGGTAAAAGTGTTTGCTTGTCACGCCGAAGGCCCAGGTTCAATTCTCCACATGGGTACAATGTATGAAGCCCATTTCTGGTGTCTCCCGCTGTGATATTGCTGGAATATTGCTACATACTCACTATAATATTGTACCTAAACTGTTTTGAAAAATAAAGTTTAATTTACTCTCACTTAACATAAAGTTATTTCTTTATTTCTGGGCTGCTTCTTAATTATGTTCAGGAAGTCAGCAAACCTTTTTGTCTTAATTATGTTTCAGGAAGTCAGCAATTCAACCTGTGTATAAATGTCACCACAGTGATGTGAAATGTGTTGCTGGGGGGTGGGGTGGGGCCTCTATTATAAATATACCTCTTGGGGAGGTTAAGAAACAAATAGCACACATATTGGATTGGGGATGTATTAAAATAGATATTTTATGATAAAATAGTAAGTGCTTTAGCATTTGATGTTAGGAGGAGGGTCCTGGAAGAAATGAACATGAGTGTTCGGAAGGTATATTTCAGTACTTTGACCCACCTGCCCCTGACATGCAACAGCTGAAACATTGTTCAAAGCTAAGCTATGCCAAGCCACTTACTAATTGTACAGTGTCCTACAAATTTGTTTACAGTTATCTGGTTGTAGGATGCCATGTTTATGGATCTCCAAGCTGTACACTCCATCAATAATATATTCCTTGTCAGGTGCCCCAGTTAGGATTTCCTGTCTCACAAGTACTTTCTCTCTCTGAGAATGGCCATCCATTCTTTCCCATTGGATAAAACATGGCAACCAAATGTAATGGAGGCACTAGCAATTATCTAAAAATCTGTTTTGCTGTCTGAAAACTATATGGCAGTGGATTTGTGCTACTGACACACACTTGTGTAAAGTGATCATCCTGCCTCGTGCTTTTTGTCTGCGCAAGTATGGATTCATTGTTAATCAGGATGTACAATCTAACATGGTGCTTGTGTGTAAGGCAGGTGTTTAGTTATAACTTGTATTTTTCTATATGTTTTGGCATGTTTGGAGTTTGATCACATGAAAATGTTCTGGAGAAGATGCTTGTTACAATTTTAGGTTGAAAATAAGAACGCTTTTGTATCTAAAATGCTGTTGTTTCTCACAACCAATTTCAGTACTGTGTGTTGCTCTGCTTTCCAAGGACACCATATTTCAGTTGGCAGTACTATGAAACATTGTATTGCCCCTGTCAGTACTGTGAAACACAATACTTTCCATCTCTGTACTGTGAAACACAATGCTTCATGTCTCAATACTGTGAAACACCTTACTTTCCCATTTCAATACTGTGAAACACAATACTTTCCCATCTCTGTACTGTGAAACAGAATACTTTCCCATCTTAATACTGTGAAACACAATACTTTCCCATCTCTGTACTGTGAAACACAATACTTTCCCATCTCTGTACTGTGAAACACAATACTTTCCCACCTCAGTACTGTGAAACACAATACTTTCCAATCTCAATACTGTGAAACACAATACTTTCCCATCTCTGTACTGTGAAACACAATACTTTCCCACCTCAGTACTGTGAAACACAATACTTTCCCATCTCAGTACTGTGAAACACAATACTTTCCCATCTCAGTACTGTGAAACACAATGCTTTTACATCTCAGTACTGTGAAACACAATGCTTTTACATCTCAGTACTGTGAAACACAATGCTTTTACATCTCAGTACTGTGAAACACAATACTTTCCCATCTTATACTGTGAAACACAATACTTTCCCATCTCTGTACTGTGAAACACAATACTTTCCCATCTCTGTACTGTGAAACACAATACTTTCCCACCTCAGTACTGTGAAACACAATACTTTTCCCATCTCATCAGTACTGTGAAACACAATGCTGTCTCAGTACTGTGAAACACAATACTTTCCCACCTCAGTACTGTGAAACACAATACTTTCCCATCTCTGTACTGTGAAACACAATACTTTCCCACCTCAGTACTGTGAAACACAATACTTTCCCATCTCAGTACTGTGAAACACAATGCTTTCCCATCTCTGTACTGTGAAACACAATGCTTTTACATCTCAGTACTGTGAAACCCACTTTCCCATCTCAGTACTGTGAAACACAACACATCTCTTTCCCATCTCAGTACTGTGAAACACAATACTTTCCCATCTCAGTACTACTGTGAAACACAATACTTTCCCATCTCAGTACTGTGAAACACAATGCTTTCCCATCTCAGTACTGTGAAACACAATGCTTTCCCATCTCAGTACTGTGAAACACAATACTTTTCCCATCTCAGTACTGTGAAACACAATACTTTCCCATCTCAGTACTGTGAAACACAATACTTTCCCACCTCAGTACTGTGAAACACAATGCTTTTCCCATCTCAGTACTGTGAAACACAATACTTTCCCATCTCAGTACTGTGAAACACAATACTTTCCCACCTCAATACTGTGAAACACAATACTTTTCCCATCTCATACTGTGAAACACAATACTTTCCCACCTCAGTACTGTGAAACACAATACTTTCCCACCTCAGTACTGTGAAACACAATACTTTCCCATCTCAATACTGTGAAACACAATGCTTTTGCATCTCAATACTGTGAAACACCATACTTTCCCATATCAGTTGACTGTGATTCACAATGCTTCATGTCTCAATACTGTGAAACAATACTTTCCCATCCCAGTACTGTGAAACACCATACTTTCCCATCTCATAGTGCTGTGAAACACCATGCTTTTACATCTCAATACTGTGAAACACAATGCTTTCACATCTCAGTACTGTGAAACACAATTCTTTCCCATCTCAGTACTGTGAAACACGATACTTTCCCATCTCAGTTCTGTGAAGCAGGATACTTTCCCATCTCAATACTGTGAAACACGATACTTTCCCATATCAGTACTGTGAAACAATACTTTTACATCTCAATACTGTGAAACACAATGCTTCATATCTCAATACTGTGAAACACAATACTTTCCCATCTCATACTGTGAAGCACGATTCTCTCACATCTCATACTGTCAAACAATACTTTCCCATCTCAATACTGTAAAACACGATTCTCTCCCATCTCAGTACCGTGAAACACCATTATTTCCCCTCTCAGTGCCATGACATTCTATCCAAACTGTGCAAGTACTCGTTCAGGTCCCGCTATTTACCAACACATCATTAGGTATCTAAGTGTAATGTCAGCTGACACAAGGCCCTGGGGAACAATGCCGGCTGGCAGGAACTCCAATAGTCTTTACTGTTACAGCACATTCAGTGAAGGAGTCGTTGCTGTCAGTGAACTACCCAGTGTACTACAGCCGACAGCCACATGTAATGAAGGTTTTTGACATCAGATTAATGCAATTTCCTACAAACGCTTGTCCGAGTCACTCACACTGCGCTCCACCATGGCGGCCTTCTGTAGGAAGAAGGGGGAACCGCTCCGAGTAATTGCCTGGGAATCATAGCACTGGACAAATACAAGAATATCCACGAATTTATCTCAAATTGCTATTTTCAGAGCCTAGGATCTAATGCAGTTGCCATAGCGATGGGGTATCTGAAGGAGGAACAAGATGATGATTTGGTAATAACATCTTGTATCGCGTATATAGCGATAACATGCTTGTTTTCTATTGTTACATAGAGTTACACAATAAAAGCTTTCAAACAATTCCATCGTAAGATTGGACTGCTACATAAGTCCTTCCTGTGGATATTTGGAGACCATCGCGATGTTTTTATCATGCTGACGATGACTTGTGTTTTATGCTATGCCGTCTTTATGGACGAGCGTAATGGGCGAAATGATTTATAATTATAACTTGCTAACAAACTGACAGTGAAGCTACTTTCTTAAGTGTGGAGAAATGCTTTATGTTTTGACAAGATTGCACATGAAAATTTAATCATGACTTTGGTATCTGAAGCAGCCATTGAGAAAACACAAAGAGGTTTCTCTTCATAGATGGCATGTATTTCGTGTTAGAAACAACATGCTTTATTCGTTGAGATAAATAATGGAATCTTGAAGCATGGATATTATTCAGTGATTGGGATTTTGTTTGTTTGGTGAAATTAGCATAGTGCTTAGTCATGCATGACATTGTTCAGGGGACTGTGTTCTTACAGAAACATGTTGACATCACGATAAAAAATTGAGGAATTATAAAACATTTGTGAGATATGTGATAGTCTTGCTGCAGTAATTAGGCTGGCGTGTATTCTTACAATGTCAGGAACTGGGGTCAGAGATAATGAGATTTTTTTTAGTAAAAAAATATCCATATATTGGTGATATCTAATTATGTTTGAGTCTTTGAGGAAAATGGATTTTATACCATGCTTGGTTTTGAGGAATATCATGTCAACGTCAACCATTATGTTGATATTTTTAGTTAGTCAATGTCCTGGTTTAGTTTGTAAATGTGATTTTTTTTTCAATCAAATTTGCATAATGGTCTTAAAGGTTAATGGTTATAATTTGGACTTTATGATTCAGTATTATTTTTTAAAATGTTCTTGTTTCTTGCCAAAATGTTTTTGTTTCTTGAGGAGATTTCCTGTTCTTGAGGGAAATTTGTTCTTGCTGAAATGTTCTTTTTCTTGTTAAAATGTTCCTGCTGAAATGCCCCTGTTCTTGCTGATAGGCTGTTTGTTGACAGATGACTGATTTGATGAACTGCTGTAAAACTGCTTATACATGGAATTTCAAACTGCCATGATTTTTTCTCTTTTTATCTGTTCAGTGAACATATTTTTATTTTTAAAATAGAGCTGAATTCTCAACATTTCTATAGGCTAAAAGCAGAATAATCAGAATAGTTATCAATTTGAATTCATAGATATATTAAGCACATGGCAAAGATCAGTGAAAATGTGTACACAAAAGCACAAAATATACCATGCTTAACATCTGATACAAAACAGTGATGTCATCAAGTGATTGTGTGAATACATGAGTGTGGGTATGTTGACATAAATGGGGTCATTAAAAAAAACCTGAAAATAAAGCAAGTAGCAGAAATATGTTTCATATCTTCATAATTTAGGGTTAATACAATAAAAAACATCTGAACCATCATCTTTAAGCATCAGTTTGTGTAGTGTTAGTAGAGTAGACGAATAATGGCTGGATTAAAGAGATAGCTGGATTAAACTGTGCCTGGTTTTCACAGAACCAAATGAACTGCAGCATGTTGTGGGAATGATACCCAAGACAGCCATGCATGATCTGGGTATTAATCTAAGCCTGACCATGCAGTGACCATCTGCCTGTGATCTGGCCATTATGGAAGATGTAAAACAAACTGTCCCCCTACTCTATCTCTGATCATGAATGGGATATAGCCCTGATATGGACGATGGCGCCAATGCAAGCGCCACAAGGTGGTCATATTGGTGAACTGGTTTGGCACCGATTGCAAAGGCCCAATCCTTAAATGGTCTCTTTAAATGTCCATCATTTGTGTGTATTAGGTGCATATTGAGGCCTCCTGCGAGGGAACAAATGAGGTCGGCCTTTATGGAGAACATCAAGATTTGGGTTAGGACACAGTGTGCTGGCATGTTTTAGTTTCGGAAACTCTAGGTTTTATGTGTCTTTCTGTGTTAGTTCTTGCTTGGGTTTAAAGTTTTAACATGTTTATGTTTAGCCACTCTTTTTGTCAACCTCAGAATTATAAAATTTGGGTAGGAGTCTAGTCTGGTGGTTAAAGCATTTCCTTGTCATGTTGAAAGTCTGGGTTTGATACAGGGTTTGAAGCCCATTCCTGGTGTCCCTCCCTCACCCACACAAAACTCACTCACTCACTCACTCCATGCTTGTTTATGAGCAGACTTATGTTGGGATTGGATACACAATGCCTTTGAAAAACGTGTCAAATGTAACATGTTATATGAGGGATTATAGTTTCTCAGTAAAGTACAGATTCTAATACTTTTGTATACATGTTGTATTCATATATTTGTTGGGATTGGTTGTTTAATGATTGACGGTCATTGCGAGGTGAGGTGAGGTGAAATTGGCTTTAACGTCGTGCTTGAGAATATTTTGCTCATATGACGACGTGCATGCGTGTGTATGTGTATGTGCGGCTGCTTGTACTAGCCCAGACTGAAGCTGGTTTTATAGTGCTAGCCCACTGAGATACCATGCCGCAGTGAAGCATGAATACCCCACTCAGACACATTATACAGACTCCGAGCTGACCAGTCCTTGTTGTACCCATTAATGCCGAGTGCCAGGCAGGGAACAACAAGTACCATATTTTAACGTCTTTTGGTATGATGCGGCCGGGGATTGAACCCGCGACCTTTCGCTCTCCGGGCAGATGCTCTAACCACTACACCACGGAGGTGGTCGACGGTCATTGTACCCCTGCGACATGGGATGTTGTTCATTCTGTCAAACCCTTGTTCTTGGTAGTTGACTGTCCATATATTCTGGTTGTAGCTTGTGGATGTTTAAATGCAGCATAAAACAACAAACAAAACGTAATCAATAACCAGAGTATATACTTTGAAGTATCCAACTTACATTTAACAGCATGAGAAACTGCACTCTACTTGAGTTTGAGCCAGGAGCAGCTTGAGCAAGCCGTGACCTTCATTTTTTCTGTGTATTTTACCCGTATTAAACATGTTTTATGATAAAGGAACTGTTATACAGTTGTTTGACATCAGTCTGGTACACTTGGCTGTTGATTTCAGGAGATTTTTGTATGCATACTATCTTACATAACTTTCTTGGCTGAATGTGCTAGACCAAATAGTCTGTTTCATAAATTGGGCATTGGAACTGCAACTGAAGTAGCAGATTGTGATGTGTCTGTGTTGGTGTCCCAGTGTCTCTGTTGTGGAGGTGATGATAATGGGGGCACTACTAGATGATGATGATGATGATGATGATGATGATGATGATGTAAGATGATAAGATGACACTAATGAAGTGTGGTGATGATGATGATGATGATGATGATGATGATGATGATGATGATGATGATGATGATGATGATAATGATGATGATGATGATGATGACAATGGCAGCACTAATGATGATGATGATGATGATGTTAACAATGACAATGGCTGCACTACTACTGGGCGTGGTAGTGGTGATGATGATGATGATGATGATGATGGTGGTGGTGGTGGTGATTGGCTGCTGCTGCTGATAATAATTATGATGATAATGGATTGTCAAGTGACACACTCTTTTTCACTGTACCCTTTCTCTTTCCAGCTAAATCTCCTAAATAAATCTTCACTTAACTACATTAAAAACAGTTTGTTTTCTCATAATGACCCAATTTAATGATAATAGGACAATGGAGTTTGATACAATGAATATAATTCTTATAAAGGAAGACAGTAATCAACCCATAAGCAATTAATTTTCTTTTAAGAATGTGGAATTCGTTTTAACCATTTACGTAAATTTGGAGGCAGAAACTGATATCGGTATTATTGATTTTTCTGCATATTTATGATATAACTAAAGTTTTCTGAAAGTACACCATGCATTACCCAGGGTTCCTTGCTCTATGAAGTGCGATCTGGTTTCTCGGTGTCTGTCAAAACAACTCTGTTTATGACTGCATCTTAGAACAGGTCAGAAACTGAGGTTTCTGTCATATTTACTTGATGGTAGTGTAAGAAATAAAAACGTCATGGTGAAATTATTACTCTGGAGATTAGTTTATGTATTTATGTATGCTTTAGGACATACAGTTGATTGTTGTGGATTTGTGGGGAGATTGATATTCTTGTGTTGTTTTAATGTCAAATTAGATTTATGAAATATTTAAGCTGGTTAAAGAAACAAAACGAGCCAAACAAGTACTTTTGTATGCGTAGCTGTCGTTTGCTTTAGGATTGATATATTTAACAAGTGTTGATATGTTTGCAAAATGTCAATATCTTTGAAATGTGTTGATATTTTCAGGAAACATTGACACATTTGACAAGTGATGATATACAGGGCAAATTCCTGATATATTCAACAAAATATGCTCATGTATATAATGATTTGTGATATATTTGACAAGTGCACATATATAACACAAGTGGTCATATATTTAACAAGTGTTGATTTATTTTCATGTCTTGATATTTTTAGAGAACAATATTGATAACAATTTGCAGCATATTTGAGTGTTGATGTATTTCACTAATGTTCACATATTTAATTAATTGGTAATGTATCACCAGATATTTGGATTTTATCTGTTCCTGTAACTATTCAGCTGGTATGCTAGGGGTAGCCAAGTTGTTTAAGCGTTTTATCGTCATGCGAAGACATAACCTTGATTCCCCACACAGGTACAAAATGGGAAGCCAGTTTCTGGTGTCCCTTATAATTTGCCTTGTTATTCCTGTAGTATTTGCTAAAAGCAGCGGAAAACTATACTCACTCACTCGACCACGAGTTTAGACTCAAATGTCATCTTTCATCTAGCTCACCTGAAGTTATTGTGTCAGTTGACTGTTGTTCATGTTATTGGCCACCATTATAAATGGACATATGTCATCTTTCATTTGTTAGTGACCCATGAAGGTCTGGGTTAGAATTGATCTTCAGTAACCCATGCTTGTCATAAGAGACAACTAACGGGATCAGGTGGTCAGACTCGCTGACTTGGTTGACACATGTCATCGGTTCCCAATTCCGCAGATCGATGCTCATGATGTTGATCACTGGATTGTCTGGTCCAGACTCAATTATTTACAGACCGCCACCATAAAGCTGGAATATTGCTGAGTGCGGCATAAAACTCAACTCACTCACTCATTTGTTAGTGTCACCATTGCTATGAAGAACGAATTAGAATTGCTGTACCATGCTGCCAGAATCATGAATTGATACAGAGCCAGACTTGTATAATAATGTAATAGTTTTCATTTTCGATTTCGGCAAGAGATGTGGTTTGAAATATGCCTCAGCTGACCCAGCAGTAAATGGGTACCCGGTAGGATCAGTTGGTAATGTGGCTGCAAACCTTCTAGTGTTCTAATGAGCAGGAAATGTGAGTAAAGTTAATTTTATGACTGGATGTGTGCAGGGTAATTACAAATGAATATTCAATTTAATTATTTATAGACTGCCATCATATTGCTGAATTTGAAAAACAAATAAACACTCTATACAATGAAAATTCTTTGATGTAGACAGTTATCCTGCTGGTATTCAATTATCTTACAATTAAACAAAGTCTCATGAATCTGACAATATGTCAAAAACTGAATCAGTAGGAATTCTGAGGTTTCTGGTTTAGTAAGGTCACCATCTTTATGGTCCAATGCTGCAAGGACCTTGTGATTAGGATCATTGTCATTAACCCATTGTTCAGTATTAAACCTTGATTTAATTCAGCCCGACAGATCCGCTGATTGTTAGAATTTGCAAAGAGACATAAATTATTCATGGTATCATTATTGTATGAAAGCTCGTTATGCCTCAGAGGGGGATCACACACAAGTGGATGTGATACAGATATACAGCTGGTAGACGCAGGTAGATACGATACAGGTCAAGGATTGGTAGACATAGGGAAAATGGTGGAGGTAGGGTAGACACATGTGGATCTAACCCAGGATAGTTAGACACAGGTAGGTGATTGGTAGCCAGTAAGTAGTTGGATTAGACAGAAGTATAGCATCTGTCTACCTATAGACAGGTACATGACTGAAGTAAAGTATTGGTAGACTCAGGTAGATGGTAGACATATAACTTCTGTATACACAGGTAGATAAAAAAGTGAAAGATCTGTAGACACAGGTAGTGGATTGAAGTAAAGGATTGGTAGACACAGGTAGATGATTGAAGTATAGGATCTGTAAACAGGTAGATTATTGAAGTAAAGAATTGGTCGACACAGGTAGATGATTGAAGTATGGGATCTGTAAACAGGTAGATGATAGTATAGGATCTGTAGACACAGGTAGATGATAGTAAAGGATCTGTAGACACAGGTAGATGATAGTAAAGGATCTGTAGACACAGGTAGATGATAGTATAGGATCTGTAGACACAGGTAGATGATAGTATAGGATCTGTAGACACAGGTAGATGATAGGATCTGTAGACACAGGTATGTGAGACCATTCAATTGGAACTTGATACATGTGACAGATCATGTGGGATCACATGACACAGTCTCTCTGTTGATTGTTGTACTAATGTAGGTTTGTGTTTGACTGAAGTTGTTTCTAAACACAGGTTAAAAGCATGGCATTGCCAACAAGACACTAATTTCCATCATATTATTTGTCAAAAATGCCAAAAGCATTTCAAATAGATATCTATGTATACAAGTTGGGAATGAATAGATATGCACTATAAGAGGTGGTTAAAAGCTTTCAGTAATTTATGATGAGCCCATTATATTGTGTGCACTTTCCATTATCCAGCCAAGCGTCAGTCATAAGTATGCAGTTTCAAACACAAATGTTTTTAGTCTTGTTTAATCTGGAATCTGTGGCGTTGGACGTATGTCGTAATTGAACTCGAAGGAAGCCTAGATCTCAGTTCTCGTGGCTCCTGCTTCAAGTGTGTAAATGACTAATTTTGAATTGTTTTATTGACAAATGTTTGTCGTAATATCATCTTTTGAAATTCCCGTCTTTCTTCGCGTCAGAATCAATACTCCTAGGGGGAGATCTCGATGAAGATGCGACAATCTAAAAGCTCCATAGAATATGCCTCAATTAATGCAATTTCCCCTTGCTTCTTGTCTCATCAACATCGTTGACAGAACAATTGTGCTTTTACGTCTGCGGGTCGCGTTGTTGGCACTGCGTGTCCGCAAGTCCCACACACACCTGAGACCCAACACCTGAAATGCCGGCACTTCTGTTCACGTCTTTGAGCGTCGGGCATGGCTACCAGTAAATATACATCCCCTGCACCTGTAATAAAGGACAAACTTTGCAGAAATAAGAGCCTCGATTCTGGTTTAATAGAAACACAAGCACAGAAGTTGGTCAAACAATACGAGTCTGCAAGCAGGCATTCAGGCCTGTCTTAGAATATGCCATTACATCCCAGCTCTTTTTTGCTCTGGATGAATCCATCAATAATTTGAGAACAATGACGGTATGAATGGAATAATGCCACCCTTTCTCATTCATTGTGCATTTTCACATTTTTAGCTATTATCAAAGATGGAACCAGATGCCTTTTTTCAAGGTAATGCGATTTGCCATTTGCAAAGACAAAGCCGAGCAGGGTGGCAGCCATGGTGGTGACCTGTATCTACCTGTTTTAATGTATGCCCTGTTGGCTCGCTACATGTGTTTTCAATTTGCCTTTTTCAACACTCATACCCGTGCCTCCATAGTGTTGTGAATACAGCAAGCAGTCAGGTGGATAATGTGACTTTTCTCTTGCGACTCTAAGCTGGGCAGGAGCTTGCTGTTCTCTAAGCCACCATTTCTCTAATCACAGTCCTGTGACTGACTGTTTCTTCTTTTTGTTCAATTGCTTTGAAAGTTCAGTCGAGCTTCGGTGTGATTTTGTTGTTGCTAATGAAGTCGGGGTTTTTTTAGGAGGAGTTTGAGTGTTGCTCAATGCCGCTCTATATCGAAGTGATTTCATGTAATGGTCGGAGGTGTATTTTATATCATTTCAAATTGATTAAAGCGTTACTTAACACTTGGTTGAAATAGTAATGTCACTTTTATTGAGCTTTTATACTGCAATAAGATTTGGAATGTGAAAAAGTTTCAGTGAATTTTTTTTTTTAAGTTTCATATTTTTTGACTGATCAGCTTAATGTTTTAATAACTGCGTCTTGCATTGTACAAATGGCTTTGTATTAATGACCTAATAAAAGAGAATTATTACTCAATTAGGATCAAAATCCAGTTAGGTAGTCTTGAATCTGGCAATCAATTAGCATTTTCATTATCATATATAGGAATTTGTCATGTACCTTGAAATGACAGTGATATTAATTATAATGAGATATTGAGTACCTAGTATTCTCTTCCATAAGCAGTGATGTGTTTATAATGTGTATATGGTATATGGGATTCTTCATACTCTTTAACATTTGTCATTATATAATTGATACGCATAAATCAGTTACAGGAATCTACAGAAATCATTAGATTTTGTCTGTTTCTTTTCTTTAAAACATTTAGGGGAATTCCAATCTATTTTTCCCATGTCATATATGGATGTATTTTTCATAACATGTTGATTTGTTGAACAGGAAGTCAGATTTTACAAAATAATGGATAAAAAAAAAATAAAATAATTCTAACATGAATATGACAGACGTTGGATATATTTTACGATATGTTCGATGTAAAAAAACATGACATGTATTTTATAAAAATAAATTGACAACAACAGGTTATATATAAAAGAATGATTCTTATTGGTTATACAGTTACAGTCAAACAACCCTGAGTCACTTTGGAGGGACTTATGTGTAGATGATGTGACTGAGGATCTTCCAGGGTAATGAAACTAAATGTGAAGGGAAAGGTTTCTGTTTTGAACTTGTGGAGTAACAATTCTCTATCGAGTCTCACATTGATTTGTACTACTGAAAACTCATGAAAAAATATATACAATTTTTGTTTCAAATAGCTGTACTCTGTTGTATCCCTTTAAATTTGGCATCCTGGAATCCTGAGATTATGGGTGTTACACCTGGATCTAGTGGCGAGAGTGTTTGCTCGTCGGCGAGAAGGTCTGTGGTTCGATCCCAGGCCACTTGTACCAGAAGATGTTAAAATATGGTGCGTGTTTCCCTGTTCGCTGCTCAGCAGGAAGGGATACAACAAGGACAGGTCAGGTAGTAGTTGGTAAATTGTGTCTAAGGTGGGTTTGGTTGAGATCGAACCAGCCCTTAGATCTCATGGGAGACACTTTATGCATTTGATACCGTCTTAAACCATACACAACATTCAATACATTTGAAATATTCAACATTATCCAAACTCATTTTAATTTTTTTTCACAATTACTTGAATGCTGAATTACAAAATTACAAATGAGCTCTTCTCTTTCACACGTGACATTAGTTATTTTACATCTTTTTGAGCTGAGTATCGGCTGATGATTCTTCATCCTCGATGACATCATAGGCCGTGAAGGAGCGTCGGCGCCCAGCATTGTTTCATTTTCCACTGCCTGTTTGCACAGGTAACATACAGCATTATTTGATCATGCAGTCCTGTAAAGTGGCCCCAGATGATTCGCTTCCACCAACCACCACTGGTAATGGCCGTGTAAACCCGAGCCCAGTTCGACCGTTGTCGAGTTAGACATGTTTTCTAAATACAACACATGACCCCCACCGCAAGACAATATATGCTTTTCCTTTCGGTCAATATTTGTTAGGTAAGTTTTAGTGGAGGGCAATTGAGCCCCAAGTGCAATGTATACAGATTATTTTGTCTTCAAATGGCGGAGAATCGTCTTAGGAAGTAGGATGAATGATGACGAAGACAATATTATGATTCTGAGGAAAGATAAGGAACGATTCCAATCCCACATATAGTTGTATGGGGAGTAGTACTTCATTTGGTGCTTAAGAGATTTGGGGACCATTGTCCAGTTTAACGATCGTGTGTTTAACTCATATAGATACTGACCGGATTAGATTGTTTTTCTCTTCATATTTTCAAACAAACGCAAAATATTTTAGATGTTTTAATAATTGTATTTATATCAGACCATAATAATTTTGTTTTTCTGATAATAGTTTGTGCATCTTTTCATTTTCCTGAAAAGAATTCTCAGGCAATGCTTTCCTTTTGTATTCAAAAGGTTTGTTTGAATGACTTCATTACTTTGTTTTAAATACTGTCAGTATTTAAGTTTTGAAAAACAAGGTATCAACAAAAATATTTACATTCATGCACATATATGTAAATGTACAAATATTTATGTTTTTGATATATTTATATACATGTATGTATTGTTGATGTCTGTCAGATTCAGCAAGGCTCTCTTTTATTTCACGTTTAAATCAATACTTCGGAGAATTCAGGGATTCAGACCAGATAAAATCTGATTTTCAAGTAAAGTCAGACCATGTTAAGTTCAGTTGTTTGATAAGATTTTGTGTATTTTGTCTTACTCTGAGAAGGAATTTTTGAGGCAACACTTTTGTAAATGTATTTTATATTGATTATTTACTGACACTGTTGCACTCTGGGAGATGAAAATACAAGAACTCCTATATGGTATTTATTTTTTACATTTCGTTGTTTGTGTTAGTTACTTAGTGAGGGAAAAAATTTGCTACATCTGTGTAAAGTGCTGGATGTAAATTATTTTTAGAGTAGTAGGTACAGATTTTCACTGTCACAGAAATCTATAATTTCTTTAATTTGCTTAAAATGAACAGAAACTACGCTATACATTTGTTGAGTTATCCACCGGGATTTTTGCATTTGAAACTTATTATATTAACAATAATTTCTGAGAGAGAGCAGTAAGGCAAATGATGAAAACAACAAATATGAGTTATACGATGGTTGCCTGTAAATATTCAATCTCGAAAAAACAAACAAGTGGTTGATATTGTGAGCACTGTCTATCTCTGTTAGGGCACATTGATATGCCAACTAGCAAGTCACTAAGACTGACCTCTTGACCATTAAGTCATATCTTTTCAGTGTGAAGCCCATTTCTGGTGTCCCCCGCCGTGATATTGCTGGAATATTGCTAAAAAGCAGCGTAAAACCATACTCACTCACTCATATCTTTTGAGCAGAGTAATATGACCCACTGGATGATATAATTCATATTCTAACAATCTGATGACATCATCATAAGGGGTGAAACAGTATACTGCAGTATTAGTAGAACCGCGGTAGTTTACCTTTGGTTTGGTATACCGTAATGCAATCCCAAAATTTGGTATTTCTGGTTTTCGTACCATCATTTTATTTATGACAGTTTTTTTCATTCAAAATAACAAAGATTATGGTTGTTGTTTTTCCCATGTTATTAAACAATGTAATGATTGACTCTTGTCAGATTTCTGCATTATGATCATATCTCACATACCGAACTGAAACAGCCCGAAAAGAAGGCCTTGTACCGCTATATGTACCATACCGTGGTAAGAGCATACCGTTTTCCCTTCTTATCATCATAGATGCTCACACTATCAGTCACCAGTTTACCTGGATTTGTCCAGAATTGATTATTTAACACACTACCATGATCAAAAATCAATATAAAGCAACAATTTGTCACCTCGGTGATACATGTGTAAATTAGGGGAGTGGAAGTTAAGAGTTTGGTGTGTGTTGGTGAGGAATTTCTGTGACTTGTAACAGCAGTGATGTGATGATGAACACAACAGTTGTCATATTTTGCATCATTCTGAGAAAGACGATCATGAACATCCAAGACCTCATCTTTTAACCTTTCTGATGACATCACTCTCTTGCTAATGCAACTGATCCTGAGCCAGGAGTTATGACAAGTGAAACTGATGCACTACTGGTCATCTAGGGTAGGCTAGTGGTTAAAGTGTTCGCTCATCACTCCGAAGACCAGGGTTCGATTCCCACATGGGTACAACGTGTGAAGCCCATTTCTGGTGTCCCCTGCCATGATATTGCTGGAATATTGCTAAAAGCCGCCTAAAACCAAACTCACTCACTCACTCATTGACAGATTCTAATGATTCACGATTATATCACTTTTTTCGAAAAATATATAAAAATAATACCGTTTCATATATTGGATTATACCATGCCATGTACACGGCTTGACTGTTTGATATTCTCATAGGTGATGGAGATTGGGGTTTCTTTCAAAATTATAAATTGTTCCTGAAATTGCTGAGTTTTACTGGAGAAATCATGCAAGTGATTTCCGTGACATTTCCATCTTATGGTCGATACATAGTTTCTCTATGATTTCGCATAATGACCTCTTGTTGCATCAGTTTATGCACATTCACAATGGCTATTGAATTCCTGGATCAGTCAATCAACTGAACCGATAGCATAACATAATCTGTATTGTTTAAACACTAAAAATTGTTTGCTGGACACAGTGGATGTCTTGAAAAGATAAGTAATGCCAAATATATCAATTTTCATTTGTATTTCTTGAAATTGTGTAAAGAAATCAATCTTTTCGAAAAATACCGTAATGTTGCATGGTTGGTCCTCTACCATATATTTATAAATGCTGACAAGTGTAAATTTAAAATGCAGGTTAAATTCTGGTATCTATTTTTCTAATTTATATGTCTCCATTTTACAATTTTTACCCTTCCAACATTTACAAAGCAATCCTGTTAAATGGAGGCAGAACTTAATGCTTTGGCATCAAGGTTAGAATGTTGAAAAAACATTCATCAGGACAGCGACTTACGGAGAACAGGACATTAAGTTGGAGGAGATAGAAAAACATGTTGCTGTAGAGACACCTGAAGCCCGGCTGGTACCCTGCTGAGAGACCATACTTGCTCCGTCTGGAACCATTTCTGGCAATTATTGAAATGCGAGTATTCGTATATGGCACAGATCAAAAGAAATACATGTTGACATTTGATTGGCACGTTGGAAAATGTACCTGTGTTATTTTCCCCTTGTTAATTTCTGTCATCTTGAATGCAAACAGTACGTCGACAGCTTCTCTCAACCTCAACATCAAATTATTTTTTACCCTCAGATCAATAAATTTTATTGGCGTGCAATAAATCCTAAGCCATTTATTCTTGCTTTATTTCCAAAAGCAGTCTCTCAGTTTCAAGAAATTTATGGTCATTGGGAAACAAAATTTACGTTAGTTTTCCAGACCTTTGCCAAGATTTGCAAGCAAAACTGTGTTGTGAGGTGGAACAAATCTGAGATTTGTTTGTACCATAGTGTAATGGCTAGCGATGACGCTATGGGGGGCTTCTCATGCTGTCCTTCATGAACTGCAGTGGGCTGAAACTGATTCTATTGTTCGCAGGGATGAATTGCCAAGGGCTACTCTCAGCGAAAGATAGCTCAATTGTTCTTATGTCAATATGAGTAATTTACAGCTTTTAAATGAAGAATTCTGTTTTTGTGCGATTTATGATTTTTCTGGTCAGTTGAACATCTTACGCAAACTTTGCGCTGACTGGTACCGTAGACCATTACCTGTTAGGTTGTGTTGTCATTGGTTACCATCAGCTGATGACCAAAGAGCCTTCATCAGTAACCTGCTGAGCTTATTGTACAGTGTAAACATAGTGTACGAGGAATCAGGGCTTCAGTCAGCGTGTGCTGATAATATCTGTCATTTTATTGTTTCTTGTACTGCATAAAAAGGGGAATTAATTGATATTTTTGACAAAATTTACCTTTTAACATGTTCATGTGTGAGTCTATGATGTTCTTAATGTTTCAAAGATTTTTTGTGGAATTCTGATTTTTGCCTTTTTCACTGAAGTAACAATTCCTCAAATAGATCCAATTTAAATGACTTAAAATGTGAATATATTTTATTTCAGGATGTTTGAATATAATTCTGTAAACCAAGTTATTATATTCACAGATATTTATCAGTGAAAGCTAGTTTGATATTCAACTTAAATTCTATTTTATTACCTAAATTTGTTTTATCTCAAAATCTCTACATCCGGAAAGAATATCTCAATTATATGTCATATAGAAATTGAGGCTAGATATAATCAGTTTAGCAGCTCTTTTTTGGACTATCAACTGCATCCAGACATTAGACTCTTTTGTGTACCACACTGTAACCATTCTGTGCGTACACCTTAGTTGCCCATAAAATATCGGGAATATGAGACAAGATCCTGATGTCCCCTTTAATCACTCTCAGGGAGACTCGACAATCAGCAGCCTCATGATTCTGTTGTGATGTCTTCACGTTTATAGCCCTATACACACCACACTGCAACCTGATAACTCCCCAGTTCTAAACTTGACAAATAATATATTACATTCCATTTTAGAAAGATGACTATCTCCCTTACACCATATTGCTGTCCTAAATTTATATCCAAATCGGGTAACACCTGTTTTTGGTCCACCTTTTTTAAGTATCTATTACGGTTTCTATATAAAAATATTCTTTACCTGACAACCCCTCAGAACTGCGTAACCTTGGTTACGGGTGACCAGGCATCGTTAATAGAGTGGCCGATCTTGGTATCACACCTGCTCGTGATTCAGGTTACCACGACGATCACGTTCATTTCATTTGGATTGAGTCCATTTCTCCAGGTGATTGCTCCTTTAGTAAGTGGAGGCTTGGTCATGATGATGTTATATTCAAGCACTTTGTCCATGAGAAATCTGATAGTACAGAGGTGTAGTGCGTGGCAGGTTTATGGCAATCCTTACAGGTGCATATTCATAAATGTAACATGTTAATTTACCCGTGGTTCGTGGGGATAATTCTGTAATCCATGACTGCTTTAATAGAATGCTGAAGAAACTGAGCTGGAAATTGTAATTGTTTGATGGATTTAATTTTTTTATCAATTTTATGCTTGAAGATCTTTTACTATATCTTTTTGCAAATTTCTTGACATTATACGACCCATTTGTGCAACTGGAATTATTTGTTTAGTGAAGATTTATTTTATCAGAATTGAAGTTTGAAATGTGAAGTGATTCTTAATGTCTCAGATTAGGTTTGTGATAATATATCACAGAATCTAATGTTGTTGTTTTGTGTGACCCCGGCCCTAAAAGAGCTATAGGGAAACACAGTGTTGATGAGGTTATATAACATGACATTCCAGTTATATTGCAATGAAATTAGTTGTAAATTAGGTGCATAGTTAGTGACTGTTTATTGTAGCCTTAAACGCTATTCAAGTTATATCATGGTGTCAGGTTAATGTGGAAGGGCAGCCTGAAGTCATGCACTTGTCAGAAGTTTACCACTCTGGTAAAACCACAAGCTTGGGTATAGTGCTGGCAGAAACTGAAACATATGGAGGACAGACAAGGATTCCAACCAATAATTATAGGTTTCTGGCGTACCAAGGGGACATAACTTTGTGACGCCTTAGATAAACACAGCCACAGTAGTTGTAAAGTGGGGATTCCAGGCAGACTAGGTCCCTAGCAACCCATGGTAGTCGTATAGTGGGGATTCTAGTCAGACTACTAAAGTAGTTGTATAGTTGGGATTCCAGGCAGACTAGGTCCCTAGCAACCAATTGTAGTTGTATAGTTGGGATTCCAGGCAGACTAGGCCCCTAGCAACCAATTGTAGTTGTATAGTGGGGATTCCAGGCAGACTAGGTCCCTAGCAACCAATGGTAGTTGTATAGTGGGGATTCCAGGCAGACTAGGTCCCTAGCAACCAATGGTAGTTGTATAGTGGGGATTCCAGGCAGACTAGGTCCCCAGCAACCAATGGTAGTTGTATAGTGGGGATTCCAGGCAGACTAGGTCCCTAGCAACCAATGGTAGTTGTCTAGTGGGGATTCCAGGCAGACTAGGTCCCTAGCAACCAATGGTAGTTGTATAGTGGGGATTCCAGGCAGACTAGGTCCCTAGCAACCAATTGTAGTTGTATAGTGGGGATTCCAGGCAGACTAGGTCCCTAGCAACCAATTGTAGTTGTATAGTGGGGATTCCAGGCAGACTAGGTCCCCAGCAACCAATGGTAGTTGTATAGTGGGGATTCCAGGCAGACTAGGTCCCTAGCAACCAATTGTAGTTGTATAGTGGGGATTCCAGGCAGACTAGGTCCCCAGCAACCAATGGTAGTTGTATAGTGGGGATTCCAGGCAGACTAGGTCCCTAGCAACCAATTGTAGTTGTATAGTGGGGATTCCAGGCAGACTAGGTCCCTAGCAACCCATGATAGTTGTATAGTGGGGATTCCAGGCAGACTAGGTCCCTAGCAACCAATGGTAGTTGTATAGTGGGGATTCCAGGCAGACTAGGTCCCTAGCAACCAATGGTAGTTGTATAGTGGGGATTCCAGGCAGACTAGGTCCCTAGCAACCAATGGTAGTTGTATAGTGGGGATTCCAGGCAGACTAGGTCCCTAGCAACCAATGGTAGTTGTATAGTGGGGATTCCAGGCAGACTAGGTCCCTAGCCACCTAGATCTGGACCAGACAATCCAGTAATCGACAGCATGAGCATCGATCTACACAACTGGGATACAATGACACATATCAACCAAGTCAGTGAGCCTGACCGCTCGATCTCGTTATTCGCCTCTTACAACAAGTATGGGTTACTGGAGATCAATTCTAACCCAAATCTTCACAGGTAGTTACGATCTGGAATGTTGCTGATGTGTTATAAAACAACATTCAACACTGAAATCATTCACTTTGTCATCTCGATTCTTTGTAGCTTGTCACTAACAGGATTCAATCTGTGGAGTTTTAAGGTTAGACAAGGTCCCAAGCTACCTATACTGGTCCAAACCACCATAATCTCTTGTATCCAAACCTACCGAAACCAAACCTCCTGCAACCAAACATCCCCTTGAATCAGAAACCTTGCTAAAGAGACCAAATCCCAACTGTGATTGCTGTTAACAAGATTCCTAATGTGTCGTCTGTCACAAGGTCGAGAGGGACACTCTTTGTTTTTCTTGTTCATCCAGCAAAGCCAGGCATATCATCAAGTGAAGTGCTTCTGTATTAAAGAAGGGTTACTCCTGCGAAACAGCAAAGCCGGGAAAATGGACATCTCTCCAGACGAATCACTCAATCAATCACTACTGATGCTGATCAGTGGACGAAATCAGATAAGCATCAAAATTAAGCAGAATGGCTCATCTGTGCATTTATCCTCAGTTTACTGGTCACGTTAGCGCTCGTTTGCCTGACGTTTCTTCCCGTTAATGAACTTGGGGTTGCGGTTTCAGCTTTGATGCCGACAAGAAATTTGTTTCCTAACAAAATGACTGTAGAGACATTTCTCTTTAAGTGCCAATAAAGAAATAAGGTTCAAACCCATGTGTTGCTTGGGCTTTGAAGAAAATGAGTCATTCGCCATCTTCTCTTGTGGATGGTTGTGCGACCAAGGCGAGTTTTTGGTCCGTTTTAATACCAAGAAGAGGCTGACATGAACATGCTTCTCACACAATTTGGTCTTAGTTGATAATTATCCCTGATTAACAAGCCATCAAAGGGCTAATTTTCCAGCGAGATGAGTTTACTGGGGTCTAGCTGTGTAGGTTACTGAATGGTGGCTTGCGAATTAGCATCATGGTTAATTGCAAAAATAGGTAATGTTGTTTAGCTGGGGGTGAAAGTGAAGCAAAGTTAGGTTTCCAAGGTGAAATAATTCACGCACTAATTTGAGGTCCATTATACTTAAATTATTGCTCCCTAAATAGATCCAGCTAATGAGATACTTCCTACTGAACTAAATGGCAAAATAATTGTTAAGAAATTATTCAAATGAAGAAATATGTTGTATTAGTTAGGAAGTTCTTGTAAACCTGTAAAGATATCCACTTTAGGTTTTTCACAAATCTAAGGGGAAATATTTTTAGTTTTGTAATAATTTGTTTTGATGTATGTTCAGAGATATCCCTGAAATGCTTCCTGCAAAAGTTTGTTATCAGACAAGCAGAGGCAGTGGGGTAGCCTCGTGGTTAAAGCTGTAAAGACACAGGTTCGATTCCTTTCATGGGTACAATGTGTGAAGTCCAGTTCTGGTGTTCCCTGCCATGATATTGCTAGGATATTGCAGAAAACCATACTCACTCACTCACTATTAGACAAGCATAACAACCAGGAAACGTGACTAAAACATTGTTTATGATTTCTTTAAACCCGATGAGCAACAGAGGCCTGGTCACTTACTTGGTTTCACAGGATACTTTGAACATTATGCATAGAGTGAGAAAGTAACAACTAATATAACTTATTAAGAATCCTGTAGGTACTGGGCATAACTGAGAATACTGTGGGTACAGGCATAACTGAGAATCCTGTGGCTACAGGCATAACTGAGAATCCTGTGGGTACAGGCATAACTGAGAATCCTGTGGGTACAGGCATAACTGAGAATCCTGTGGGTACAGGCTTAACTGAGAATCCTGTGGGTACAGGTATAACTGAGAATCCCCATGGGTACAGGCATAACTGAGAATCCTGTGGGTACAGGCTTAACTGAGAATCCTTTGGGTACAGGCTTAACTGAGAATCCTGTGGGTACAGGCTTAACTGAGAATCCTGTGGGTACAGGCATAACTGAGAATCCCCATGGGTACAGGCATATCTGAGTATCCTGTGGGTACAAGGTATAACTGAGAATCCTGTGGACACGGATATAATTGGGAATCCTGTGGGTACAGGCTTAACTGAGAATCCTGTGGGTACAGGCATAACTGAAAATACTGTGGGTACAGGCATATCTGAGTATCCTGTGGGTACAAGGTATAACTGAGAATCCTGTGGACACGGATATAATTGGGAATCCTGTGGCTACAGGCTTAACTGAGAATCCTGTGGGTACAGGCATAACTGAAAATACTGTGGGTACAGGCATATCTAAGAAGCCTGTGGGTACAACCATAACAGAGAATCCTGTGGGTACAGGCATAACTGAGAATCCTGTGGGTACATGCATAACTGAAAATACTGTGGGTACATGCATAACTGAGAATCCCGTGGGTACAGGCATATCTGGGAATGCTGTTGGTACAGGCATAACTGAGAATCCTGTGGTACAGGCATATCTAAGAAGCCTGTGGGGACAGGCATATCTGAGAATCCTGTGGGTACAGGCATAACTGAGAATCCCATGGGTACAGGCATATCTGAGAATCCTGTGGGTACAGACATAACTGAGAATCCCCATGGGTACAGGCTTATCTGAGAATCCTGTGGGTACAGACATAATGGAGAATCCTGTGGGTACAGGCTTAACTGAGAATCCTGTGGTACAGGCATATCTGAGAATCCCGTGGGTACAGGCATATGTGAGAATCCTGTGGGTACAGACATAACTGAGAATCCCCATGGGTACAGGCTTATCTGAGAATCCTGTGGGTACAGGCTTAACTGAGAATCCTGTGGTACAGGCATATCTAAGAAGCCTGTGGGTACAGGCATATCTGAGAATCCTGTGGGTACAGGCATAACTGAGAATCCCCATGGGTACAGGCTTATCTGAGAATCCTGTGGGTATCATGTGGGTACAGGCATATCCTGTGGGTACAGGCATATCTGATAATCCTGTGGGTACAGACATAACTGAGAATCCCCATGGGTACAGGCTTATCTGAGAATCCTGGGTACAGACATATCTGAGAATCCTGTGGGTACAGACATAACTGAGAATCCTGTGGGTACAGGCATATCTAAGAATCCTGTGGGTACAGACATAATGGAGAATCCTGTGGGTACAGGCATATCTGAGAATCCTGTGGGTACAGACATAATGGAGAATCCTGTGGGTACAGGCATAACTGAGAATCCTGTGGGTACAGACATAACTGAGAATCCTGTGGGTACAGACATAATGGAGAATCCTGTGGGTACAGACATAACTGAGAATCCTGTGGGTACAGACATAATGGAGAATCCTGTGGGTACAGGCTTAACTGAGAATCCTGTGGGTACAGACATAACTGAGAATCCTGTGGGTACAGGCTTAACTGAGAATCCTGTGGGTACAGGCATAATGAGAATCCTGTGGGTACAGGCTTAACTGAGAATCCTGTGGGTACAGGCTTAACTGAGAATCCTGTGGGTACAGGCTTAGCTGAGAATCCTTATAGTCTAGAGCATGCTGAACATACCTGAGAATCATTTGGCATTACTGAGCTCTAGTGGAAATTTCTGCTATCAAATCATTATATCATAGACTTGCCAAGGTCTTTTTACAGATTGTTGTCCTATTTTTGATAAAAAAGAATTAAGAAAGAAGTTCCATTTCCCATGCCAACATCATTGAGTTTGAATATTCTGGTGTGGTGTATTAAACAACAAACATGTTCCCGCACAGTTTTGTGTAAATGTAATATTCTCATTTATCCGTCTGTATGATCATCCAAAAATAGACTTCTCGCTAGAATGTTGCAATTGTTTACTTGCAATGGTTCTTCTTTGACACATTTTTTTAACATAAAGAAACAGGACTTTAAGTTCTGAGATATGAGTTAGATTATTTAATCAAGTTGACACAAAATGAATAATTTAGTCATATTTCTAATGAATACAACAATTATTCAATCATCCTCTCAACCAATCAACCACTTAACCAAATCAACCTCTCACTCTCTCATGAAATTCAGGGAAATTCAAATTATATACTTTTGTTTGGTATTTGGTATGTACTGATGAAATTCAATGTTTTTAGATAATGATTGGTTGTCATCTACATGTTATGAAATCACCAGCCAACAGTTGCCTATTTTCTGCTATTTTTTAACTGTTATTTCTTTTGTAACATTAGGTAGACAGAGCCTTCCAGCAGTCACATGTTTGCACATCTGTATTTCTTTAGGACTACTGACTGCAGACATGTGATAATTTATTCAACTGTTGAGCAAATTGATTTCATTTATGCATTTTTTCGGATCTGCGATTATTTATAGGTCATTTATTCAGCTGTGGAGAAAATTGATTTTGTTTTCACTTTTTCTTTAGAATATTTTTAGGTCAAGACCCCATTATTTATCCCAAGTGACCTTGTTTAACCCACTCATGTTAATCTCTCCGTGTATATAAATTGTTTTTCCTAGTAACCCTTCGCCTACCGCTATATTTCTGTACCACACTCAACCTATAAAGTCTTACCTGACAACAGTATGAGGATGTATACCTAGACGTCAATATAACAGTACATTCAACAAGTTGCTGTCTGTAAATCGTCCCACTGGCCCACATTAAAATTTAGACGTCTCAGTTGTACATTTCATTACAGATCTACAATTATATTAAATAAAGGATATTTTCCGTTGCATTTGAAGACAAATAGAAATTACAATATGCAAATGAAATGTTATTCTTATTATTTCTCTTATTATTATTACTCCATTGTGGGAGATGCGTATTGTGATATATCTTATTCGTATTGTTGGGATTCGGGGTAAGGTGTTGTAAGTTTCATTCACTTGGAAAATGCTGATAAATTTTGAGTATCATCACATCTAAAAAGAGTTGTCATGGAAACTGTGTTAAAGTCTTCCTATATGGAAAGTGAATCATATTTACAAAGAACTTTATTGTTGAAATTGTGTCAACTCGACTAAATGTACAATGAACAATGCTATGTGTACTATGTTATAGTAGATCTGACTTGGGGTATTTGATATTTGGATCAGCTGGCTGTGTATTTGCTAAGTGTTTAACACACGTGGTTTGATTCAACAAAATATGAGTGAGTGAGTATGGTTGTCGCTTTAAGCAACATTCCAGCAATATCTCGGGGGAGACACCAGAAATGGGCTTCACATATTGTACCCATGTGGAGAATCAAACCCGGACCTTCAATATGATGAGCGAACACTTTAACCACACGGCCACCCCACAGACCCCTCCCTCAACATTATGACCAGGTATATATTTCTTCAATGAGGTCTTGCAGAATGGTTTAAATCATCAGGGCAAAATCTCACTGACTAGTGTTGTGTTGGAGAGTTAAGTCATTGCTAAAGATTGCTGAAGATGGCAAAAGATTGCTAAAGATTCATGAAGATGGCAGAAGGGGACCACGGATGTACAAGAACCATGGTATAACCAATTATTAAAATTAAAAAACAAAAGCACTGAACCTCAAAGAGTATTCTTCAATCTTAAAAACAATTTTAAACAAACATTTGGATAAATGTTCTGTGCATACAAATCTGTGTGATTACCTTACTGAGAGAGTGTTCATTTATTTATGGTTCCATTCTTAAAGGCAACTCATTAATTCCAGACTCTCCGACTGATGATATGTGCTAACACAGGTTCTGTCGCTTGTGAAATAGTATTTGTAAATATTCCGTTTTCTCTTTTGAAAGCCACTCCTTAACTAGGCTGAACACAAATACCTCTTCCTACAACTAATTATTGATGCTTTTAATCAGACATATCACTAGGAAAACATCTTCTTACAATCACACACCATCTTGAACAAAACCTCTCATAAACCAGAACACATATATAGAATAGTTGAGACGAATTTCAAATTCGGATTATGAAATTTTAATCATAGTTTATCATGACAAAAGAGGCATTTGAAAAGAAGGATGAATAATTGACAGGAATATATCATCCACTACAAAAACGGGGTTGGGTGAGCCAGTAATTACTGGGAACTGTTTGAAGGTAGAAAGCCGTCAGTCAAGCTGGACTGCAGTTCGGGTAATGATATGCTCAGCTATTGTTTTACTATGGCCTCCTCTGTGTTCATTCATTCAAAACCTGTGACCAAATTAAGGGAGGAGGACCTATTGTGTTCTTTTCATATTCACATCCTTGAGTTAAAGGGGCCCAGAATTTGAATTAAATTACTAAGGATTATTTGAATTGTTACAATGCTTTATGTTAATGGTTTAATTAAGCGTAATTTCTACAAGATTTTAAGCAATTAAATTTTACTTTATTGTTTTTAGAATTACACTTTCTTGTAATGTGTTAAAATTGACTTTTTAAAAAATTCAAATTCAAATTACACTTTAATTAAGAGCTGTCTTTGTTGCTGTTAATTGATTCAGAATCATTGAACAGGGTAATGGGTTTTATCATAGAGAGTTTTACTGCAGCAACAAATAGCCCTGTTTAACTTGAAAATTTGAAGTTGTCTTTTCAAGAAATATGATTAAAGGAGGTCTGACTTTCTCTTTGAATTATTTTGATTCTTTTTGCATCAGAAGATAATAGTGGCAGTGGTTAAAATAACATTTTTACTTTGATTTTAAGAAATTAATTTTGATAAGACAATGATTTTTGTAGAAAGCTACATTATTTTGTCAAGTTATGTATTGATTGATTGATAAGTGTGCATGTGTTGATGGAGGTGGGAGGGGGGGCGTGCATTTCGTGTCACTGCTGCATCAAAACACATGCAATGTTGCTTAGTAAAAGAATAGGTGAAGACATTTTAATAATAATTATGATTGTAATAATTTCCTAATTGATGTTTCCCTCATATCATGATAAGGTAAATCAGTATTATTTCAAGGATTTAAATGTTTGGTGGATTGACAAACTGAAAAATACCATTAAACAAGACAGAAGACAAGCATCTCATGATTTATGTATTGAGTCTGTTTTGACGCCCATTTTCTGTACTCCCAGTGATATCGAGCAAATATCAAGTGATATCACCTCTTAGATGCCTGAAATATACTTCACGTTTGATAATGAATATATTGTATGTGCAGTGGCAGTAATGCAGTAATCATCAGTGATGTCATATGATGACAATTGTTGATTTCAGGAGTGTGGTGAAGCGAGGAAAGAGCCTGGCTTTCACGCAGGATGAGGAGAAAGTCATCTTATCGGACAAGTCTGGAGATGTCTACAGCTTCCCCGTTTCTGAGCCTGACAGCCAAGGGGAGCTAACTCATGGCCACCTTTCCATGGTGCTGGATCTGGTGAGAAACCGTTTCTCAATTTGATTCAAGTTCAATTCATCCCAAGTGTCACTTCAGTGATCATCTTGCATACATATTGCTGGGATTTATACCTGTGTCTTTTATATTCATTGTTGGATCAACAGCTAATGCCACAAAAAATCCCAGTCTCAATTTTTTATTTACTAATTCTGGTTGTGATATTAATTATTAGTTATCTTCATCATTGTAAAGATGACTTATGTTTCACTGAATTATATTAATAAAGAAAAACTGTTTTTGTACTTGAACATTTTTATTTAAAAAGTGTTCAAATACATCTGAGTTGAAGATAATAAGGAATATATAAAATAATGTTGTTGTTTTTTGGTTTTGCTTTTGCTTTTGTTGTTGTCTTTTTGTGTGTTGTTTTGTTCGAAATGCCACCCAAATCCCTTTACTAAATTTTGCGAGAGTAAATTTGTTGACTTTGAGTGTTTAATGAAATATGGGTCACAGTATGTGAATTATTCATTTTGAAACAATTTAATCTGTAGTAGATTGTAAGTTCAGAAAAATTTCTTGTTGAAACTTTTATTTATTTATTATTTGTTAAATTATTCTTTTCATGATTATGTCATTTGTCTCAATATCTTAAACTCAGTTTTTCAAATGCACATTTATTTATGCTCCATGCTGTTTCTCGGCCTATCGGCTATGTCACTGAGAACAGTGGAGAGTGGAGAGCACACTGGCCTTGCTCAAATGAGCTGCATATTTACGTTATATACACAAAATATATCTCCATTACCAAGGCAATTCTGAACTGCTTCCATAGAAATATGCATGAAATATTGACATACACCTAATTGTGTGTCAGCTCTGTGTAATTTCTCAATGTGGGCTTTTTAGCTTGTGAACCAGTATTCCTTCACAAATCTCTCTCAGTTGATTGAATGCAAGCATCAAGTATACACAAAGTCTACTGCACTGAATAATACACTGGGACATCGCTGTTGAGAGTTTCTGCAACATTGTACCACAGTGTTTGAAAGCAAACAACATAGAGAATGACAGAGAGCATATATCAATTTTTGAGGAAAACAGCGAGCTTGAAATTTGGTGCCTTCAAAACCTGTCTGTGATGTCATAACCTTTGTGTAGAGTGACATCATAATAGAAACTTGCCTTGCAAGACATGCTTCATTATAAGGATGCTACACACTTTCAATGCGGGTAAAGTATTTCAGAAATGGATAACCCACAGTTGTTATATATTGTCCAATAAAATACTGCACGCATGTCTACCCACTAGATGGACCCAGGGGTGTACAAATATTCATTCTATTAAGAAATTCGTGGATAATTTCTCATCTTATTAACAAATAAAGGCAAGAATTACAATATCTAGGCATCAACATCAAAATTAGAATTCATAAACAGTAATATTGTCAACGACGGGAATCGCGAAAAAAGATATTCAGTGTACACGTTCCTTCGTCGATCATAACGTGGAAGAATAGTTTTTGCACCTATCCCCGGCAATAAATTTCATTAATCTACTTTGATGTAATCTCTTCCGAGTCATATTGCACGTGCTGAACAGGAAGTGACAGTGAAATGTGTTCTAAAATCGGGAGCTTATCATAAAAACAACAACAACTAAAGGCAACCAGGCACAAAAACTAGTAAGACCACGAGAGCTGGGGTTTACACAGTTTAATGGACAACTTTAGCAAAGGGGACGGGCAAAATTATTTTATTTTTTAGATGTACGGAGGGTTAATTTTGTTTTGATTTTCAAGTGTATAAGACGTCTTTTGTTCCTTATTTGTTTGTGTGTTTCTGTAGCAACAATGAGAAAGTTAAAATACGTGAACTGTTCCCGTTGATAATTGTTTTTTATGACATTGTGTTCTTGTATTTTTCATTAAAACACACTTCATTTTAACATGTCTCTCACGAGTGAAGTGTTCAATTTTAGTTGTTTAATGCACACAGACGTAAGAACAAGGATCTGTAAGATATCTGTCATGAATATTCATTAAAGGCAAACTAACTCAGGAAAAACATTTTTCATCTGCCACTTAGATGTTTTACACACGTCCTTTGTAATGCTATTAGTATTAGTATAATGCTTGTGTAACACTTCATTGAATGCTCCCGTTATTTGTTATTCATAAATGAAACACAATGTCATGAAACAGTCAGGATTTCAATTTTATTTTTTTTATTTATCACAGTTTGAAATGTAAAATTGGTCTGTCATGACCATGGTCTACCATAGATTTGTATGTAATGACCATGGTCAACCATTACTTTGTATGAGAACATCACCATGGTCTACCATTGTTTTGTCTAAGATGACCATGGTCTACCCTGGTTTCTGGTGACCATGGTCTATAATGACCATCGTCTGCTGTGGTATACCATGGTCACCATGGCCTACCATGGTATACCATGGGGAGAAATGTTGGTGACCACGGTCTACCATGGTTTCTGGTGACCATGGTCTATAATGACCATGGTCTGCTGTGGTATACCATGGTGACCATGGTCTACCATGGTCTACCATGGGGAGAAATGTTAGTGAACACGGTTTAGCATGGTAAACCATGGTATTACCATGGTTTTCGTGGTAAGCCGTGGTTGACCATGGTCAACCATGGTGCCTTTTCAGCTGGGTAAGAATTATTGTAAACGAATATATGACAAGTCAGCAAACATTCAATGGCAGTAAACTTCATCTGGAGACTTGCAGCAGAGCAAGAGAGAGAGGAGAGAAAGAGAGTGGAGGAGAGAGAAAAAGGAGGAGGGAGGAGAGAGAGAGGAGGAGGGAGAGGAGGGAGAGAGAAGAGGAGGAGAGAGAAGAGGAGAGAGAGAGGAGGAGAGAGGAGGAGGAGGAGGAGAGAGAGAGAGGGAGAGAGAGAGAGAGAGAGGAGAGAGAGAGAGGACTGACTGACTTTGGCTTTATGCGCTTTTAGCAAGATTCCAGCAACATTACGTGTGGGGGACTCAGAAATGGGCTTCACACACATTGTACCCATGTGGGATTTGAACCCGGTCTTGGTGTGCTTGAAGCCAGCGCTTTAACCACTAGACTACCCCACCCCAGAGGAGAGAGAGAGCGAGGGAGAGAAGAGGAGGGAGAGAGAGAGAGAGAGAGAGGAGGGAGAGAGAGAAGAGAGGAGGGAGGAGAGAAGAGGAGAGAAGGAGAGAGAGAGAGAGAGAGAGGAGAGAGAGAGAGAGGAGAGAGGAGGAGAGAGAGAGGGAGAGTGAGGAGAGAGGGAGGGAGGGAGAGAGAGGAGAGAGGGAGGAGAGAGGAGAGAGGGAGAGGAGAGAGAGGAGGGAGAGAGAGGAGAGGGAGAGAGGAGAGGAGGGAGAGAGGAGGAGAGAGGAGAGGAGGGGGAGAGAGGGAGAGGAGGGAGAGAGAGAGAGGAGAGAAAGAGGAGAGGAGGGAGGGAGAGAGAGAGAGAGGAGAGAGAGGAGGGAGAGAGAGTTGAGAGAGAAGAGAGGAGAGAGAGAGAGAGAGAGGAGAGAGAGAGTCTGGATGAAACAAGTGGGTTGTTTTTGGGTAGATAGGTTTGTTGGGTTTGGGTAGATAGGTTTGTTGGGTTTGGGTAAATAGGTTTGTTGGGTTTGGGTAGATAGATTTGTTGGGTTTGGGTAGATAGGTTTGTTGGGTTTGGGTAGATAGGTTTGTTGGATTTGGGTAGATAGGTTTGTTGGGTTTGGGTAGATAGGTTTGTTCGGTTTGGGTAGATAGGTTTATTGGGTTTGGGTAGATAGGTTTATTGGGTTTGGGTAGATAGGTTTATTGGGTTTTGGTAGACAGGTTTGTTGGGTTTGGGTAGATAGGTTTGTTGATGTGGATTGTTGTTCATCACATCAATCACTGGATTGCCTGGTCCAGACTTGATTCCAGGTCCGAGTCAGACAGCCTCACTATTGGCTAGTGCATCACTGAACATGAATACACACTCATTCGTCAAATATATTGGGCTTCCTATGTCAGGAGCATGTGAGTGAGTTTAGGTTTATGCCACTTTAGCAACATTCCAGCAATATAACGGCAAGGGAACCAGATATTGGCTTCACACATTGTACCCATGTGGGGAATCGAACCTGGGTCTAGATATTCGAAGCTCACTTAGAGCTAAGATAGTCGTAAGTAAATGTTAATGCATGACACTTATGACTATCTTAGCGCTAAGAGAGCTTAAAAAAATCTAGGCCCTGAGTCTTCGGCATGACGAGTGAATGGTTTAACCACAAGGCTACCCCACCGCCCCTCCAGGGGTGGAAATAACCCATTGCCCGACGCCCGAGTCCAGTGTTTTTTTCTGTCGGGCAAGCAAATTTGTATATCACACTGTACCGGTGTCCAGTTGACTTTCCAATATTAATTATGTTGTTTAGTTAAATAATCAACATGAAAACGGCCGGTATAGTGGAAAAATTATCAGGGCAAGTGATTTTACATGTGCAACTGTACCGGAGTACCGGAGTACACTAGCAATTTTAAAGTTATGTCCACTCCTGCCCTCCTGTGTCATGAAAAGTCAGGAGCACTAGCAGTTACTTCATCAATTAGTGTGGTATTGCTGGGACATTGTTAAAGTGTGTAAAATCATATTTACTCACTAACTTCTCACTACGTCAATAGTATGTCGTTACGAAGCAGTCAGAAATATTTCAGCAAAACCTGCACAGACTGATGTGTACTTGAGTTGTACTTTGTGTATGTCTTTATGGCGGGTAAATATTAACATGTATGTAGGGCTCTGACGGGTAGCAAAAATCGGACTCGAGTACCCGGGGGATACGACCGGACCCGGACTTGAGTACCCGAAAATTATAGTTTAAATTTTAGTGGGAGCTACACGCATCTGTTTTAGGTAGTTTTCAATGGAATTTCACACAAGAATGCCGCACTAATAAGTTATAATATCTGTATTGAATTGAAAAATTACACGAAATCTTTCCTTAAAACATGTGGTTATCAATTTGATGAAACACAAACTTAATATCGACTAGGATCGGTCTATGCAGGGCCACACTACTCAACTAAGCACTGGCGCAAACAGCCCATAGCAGAAACCAGTTCATGTGAGGTATAGCGTCACATGTCGCAACACGTGGTTATGAATACACAATATTGAGAGTTTGAGAAGCTTTGAGACTGAGGTAACAATGAGGTTCAACCCACAATGCAGAGAACAAAACTCAGAAAAAACAAGCCATTTTCAAAATCAGAACATTTGTTAAAGCACATTTCGTTTTACAGTGAATATCAAATGTGAATTTCTTTGAAAAGATTGTGCATTGTAACAAAGTACATCATGGACGATCCTCCACACGTCTAGTGGCAAGAATGCATGACTTTAGATCCCACTCGACTGTGATGTAATGCCCTGTGACGGTGATGTAACCATGGGTTGCACAGCTGGTCCACATATCTGTTGTCAAATATACGCCAGGGGACTGCTTTAGAATATCCTTAAGCTGAGTTTTGGTGTCGGCATATTCCTTCATAAGGTAATTATGAAGAGTCTTTGGATATGGTACGATTTAACTTAGATTCAGTGAGTGACAAACATCACGAAAACCATTACCTGTAACAAGATTCAAAGGTCTGAGCTAGGTCACTAATGCACATCATCATGGCCTTGCAGGTGAGTGTCTCATGTTTTTGAGTCAAGCTTTTTTCGGTTGTAACCCCCAAATATCCCTGCTTCAGCGTGGCTTGCTTTTTGACTGGATTTTTGGAAGAATCATCCACACTGACGGACTTGTGTTTCACGTTGAGATGTTTCCTCATTGAGCTTGTTGAGCTCCCTGCATAACTCAGCATAATGCCGCAAAGGCGACACTTGGTTCTGTGTTTTGAAGTGTCAAGATCAAAATGGGCCCAGACGTTCGACCTTTTCTCATCCATGACTGCACACATGGTCACGTTTAGTTTAGAGTTATCACCCTTTGTCGGGTACTCGGGTACTCGAATCCTGGAATTTGGACTCAAGTCCTGCTGTAGCCGACCCGTTGCCGAGTACTCGAGTACCCGTCAGAGCCCTGCATGTGTGATGGTATTTGTTTAAGAATCTAAATATCAGAGTTAATATTATCTGGAATGTCATAGTTAATTAAGACCACAGCAACAAGCTCATACATCTGTTTTAAGAATCAGATTGTGTATGTATATTACTATGCCACATATTGTCATGATTACTGACTTAAACTGACATATGGAATAGATTGCTAGCTGGGACTCTGCTAATCTGGAACCCTGCATTCTGCACAGTTACATCTGTGGAGGCATATTTGTTATACATATGGAAAATGTTTGTGGATTATAATGCATGCATGAATGTACAAGTTTTAAACAAAATATTTCCGATAGGATCCTCCAGGCTTCAGTGTTCAAAGGATAATTAATTAATAAGAGAAATAAGATAATTTGGTCATTTTTCCCAAATTCATTTTCAGATTTGATTAATTTACAATTAATTATTAATTTGCATTTGGGTGACACATAGAATTTTGTAATTGTATCAGGTCATGAGGTAACAACTATTTTTCCTTTGATGACATAGAATTTTCAGTACAAATCTGTGTCTACCCAGGAATCATGTCCGTGTATCTGTTTCCTACCCTCCCAGGAATCCATTTCCTACCCTCCAAGCCAGGTGTGCGTGTGATCTGACAAGGTGATGCGCTGTCTTCATTGTTATCACTGTTGTAGTGGTTTGACAGGCTTCATTAACACTGGTAGATAAATAGTGGCTGTTTGATCATGTTCAACTGGGGGAGCTCATATCATATCAATAATTCAACAGGCAAACAGAGGGTAGTTTTACAACTACATTTTCCTGCGGGTTTGAACAAACAAATACTTCCTAAAATCAATTTTGGATCATGCTTCATGCAGGTTTTCTTACATTTTTATTCATGGTAATTTTTGTGTGATCTTTTATTAAATATTCTGAAATATTGTGTTGTTTTAACTTACTTTGTGGCTGAATGAATGCATTTTTATATTTTTTCTTATGTCAGTGTAGCCATATATATTGGGCAATTAATCTTGCCTAAATTGACTGTTTATCCCATGTTAAAGCGATAACTCTGTCTTTGTTATAATGCATTTGGTTGTTTCCTTTATCAGCTGTTGTGTGAGCCAGCGATTTTTGTGTTTTATGATCACCCATAGGCAAAAATGTTAAGTTAATGTTTGAAAAGGCAGTCCCTGATATAATACAATGTAATTTAGCATAATTTAAAAAGAGATCAAACGTATATTTTATCATTTAAATGTTCTAAGCTTTGTGATCACACTAGGATGGGCACCACATCTGTTTATCTAACACATAACAGCCTATAATTTCTTGTAAAATAAAATATCTGAAACAGTACGTATAATTTGGAATGAAATGAACATTTGGGAGAAATTTGTCAGTTTAATAATCGGATTCGCATGCCAAAGTCAGACATTCATTTTAATACACTTTAACATATCCTTGCCTATCAAGCTGTCACACTGTAATGTGCTGAAATTTCTGTTCAATGAATTTAAAAAAAAAAAAAAAATTCCATATATTAGTGTACAGACTCACTTGAGGCAAACTCCACAATAAAAGTGCATCAAAAATAGTTTAGATCAGTGTCCCATGTATTTTGTGCTGAATGCTTCATCCTTCATTATAAAGAGGCGGCGGTGGGCTAGCCGTGTGGTTAAGGCGTTCACTCATCACGCCTAAGACCCGGGTTCGATTCACCACATGGGTACAATGTGTGAAGCCCATTTCTGGTGTCCCCTGCTGTGATATTGCTGAAATATTGCTAAAAGCTGTGTAAAACTTAACTCACTCACACGCATTATAAAGGTATATATGTATATGTTTGAATTCTTTTGAATTGCTTATCCTTACTGCATCAAAGTCATAATATCTTTTTGGACTGTTCTCACATTATCAGTATTTTTAGATTTTTTAACAATCCTCTTTACTGTCACTTTACTATTGAGTATTTTTCATTTTCCTTTTTAAATGATATTCATTTACACAAAAATCTCTTAAACACTAAATATGTTTTTGTGAATGAGCTGAATGAGTGGGTAGAGTTTTGTGCAACTTTTAGCAACATTCCAGCAATATCATGGTATGGGACACCAGAAATTTTATACCCATGTGGGGAATTGAACCTGGGTCTTCTGCCATTGCTTAATCACTAGTCTACCCCATTGCCCTGTGAATGTGTAGAGTTGACCACACCTTAATTAGAACAATATTTCAGTATATGAAAGCATGCCAGCTGGCTCTCTTAAGGAAAATGCTCATAAATCTCCCATTCATTAGACTTGATGGATATTCTGGAAAAACAAGGTGAGGTGAGGTGAAATTGGGTTTAACATCGTGCTTGAGAATATTTCGCTCATATGACGATGTGCATGCGTGTGTATGTGTTTGTGCGGCTGCTTGTACTAGCCCAGACTTAAGCTGGTTTTATAGTGCTAGCCCACTGAGATACCATGCCGCAGTGAAGCATCAATACCCCACTCAGACACATTATACTGACTCCGAACCGACCAGTCCTTGTTGTACCCATTAATGCCGAGCGCCAGGCAGGGACAAACAAGTACCATATTTTAACGTCTTTTGGTATGACACGGTCGGGGATCGAACCCGCGACCTTCCGCTCTCCGGGCAGACACTCTAACCACTACACCGCGGAGGCGGTCTCTGGAAAAACAAGGTGTGTTGGGTAAACAAATATATTGTGTTTTTCTTCTTTTGTACAAACTTTGACAGAAAACATAATATGTGTCAGACAAAGATTTCTTACTTTCAGGTCAGCTTCAGTCCACCCCCAGTCATATCAAGACTGGGGTTTGATTTTACACATGGGTACACTGTGTGTGAACCACCATGACATTGATAGAATGTTTCTTAAAGCAGTATTAACTCGTACGTACTCACTCCCGATCAGTTCAGAATAGTGAAAAACATGTGTTTTGAAATCTGATCATTCTGTGATTTGTTTGAGTGGTATTCTAGAAGTCGGTGGTATAGGGATGATGACAAGACTTTATGGATGATAATGGTATTGTGAAAAAAATTAAAAATATGAAAATAAATTAAAAAAATAAAGAAGTTGATCATCCATAAGGTTTTGTCATCTCTGATCATTCTAGAGACTTATTCACCACACAAGACCTGATGCAGCATGTGCCCCTTGCAGTTCCAGACAATGTGTGATGCCTTTCACTTTACTTATGATTGTAAGTCTACTGTAAGTGTTTAACCGAGTATGTTGCTACTTGCAGGTGCTTACAAAGGGGGACCAGTATGTGGTGACATGTGACCGCGATGAGAAGATACGGGTCAGCAACTTCCCCAACTCCTACAACATATACAGCTTCTGTCTAGGACACACTGAGTAAGTCTAGGACACACTGACTAAGTCTAGGACACATTGAGTAAGTCTAGGACACACTGACTAAGTCTAGGACACATTGAATAAGTGTAGGACACATTGAGTAAGTCTAGGACACACTGAGTAAGTCTAGGACACACTGATTAAGTCTAGGACACATTGAATAAGTCTAGGACACACTAAGTCTAGGACACATGAAGTAAGTCTAGGACACATGAAGTAAGTCTAGGATACACTGAGTAAGTCTAGGACACATGGAGTAAGTCTAGGATATGCTGAATAAGTGTAGGACACACTGAATAAGTCTTGGACACACTGAGTAAGTCTAGGATACATGGTGTAAGTCTAGAACACACTGAGTAAGTCTAGGATACATGGAGTAAGTCTAGGATATGCTGAGTAAGTCTAGGACACATTGAGTAAGTCTAGGACACATGGAGTAAACATGTCAGACTGAGTCTGAGTAAGTCTAGAACACACTGAGTAAGTCTAGAACACACTGAGTAAGTCTAGGATACATGGCGTTAACATGGGACACTGATTAATCTAGGACAAACTGAATAAGTGTAGGACACACTGAATAAGTCTAGGACACACTGAGTAAGTCTAGGATACATGGAGTTAACATGGGACACTGATTAATCTAGGACAAACTGAATAAGTGTAGGACACACTGAATAAGTCTAGGACAAACTGAATAAGTCTAGGTTACAAGGAGTAAGTCTAGGACACACTGAGTAAGTCTAGGATACATGGAGTAAGTCTAGGACACACTGAATAAGTCTAGGACACACTGAGTAAGTCTAGGACACACTGAATAAGTCTAGGACACACTGAGTAAGACTAGGATACATGGAGTTAACATGGGACACTGATTAATCTAGGACAAACTGAATAAGTGTAGGACACACTGAATAAGTCTAGGACAAACTGAATAAGTCTAGGTTACATGGAGTAAGTCTAGGACACACTGAGTAAGTCTAGGATACATGGAGTAAGTCTAGGACACACTTAGTAAGTCTAGGTTACATGGAGTAAGTCTAGGACACACTGAGTAAGTCTAGGATACTTTGAGTAAGTCTAGGACACATTGAGTATTATTATTATCAACTATAAAATTATTTCAATATTTTATCCATCTATGTGTAGTGTCGAAACACCATTTTCAGATTGTTTGAATCAGTTTATATTTGCTGTGTCCTTCAGTGACGATAGCAAGTAGCTGCCTTGGTTCATTTAATTTAGGTTCTAAGCGTGATGAGATGAGATATATGCTTAAGTCCTATCTGCCATCTCAACACAGACACAGTAGCACTTACTTGATCGTTGTTAACATCATTGCTTAATTAGGATTAACAGGTTTAAGCATTAATACCATTCTCCATGTATACTGAATTAGTTGGATGAAACAACTCTTGATTAGGGGTGAAACAACCCCTAATATGGGATGAATTCACCTAGTTTGGAATTGGGATGTAACAACCCAGGTGAAACTACTTGGTGTGAAATGACCCAGAACCCCTGTTCACTGTAGGAACAGCTAGTAAAAATAATGTTCCATGGTCAACATGCATGGGGATATCAACCAGTTACAATGACAAAAGAAGCACCCCAATTGTTAGAAGTATATCAATGTCAAAATATTGATGTAGATTGAAATCTGCCATAACTGCTGGAGCAAAGGGTGAGCCCTGCTCATCATCCATTGTGTGGGGGGCGGTGGGGTAGCCTAGTGGCTAAGGCGTTCGCTCGTCACGCTGAAGACCCGGGTTCGATTCCCCACATGGGTACAATGTGTTAAGCCCATTTCTGGTGTCCCCTGCCGTGATATTGCTGGAATATTGCTAAAAGCGGCGTAAAACCAAACTCACTCACTCCATTGTGTGGAATGCTATAAACGCTATACATTCTCTATAAACGCTACAAAGGTCCCGGCATGGTGCTTGCATGACCACAGGAAAAGACATATCACAAGAGAAATGTTCCACATTGTATTTTTAAAAGAATAGAGTTTAATTTTATTTTAATAGAAACTGAAATAATGTTTAAACTTCATGAATAATTTACTTAAATATTGGCTGTTTGACACTATGGATTACCCTGGGATCTATGAAAATTGGGCACTGTCAAAAACAGGAAAAGGTTAGGTTCGTTTTACGTTCATCCTCATCTTGGTTAAAAATCAGAAGGTAAAGGACCAACCATGTCAGCTGAAAAATAATTCCGCCCTACTGTTGTAAGGCGTGTTTTTTTTACAAATGATATCTAGCTTCTTGGAATTATGTTTAAAGTATTCAATTTTGCAGCTGCAGCTGAAAAAACATGTATTCTCCACACAAAGTCCTGAGCAACCATCCAGTCCCCCTCAGGAATATATATTGTATGGTCCAAATAACAATAATCTTGTTTAGAAAGGAACTGAATCTTGTCATTACACGGTGACTCAAAGTGATTAGGCATTGCGTGTTGCAGGTAGATGATAATGACTAACATTGTAAAAATGCCATGAATTCAAATGAATAAGCAAATGATTTTGTATGTATCAGTTGTTTTAGTGTTTTTCTTGCTTGCTGTTTTTCATCAAAGGATTACAGGTGTTGGGTGACAATCTGTTCCTTTAACTGATTCAAAATTCCTATTCTTTTGAAACTCAACTCTCATACCATTTTAATCCAGACAAGAATTTTGTTTGAAATAGGATGCCATTCAAATAATCATGAATTTTGTTCAGAGGATCTTATTATTATGTGTTGTAACCAAGTAAATAGCACTAGCACGGTAATCTAAAGATGCTACGACATGTTTAGTCCCGACCAGGGCCTAGATTTTCGAAGCCCTCTTAGAGCTAAGATAGTCGTAAGTGCCATACATTAGCATTAACTTACGACTATCTTAGCTCTAAGAGAGCTTCGAAAATCTAGGCCCAGGATGTTCCCTATGAGGTTAATTCTGGCATTCATTGGCTAGGATTGTTTTTTGTTGTAGCTTCATCACCTGCCTCAGTTATGTCCAAGAAGATGACATTCTGCTGTCAGGGTCAGGGGTAAGTTGGCCAGTTTACATTTTGTTTGATCAATGTCAGTTTTGTGGTTATTTTGTTTTAAATGTCACTGGCTCACAGATTCAAGCAACCCTCCACCAAATGACTCACAAACTGATTCTCTCACCCTCCACCAATGACTCACAAACTGATTCTCTCACCTTCCACCAAATGACTCACAAACTGATTCTCTCACCTTCCACCAAATGACTCGCAAACTGATTCTCTCACCTTCCACCAAATGACTCGCAAACTGATTCGCTCACCCTCCACCAAATGACTCACAAAGTGATTCTCTTACCTTCCACCAAATGACTCACAAACTGATTCTCTCACCCTCCACCAATGACTCACAAACTGATTCTCTCACCCTCCACCAAATGACTCACAAACTGATTCTCTCACCCTCCACCTAATGACTCACAAACTGATTCTCTCACCTCCACCAAATGACTCACAAACTGATTCTCTCACCCTCCACCAATGACTCACAAACTGATTCTCTCACCCACCACCAACCACCAAATGATTCTCTCTCCCTCCACCAAATGACTCACAAATTCTCTCACCTCCACCAAATGACTCACAAACTGATTCTCTCACCCTCCACCAAATGACTCACAAACTGATTCTCTCACCTCCACCAAATGACTCACAAACTGATTCTCTCACCCTCCACCAAATGACTCACAAACTGATTCTCTCACCCTCCACCTAATGACTCACAAACTGATTCTCTCACCCTCCACCAAATGACTCACAAACTGATTCTCTCACCCTCCACCAAATGACTCACAAACTGATTTTCTCACCCTCCACCAAATGACTCCTGATTTTCTCACCCTCCACCAAATGACTCACAAACTGATTCTCTCACCTCCACCAAATGACTCACAAGCTGAACTCCACCAAATGACTCACAAACTGAGTTCTCTCACCAAATGACTCACAAACTGATTCTCTCACCCTCCACCAAATGACTCACAGAACCTACCACCAAACGCCTCACTTCTCTCTCACGTTCCACCGTAATGCCTCACAGATTTTCTTCTGCCTCACCTCTCCACCTAATGCCTCACAGATTCTCTCACCTCCACCTAATGCCTCACAGATTCTCTCACCCTCCACCTAATGCCTCACAGATTCTCTCACCCTCCACCACCAGATTCTCTCAATCCACCTCACAGATTCTCACCCTCACCCTCCACCTCCAATGATGACTCACAGATTCTCTCACCCTCCACCTAATGCCTCACAGATTCTCTCACCCTCCACCTAATGCCTCACAGATTCTCTCACCCTCCACCTAATGACTCACAGATTCTCTCACCCTCCACCTAATGCCTCACAGATTCTCTCACCCTCCACCTAATGCCTCACAGATTCTCTCACCCTCCACCTAATGACTCACAGATTCTCTCACCCTCCACCTAATGCCTCACAGATTCTCTCACCCTCCACCCACTCACAAATGACAGATTCTCCCTCCACCTCACAGATTCTCTCACCCTCCACCCTAATGCCTCACAGATTTCTCTCACCCTCCACCTCTCACCCTCCACTTCCTGCCTCCACAGATTCTCACACCCTCCACCTAATGCCTCACAGATTTCTCTCACACCTCCCACTGAATGCCTCACAGATTCTCTCACCCTCCACCTAATGCCTCACAGATTCTCTCTCCCACCCCTCCAGACTCTCACCCTCCACCTAATGACTCACAGATTCTCTCACCCTCCACCAAATGACTCACAGATTCTCTCACCCTCCTCCTAATGACTCACAGATTTTCTCACCCTCCACCTAATGACTCACAGATTCTCTCACCCTCCACCTAATGACTCACAGATTCTCTCACCCTCCACCTAATGCCTCACAAACTGATTCACTTAACCACCATGAATATCCAATGTCACCCTCCCACTTACACTGCCAAAGTAGATTCATGGAATCAATCAACTTGACTGACTCACTTTAACCTCACTCCCATCTCTCACCAACTCACCCACTAAAAGCCCTGGAATCACCAACCTCACCTAACCCTCACCCTCACCACCTCACCTCACCAACTCTCCACTCTCCACACCTCACCTCACTCTCACCTCTCATCTCACTCCACCTCACCCCCTCACCTCTCTCACTCTCACCCCCACCTCACCTCACCTCACTCCACCTCACCCCACTACTCCTCACTCACCTCACTCCTCATCTCACCTCACACCTCACCCCACCTCACCTCACCCCACCTCACCTAACCACACCTCACCCCACTCACCTCACCCCACCCCACCCACCTCATCTCACTCCACCTCACCCCCCCCCCCCAACTCACCTCATCTCACTCCACCTCACCCCACTCTACTCCACCCCACCCCAACTCACCTCATCTCACTCCACCTCACCCCACCCAACCTCACCTAACCCACACCTCACCCCACTCACCTCACCCACCTCACCTCATCTCTCACTCCACCTCACCCCCACCTTATCTCATCTCACTCCACCTCACCCCCCCATCTCATCTCACCTCACTCACTCACCACCTCACCTCACCTCACCCACCTCACTCCACCTCACCCAACCTCACCTAACCACACCTCACCCCACTCCACCTCACCCCACCTGACCTCATCTCACTCCATCTCACCCCACGTCACCTCATCTCACTCCACCTCACCCCACCTGACCTCATCTCACTCCATCTCACCGCTCCTCACCTCACCTCACCCCACTACTCCAGCCACCCTGTTATGTGCCTACTGTCCTGTACTAGAGCATTGCTTTGTGGATAGACAATAAAGCAGACTCCAAATTCCAACCCAAAATCCTGTGACTCGTAACTCTCCAGCCAGGCTCAAAAACTCCACACCATATCCAATGACCCCTTATTCCAATGTGTGATTTTCCCATTATTGCCACTAACATATATCCCATTTAAACCAAACATGTTACACATTTGAAGTTATCAATTAATGGTGCAGAACACGTGACTGAGGATGTAACAAGTGGTTCATGTATACGTAGCCGCTGGAATGGTTGGTAACACGTGACTGGACATACAGGAAATCCATGGGTGACCATACGCTCATAGCTTCCTTGCATCATTGGAACAAAGTTTATCATCTTTGATGAAAAATAGTGACGTATTGTCCTGTGTCACAGCTGCCTATGATCGGTGTGACTACCTGTGAAGCACGGAGGGGTTGAATGCTTCTTGTGTCCCAGTTCATGGACACAGGAACACCGTGTCATTTTTTTATGCATTCATGAACACAATTATGTATCTTAAATGTGTACATGTAGTATTTCATAATATGAAACATTTGGGGTTTTGTTGAATAACAGCTGTCTGCTGGAAATTCAGAATTTGATAAATACTTAGTAATGTAAAACATATCTATCAGGTTATTTATTGGAAATAATATGTTTATTCCATCTGTGAACCTTTGAATATTTTAAAGTGACGTGTCAGAGGAAATCTCTGTAGGCATGTGTATGGTATTAGTTCCATGTTGTTTAATTGCAAAAATAGAAAGTTGTACTTCAAGGCTCTTTTGATGACAGCAGTTCAACTACTTCTGTAATGTAATAATTGTCAAATCATTCTCTGTTGATATTGCTGTGGAACATTAACTTGTGAAATATGTTGGCAAGGGTTTTTACAGCGTCCATGCACATGCAATGCACATCGGGTAAAACCTTCAACAAAACATTCATAGTTTTCATGTATCTTTGTTCTAATGAACAGGCAATATTTGATGAGAGGCATGAGTGATAAGGGGACATAGCCATGTGGTAACATTTGTAATGTAATAATAGTGACTTAGCCACCAGGTAGCCACCATGTTACAAGGATACACATTTTTATGTTTTTTTATTGACACATAATAAGCACTTTAATTGAATACTGAAAATGTGTTGCCTTCCCGAGTGACACGCAATTCAGGAAGTTGCCAGACAGTAGTCCATTGTCATAACTTTATGTTGGATTACATTGTCATTTCATCTGTTCTTCACTAGTCTAGGAAGACTAGAATCTTTAAAGGCCACAGTGGATATCTGCTTGTGTGAAATATTATGCTCCTAAGTTTTTAGTTAATGGATGAATTCTGTGTTCTGTTCTGTTACTGAATTCATGTGTCCTGTTACTTACGTGTACTGTTCTGTTACTGAATTCATCTGTCCTGTTACTTAAGTGTTCTGTTCTGTTACTGAATTCATCTGTCCTGTTACTTAAGTGTTCTGTTTTGTTACTGAATTCATCTGTCCTGTTACTTAAGTGTTCTGTTCTGTTACTGAATTCATGTGTCCCTAGACTTAAGTGTTCTGTTCTGTTACTGAATTCATGTGTCCTGTTACTTATGTGTTCTGTTCTGTTACTGAATTCATGTGTCCTGTTACTTAAGTGTTCTGTTCTGTTACTGAATTCATCTGTCCTGTTACTTAAGTGTTCTGTTCTGTTACTGAATTCATCTGTCCTGTTACTTAAGTGTTCTGTTCTGTTACTGAATTCATGTGTCCTGTTACTTAAGTGTTCTGTTCTGTTACTGAAGTCATGTGTCCTGTTCTGTTCTGTTACTGAATTCATGTGTACTGAATTCATCTGTCCTGTTATGTTCTGTTCTGTTACTTAAGTGTTCTGTTCTGTTACTGAATTCATCTGTCCTGTTACTTAAGTGTTCTGTTCTGTTACTGAATTCATCTGTCCTGTTACTTAAGTGTTCTGTTCTGTTACTGAATTCATCTGTCCTGTTACTTAAGTGTTCTGTTCTGTTACTGAATTCATCTGTCCTGTTACTTAAGTGTTCTGTTCTGTTACATGTGAATTCATCATGTGTCCTGTTACTTAAGTGTTCTGTTCTGTTACTGAATTCATGTGTCCTGTTACTTAAGTGTTCTGTTTTGTTACTGAATTCATGTGTACTGTTACTTAAGTGTTCTGTTCTGTTACTGAATTCATGTGTCTGTTACTGAATTCTGTTAACTTAAGTGTTCTGTTCTGTTACTGAATTCATGTGTACTGTTGTCCCCTTACTTAAGTGTTCTGTTCTGTTACTGAATTCATGTGTCCCTTACTTAAGTGTTCTGTTCTGTTACTGAATTCATGTGTCCCTATACTTAAGTGTTCTGTTCTGTTACTGAATTCATGTGTCCTGTTACTTAAGTGTTCTGTTCTGTTACTGAATTCATGTGTCCTGTTACTTAAGTGTTCTGTTCTGTTACTGAATTCATGTGTACTGTTACTTAAGTGTTCTGTTCTGTTACTGAATTCATGTGTCCCTGTTACTTAAGTGTTCTGTTCTGTTACTGAATTCATGTGTCCTGTTACTTAAGTGTTCTGTTCTGTTACTGAATTCATGTGTCCCTTGATTTAAGTGTTCTGTTCTGTTACTGAATTCATGTGTCCCTAGACTTAAGTGTTCTGTTCTGTTACTGAATTCATGTGTCCCTATACTTAAGTGTTCTGTTCTGTTACTAAATTCAAGAGTCCCCTTAAGTGTTCTGTTCTGTTACTGAATTCAAGAGCACGCTTAAGTGTTCTGTTCTGTTACTGAATTCAAGAGTCCCCTTAAGTGTTCTGGTCAGTCACTGAATTCATTTGGAGGAGTAAGTAATCCTTCCTACCCAACCTTCCATTTTTTTCTCACTAAGTGTCAACTTCTAAACCATGCACATGCTGTTTCACTGGCCTAGCTTTAGAGACACCAGTATTAAAGACTTGAACTTATAAAGTAAATAGAAGGTATTCTCATCAGCATGTTAGTGTATAAGCATATCTGGACTGGCAACGGTTAAATCAGACTGACTAACTGGGCTGTGAACCTGGGCCTTCTTTCACAAAGCACTAAGGTGATTGTAAGTCACTAAGGTAACCTTAGTGCAGCGTTAAAGAATGGGAGTTAAGGTTAACCTTAGTAAAGGTTGCTTCATGAATGGAGCCCCTGGAATTCATCGGAATTTTTAATGTTGACTCATTGTACTGATTGACCAGTGTGACCTGCCACTGACCTATGTGACTGATATGGAATTGATAAGACCTGTTATGGAAGTAGTGTCTTGTCGTTACTTAAGTTGTGTTCTCTTCGTATTATTTTACCTGTCCTATGGAGTTGACAAAATGCACCCTGATTATGTCTCACTCAGTCACCCACCCCCACCGAGATATTGCTGGAATATTGCTAAAAGTGGCATAAAACTAAACTCACACACTCATTCACTCTCACTCACTCACTCACTCACTCACTCACTCACTCACTCACTCACTCACTCACTCACTCACTCACTCACTCACTCACTCACTCACTCACTCACTCACTCACTCACTCACTCATTCACTCACTCACCCACCCACTCACTCACTCACTGTCGGTTCCAGGACACAACGATCCGTGCATGGACTCTTGAGGGTAAACAGCTGAGTTGTACAAAGACAGGTGCAGTCCAGTCTTCCAGCACTGACCAGGTGCCGGACGCAAACACTCGACCATCGGTCCAGAACATGTCCTACTGCCCTAAACACAGACTGCTAGCTGTGGCTTTCTATGGGTATGTGAAATTGATTTGAAATTCTTTGTTTGCTTCATGTTCAGCTCACCGGACTAGTATCCTGGTCGTGGCTCATCATCTGTCCTTCTGTCAGTTCACTGTCAGCAGACATTGCCCTTGAAACTACTTTGAAATATGGCTTCCATGGTGGCCATTTTGAAAATGTACTGCATGTATTATTCTGACATTTGGTATTCAGCAATTCAGTGTTTTTTAGAATATCATGGGTGTTTTTGGTTATATGTTGATTTTTTATTATGCTGTGACCCTTTACCTTTTAGGTACCCCTGTAAATTTGTCCATTTTGAAATCTCTAAAATTTTAAGCTCTATGGAGATGACCAAATTCTGTCCGATTAGCATGGCCACCCATTTTTCTCCAAAGTTCATGATAGCTTACAGCTCTGTGTTTTTTTGTAACTAATGATAATCTAAACCCTTTGTATTTTCATGGTCAGACCAATTTCCAGTTTAGTAGTGACCTTTATAAACACCCAGAACTAGAAGAAGCTAGAGTAACAACATGTCAGAGGGTATTGATCATAGTACAATAATAATTTCAAATTGATTTTTTTAAAGATCATGTTATAGAGCATTACTTATTAAACAACCTGAATTACATTGGATCAAAGGTGGAAGATTTGTTATTGTTATTGGAATTTCAATAGTAAATAACACTTAACAATACTAGATTTCTTACCATAATGGAAAATAAATTTCAATTGTCAAAACATTCTCATAAGTTCTTGTAAAAAATTGTGTTTCATTGTTTGAACATTTACTGTCTTGTTCAATGCGGAGATGCCAACCCTTACGCTGTGGGCATAATTATTACGATTTTGACCATTAAATTACCCCATTACACTTAATCTGCGAAAATTACGCTTTTCTATTCGTTTTAAGAAAATCAATAAAGTGGAAAAAATGTCACAGGGAAGTGTTTCGTAACGCACCGGTACAGGGGTTCAGAAATGGTCTTACTCTTAGCATCGCGCTCATTCCAGTTAACTTGTAAGGAATGAAAGTATTTTGTGTCTCATGACCAACAATTTTCGATGTATGGAGCTTCATAATGATTGGTCACGTGTATTTCTGACTAGAATATTTCCTATTTATGTGAATAAACCTTCTTACAAGTAATTTTTATAAAGTTATGACCTTTCACTAAGTATTTTTTTTTAATTATTTCACTTTTTAGGTCCAAATTACACTTTTTGACCTCCAGTATTACACTTAGGCCCAAAATAGGGTTGGCATCTCTGTTCAATGTCGGTCTTCCTCATGTATGGATTGAATATGCTTCTCCTCCTGTTCCACTTGTTACTCTAGTAAATACCCAGGGTGTTATTACTGCAAATACGGTATTCAGACTGCTGTTTCACTCCAGGTACCCCAATGTGGAAGTGTACAGATTGGCAGCCCGAGGCAAGGGCTGTTCCTTGACCCTGCAGCAGAGCATCTCATTAACTGTTGACCCCTGGGACATTAGTTTCGATGCTGATGGCAACCTGTGGCTGGTCCAGCCAGTAGAGGGCAGCACCCTACAGGTGTATCGCCCCCTTCCAGATGGTGGCCAGTCAGTCAAGGTAAACACTAATATCCATTTCTTTTCAAGTTGTTTTGATTTGTGAGAAATGGCTGATCCCATGGTGCTGTTGTTGTCGCTGCCGTTCTGTGCAGTCTGTCACATCATTTCAAGAATTATTTTGGGGAGGTTTTTGGCATTTTTTGTGTGTGTGTTTTTTTTACTTCCTTGGAGGGGAGTCTTGAGCCTCTTCTGTGTTATTTCAGATAAAGATTTAGATGGACAGATTCAAATAAACTCTTCTGTGTTATTTCAGATAAAGATTTAGATGGACAGGTTCAAATAAACCATGAAACAAATCTGTGCCCCGCTCAAAAAATAAAATCCTAATGGTTTTATTGGCTAAAAAGTTACAAGAAAAAAAATTTCAGATTGTTTCTTGCCCCATTGCACTTCATAAATTGCCAATAGTAAAATACTTTTAGTATTTAGAAGGAATATTACTTTGACTGGTGAATTTTTTTATTTTTGTTTTCCCTCCCTCCTCTGAGGACAAAAATCCATAAAACAAGAAATATAATTGGTCTAGCCTAAATATGTTTGTTGTTTTATCAGAATATCTAAATGTGTATTCTGTTTGAATGTTTATAGTTTAAGGTGTTTTCCGTCGCCAGGTTTATGGAATGCCTTATTTTTAGATAGTTTTAGGCTTTAATCTACTAAATATCAACAAAGATCACTCTCTCACTCTAAACCTTTACAATGAACCTATTGGGTTGTAAGAAGTATAAGGCACTTGCTTAATGATGTTAGGCCCATATTGATTTATAAAGAAAACTTTGTCTTCTTGTTCTCACTTTATGAGGGCAGTAAGGTAGCCTAGTGCTTAATACATTCGCTCGTCACGCTGAAGACCCAGGTTCGAATCCCCCACAAAGGTACAGTGTGTGAAACCCGTTTCTGGTGTTCCCCGCTGGGATATTGCTAGGATATTGCTAAAAGCGGCGTAAAAACTATACTCACTCACTCTCATTTTATGTGGAGCAAAGAGTCCTCTGAATTCTTCCTTTTGTGTCTGTTCCAGCTGAGTGAAGTGGGTGAGGGTGAGAAGACACTTTATCAGATACAGACGGACCTCAACTCAAAGTGGGACATGTTCCAGGGTATGTGTTCAGACAGTCTCTGTCACATGCTTTTCCACACAATAAATAAATAAATATTATTTTGCTGCTAAACGAATTTAGGAAAAATCTAAAGAACAATCTAAATGCTGGGCGTTAGCCCGTCTTTATTTCCAAATACATGAACTAGTATTCTGAATGTTGATGTATCTTTGGAAGTAACTATATATCACATTGATCTGATGTGGATGAAATCGCCTACATGGTGTTGGCAGAGTATCTTCCAGGACGATGGTTCAATCCAATCGCTGTTTTGTATTAAAATATGGTACTTGTAGTGGCCCTGCCTTGTAAAGGGAATAAAACATTGAATGATCGACTCAGAGTCTGTAATGCTTGTTCTGTGGAGGTTGTCCATGTCAATCTGTGGCCCAGTGTCTCAGTGACCTGCTACTATATTGCCTGCTTCAGTTTGTCCAAGTAAAGCCACCCATGCAGATCCGGTTTAGAATTGATCTTCAGTAACCCATGCTTGTCGTAAGAGGCGACTAACGGGATCAGGTGGTCAGGCTCACTGACTGGGTTCACACATGTCATCGTATCCCAATTGCGTAGATCGATGTTCATGCTGTTGATCCATAGATTTGAGGCATAAAACTGAACTCAATCAGTCATTCTAAGTAAAACCAGCAAGGGGAGGGAACTCTGCATGAATTGCTTCCTGACCCATGTAAATTTGTTTTGAATTATTTTATGTCTATTTTTAGGTTGCCTGACAACCCCAAGCATTATTCCCACCCTCTGGAAACAACGTATAGACAATATGACTGACTACTTGAAGCGTAAAGAGCAACGGATGACAGGGGACAAAGAAGGGGGAGATAACTCCAACAAAGACTCTCCTCCAGAAAAAGTTACAAAAAACTCATGATATTGACTACCGTGTGTATAATAAGCAGACATATTCATTTAATAAATAATTGTAACAATGTACTGTCTTATTTTCTTTATTTTCTGCCAGTTTTAAGGTGGAACTGGTACAATGAAAAATATCATTAAATGTTCGTGTAGATTTGTAACACTGCTATTTCATGCAGCTTGCTTAGCACTGGTCTGGAAACATGTTTTACAGTTTTTACCGAATCAAGTGACCAGTATCAGTAGCATCCATAATTACATTGTAAATAACATTGAGACACATCTGAAGTTTGAAACATTACAACAAAATTAATGTCTCTGGTCCTGTTAATATTTTGCAAACACCAGTTTTACTTCACAAACCAAACATGGCACTAATTGGGTTTCTATTCAGCCAGCAGTTAGTGGGTACCCAGAGGGATGTAATTATAATTGTCATATTTGCTTGATACACAGAACAATGTCAGTATATAATCATTTCAATCATCATTACTTTGTGAAAGTAGACACAATAGCTGTCTATAGTAAACTGTCATAGCAATAAAAAAAATAATTAAATTTTTGTATTAAAGTTTTGATTTCCAAGAGATACATGTTACATATAACAAGCAATTTGTAGTCATAGCAATATTGGCTTAGATTCTAACCCATGGTCAAGCAAATTCAAGTATTGTGATCCTTGTCCAGAGTTATATGTGACAGTTGAAGGGTCAACAGTAACTGAGGCTGACATGCCCATACAAGTCCACTCCAGAAAGACAGCTCCGTTCTCAGAATCTGAACCTACTCTCTGTGCCTCGGTTCAAACTGCAAACTTTTGAAGGAAATCCTTTGCCTGCTCTGCCCCTCTACTCTGGAACTCTCTCCCTATCACCATTAAATCAGCAGTTGACTTTAATTCCTTCAAACGACTTCTCAAGACTCATCTGTTTTCACTGCATTATGACTAGCTACTAGTCCCTCATTGTATATATGTATACAATCTACTAGTCCCTCATTGTATATATGTATATTATCCACCCACTTTGTTAGCGCTTTGAGCATGGGCCTTGTGCATGGAAAAGGCGCATTATAAGTTCACATTTATTATATTATTATTATTATATTACAAGTGAATAACATGTGGGTTAACAATAATACTAGTAAGCAATAATGTAGCATTATATTGGACAAAGAACTCGGGTGATATAGCCTTCCTTGACAGTTGTATAAAGATCTACAGCAGAATATCAGGAATAGTTGGAATTGGCTAAGGGTATAGGAGGGTCATAATTGGAGGTATGTTGTTTATGCAATAAGAAAACGTGCAGAAAGTGGCACCAACGTGACAGTAGGCATGTCTTCAGGCTTAGTTCTGTAGACTGGTGTTCATACTATCAACCACTAGTTCATCTGTTCTCCAGGCACTACTGGATGTTCTGCTGCATCAGGTACCAAATGAACATATTGTATCTGAGGTGTAATGTGGTTTAACACAGAACTTAAGATTATTGGGAGGTTTATGCACTATAGCATGTGTTTGGGGTTTTGTTGTGTTTTGTATGTGTGTGTGTGTGAGAGAGAGAGAGAGAGAGTTATGTATCTCCTTTATGGCAGTTTTTTAATGCTAGACCCCTGAGACACTGGTGCAGTTAAACATTGTTGGCCATTAATACTCAACATATGGATTTGGACCTGACCAATCCTTTTTCTATTTCTCCTCTCCCTTTAAATGCTCAGCATCAGGCAGGGTTACAGCAAGTACCTTCTTTGAACAATTTTCGGTTTGAGACATCTGGGATTGAACCATGAACTTTCCACGCCCTATCCACGTAACCAGTAGTTAGCAAGTTCAACATGAATACTTTGTTACCTGTTGATTCCCAAGTTGAAACTTCAAGTTAACCAGGTAAAAATTATTATTATGAAAGGGTGAGTGAGTGAGTATGGTTTTACACTGCTTTTATCAATATTCCAGCAACATCACAGTGGGGACACCAGAAATGGGCTTCACATGTACCCATGTGGGGAATCAAACCCTTGCCTTCAGCGTGACAAGCGAACACTTTAACCACAAGGCTACCCCACTGCCCCATATTATAAAAGAACCTGATGTGAAACTAACAGACAACAACTGTATGTGATATATTAACAATAGAGTTCTAACATTAACTAAGCTTACAAATCACTATGAAGGTACAAACAGCAGTACAGCAGTGGCAGTACAAACTAGAGCGGCAGTACAAACTAGAGTGGCAGTACAAACTAGAGCGGCAGTACAAACTATAGTGGCAATACAAACTATAGCAGCAGTACAAACTAGAGTGGCAGTACAAACTAGAGAGGCAGTACAAACTAGAGTGGCAGTACAAACTAGAGTGGGCAGTACAAACTAGAGCGGCAGTACAAACTAGAGCTGACAGTACAAACTAGAGTGGCAGTACAAACTAGAGTGGCAGTACAAACTAGAGTGGCAGTACAAACTAGAGTGGCAGTACAAACTAGAGTGGCAGTACAAACTAGAGTGGCAGTACAAACTAGAGTGGCAGTACAAACTAGAGCGGCAGTACAAACTAGAGCGGCAGTACAAACTAGAGCAGTACAAACTAGAGCGGCAGTACAAACTAGAGTGGCAGTACAAACTAGAGAGTGGCAGTACAAAGTAGTACAAACTAGAGCCGGCAGTACAAACTAGAGCAGCAGTACAAACTAGAGTGGGCAGTACAAACTAGAGCGGCAGTACAAACTAGAGTGGCAGTACAAACTAGAGCGGCAGTACAAACTAGAGTGACAGTACAAACTAGAGTGGCAGTACAAACTAGAGTGGCAGTACAAACTAGAGCTGACAGTACAAACTAGAGTGGCAGTACAAACTAGCAGTACAAACTGGCAGTACAAACTAGACAGGCAGTACAAACTAGAGTGGCAGTACAAACTAGAGTGGCAGTACAAACTAGAGAGGCAGTACAAGTACAAACTAGAGTACAAACTGGCAGTACAAACTAGAGTGGCAGTACAAACTAGACAGTACAAACCAGAGCTGGCAGTACAAACTAGGCGGCAGTACAAAACTAGAGGCAGTACAAACTAGAGCGGCAGTACAAACTAGAGCGGCAGTACAAACTAGGAGTGGCAGTACAAACTAGAGGCGGCAGTACAAACTAGAGTGGCAGTACAAACTAGAGCGGCAGTACAAACTAGAACAGTACAAACTAGAGCGACAGTACAAACTAGAGTGGCAGTACAAAAACTAGGTGGCAGTACAAAACTAGAGCGGCAGTACAAACTAGAGTGACAGGTACAAACTAGAGTAGGCAGTACAAACTAGAGCGGCAGTACAAACTAGCAGTACAAACTAGAGCGGCAGTACAAACTAGAGTGGCAGTACAAACTAGAGCTGGCAGTACAAACTAGAGCGGCAGTACAAACTAGAGTGGCAGTACAAACTAGAGCGGCAGTACAAACTAGAGAGGCAGTACAAACTAGAGCGGCAGTACAAACTAGAGTGACAGTACAAACTAGAGTGGCAGTACAAACTAGAGTGGCAGTACAAACTAGAGCGGCAGTACAAACTAGAGAGACAGTGGCAGTACAAACTAGAGTGGCAGTACAAACTAGAGCGGCAGTACAAACTAGAGCGGCAGTACAAACTAGAGTGGCAGTACAAACTAGAGTGGCAGTACAAACTAGAGACAGTACAAACTAGAGTGGCAGTACAAACTAGAGCGGCAGTACAAACTAGAGCGGCAGTACAAACTAGAGCGGCAGTACAAACTAGAGCGACAGTACAAACTAGAGTGGCAGTACAAACTAGAGCGGCAGTACAAACTAGAGTGGCAGTACAAACTAGAGCGGCAGTACAAACTAGAGCGGCAGTACAAACTAGAGCGGCAGTACAAACTAGAGCGGCAGTACAAACTAGAGCGGCAGTACAAACTAGAGGGGCAGTACAAACTAGAGCTAGAGTGGCAGTACAAACTAGAGCGGCAGTACAAACTAGAGCGGCAGTACAAACTAGAGTGGCAGTACAAACTAGAGCGGCAGTACAAACTAGAGTGGCAGTACAAACTAGAGCGGCAGTACAAACTAGAGCGGCAGTACAAACTAGAGCGGCAGTACAAACTAGAGCGGCAGTACAAACTAGAGCGGCAGTACAAACTAGAGGGGCAGTACAAACTAGAGCGGCAGTACAAACTAGAGTGGTAGTACAAACTAGAGCGGTAGTACAAACTAGAGCGGCAGTACAAACTAGAGCGGCAGTACAAACTAGAGCGGCAGTACAAACTAGAGCGGCAGTACAAACTAGAGCGGCAGTACAAACTAGAGCGGCAGTACAAACTAGAGCGGCAGTACAAACTAGAGCGGCAGTACAAACTAGAGTGGCAGTACAAACTAGAGCGGCAGTACAAACTAGAGTGGCAGTACAAACTAGAGTGGCAGTACAAACTAGAGTAGCAGTACAAATCCAATGAGTGAGTAGTGAGTATGGTTTTACGCCCCTATTCCAGCAATATCATGGCGGGGACGCCAGAAATGGGCTTCACACAATGTGTCCATGCAGGGAATCGAACCTGGATCTTCTGTGTGATAAGCGAACGCTTTAACCACTAGGCTACCCCACCGCCCCTACAAATTCAATGGCAGTATAAAGCAAATGCAGTGATTAAAGCAACAAAGACAGAGTTTGATAATTAGGCTGAGTAGGAATCATCCCACACAATGTTGGTCCTTTTGTAACCTGTGATATTATGTGAGAGGCAAGCGTTAAGTTCCGAACAAAATGACTTCAGAAGACTGTCCAACTCTCTGAGTCAGTATAGAATGGAAAGACCCATAGGCTTATAGTACAATGTAGTAGCTTCCAGAACTCGTCTAAATATTCCACAGACCCGAGAAGGTCCGGGTTAGAATGAATTTTCAGTAACCCATGCTTGTCGTAAGAGGCGACTAACGGGATCGGGTGGTCAGCCTCGCTGACTTGGTTGACACAGGTCATTGGTTCCCAATTGCGCAGATCGATGCTCATGCTGTTGATCACTGGATTGTCTGGTCCAGACTCGATTATTTACAGACCGCTGCCATATAGCTGGAATATTTCTGAGTGCGGCGTAAAACTAAACTCACTCACTCACTAAATATTCCACACCACTGCCCCAACTAAATGTCAACAGGTACGATTTATTACACTTAGAACATTGTTACCCAATGAATAACGCACACATACGCAATATGTCTGAGGTAATAGAGGTCCGTATGTTTTGTGCTTGTTGTTTCAGCAGGGTCCCAGCTATATGAAAGGCATGCAAATAATTAGACCACACAGTCTAGTGGTTGATATTGTGATTCCCACTGTCGGATTAAACTTTAACACTCAATCAAGTCACAGGCCAACCACAGGCCAACCTACCCGTGAAGATCCGAGTAAGAACTGGTCTTCAGCAACCCATATTTGTCCTAAGAGGCGACTAACGGGATCGGGTGGTAAGACTCGCCGACATTGTTGGCACATGTCATCGTATCCCAACTTAGTAGATCGATGATCATACTTTTAATCACTGGATTGTCTGGTCCAGACTATTTACAGACCGCCGTCATATAGCTGGAATATTGCTGAGTGCGGCGTTACACAACAAACAAACAAAAATAAAACACAGGCCTCCTCAGGACCAGTGGAGGTTGCAGGGTACCCAGAATCTGTCCCTGCTAACAAGCCATAACTATGTTCTCCAAAGCAACCTTTGCCGCAAAAACAGTCGTAAGTCTATGTTAAAGTATGAGAGTTACAGCCATCTTAGCGCTACGACTGTCAAAAGTCTCCGTTAAAGTATGGGAATAACGGTCACCTTAGGTTCGTGGAACGAACCCCATATTTGAGTCAAAGGGTGGTTTGAACATTATTTCAGTATAATACAACGGCTGTCAGTCCAAAGTGGGATAAAAAAAACATCGCTAATCATATATTTTGAAAAACCAACGAAAACCAGCATAGTGTTGACAAACCACATAGCATGAGTCTAGGAGCCAATGACTTCCTAACATTAACACACAAGAGTGAGTGAGTGAGTTTAGATTTACGCCGCACTCAGCAATATTCCAGCTATATGGCGGCGGTCTGTAGATAATCAAGTCTGGACCAGACAATCCAGTGATCAACAGCATGAGTAATCGCGCTACGCAACTGGGATACGATGACATTTGTCAACCAAGTCAGCGAGCCTAACGCCGTTATCAAGCAAGTGATGCGCAACATTATGCACAAGACTGACTGACTGACTGAGTTTGGTTTTACGCCGCTTTTAGCAATATTCCAGCAACATCGCGGCGGGGAACACCAGAAATGGGCTTCACACATTGTACCCATGTGGGGATTCGAACCCGGGTCTTCGGCGTGACGAGCCAACGCTTTAACCACTAGGCTACCCCACCGCCCTTATGCACAAGAACACTAGCCTTGCTCCAAGACTGTACTGAGTGCTAAGCCCATGCATGTATAGTAATTCTATCCTTTAAAAAGACAAGTCTCTAAGACCAAAATCTGTTATTTATTAAGTTTGTAGAAATTATCATTAAATTTTAAACTATTAATTATTACCTTAGAGACGTGTGCAAGTCTAGGAGATTATATACATAGGATAGAAGGATATTCAAGTTTATACACTTGAAAAGGTCGATGTTATGTGTGTTGATATTATTGAAGAATCTGTGAACAAAATGCACGCATACAAGTATTTTATAATGACTGTGAGTCAAACGGTAACCCCGCCAGTGATGCTTGGTGTGAGTATTTTCACATTGCATTGATCAGCGGGCGGCAAGATGACCCACTTGGAAACTTTTGCTCAGTTAGATTTACGTTCTGTAAGTAAACCAAAGTAGATCGACGCCAGTCGCCTCTAGCCCCCCATCAACACCTCTTTAACTCCCTTGGGCAAGTGAGAATACGTAAGATCGCCACCGTGCATGGCCCAAGTCATAATGAAAACTGCTGACCGCCCGTCAAGAAAGACAATAGTCATTATCGACCTGATAATGTGGGTAGCGAGCGATCAGGTCTGCTCCACCGAAGCCTGCTGGTGCCAGCGCGAGTTAGCCTGATGCGTCTGGGTCCCGATGTTTTCTGACAGGTTGGGTCTCGAAACGCGTTAGACTCGCCACTACTAATTAATGAAACCCAGCCGGCCAGACACTCGGCCACACAGATTTAACACCCTCACCCTGACCAGCGTGGACTCTACATCACCACGCCAGTGGTCACCGTGCGACCTGTGTTTGCACATATTGCCGCCATGTGGCTCAAGTCGGTAATTATCTATACCAGCGGTAATCATAATTATACATGGCCCTGGTGCCATGTTGGCAAATATACGCAGATCAGGAAACCAGCGGTTAGTTCCTTTTTATGATGAGTAAATATCCCGGAGTCTCTGTAAATGTTGTTTCACGTGGGTATGTATGTAAAGTAAGCGTTTTCAATCCAGTTCATCCCGAAATGTTCATTCGGTGGAGATTTGAATATTTGAAGGCGGTTATACATAGATATCAGTGAGTTTAACGCCGGAATGAACATTATTTTATTTATAGTAGTTTGAGAGAGGAAAGCTCGATCTACTGCAGGTCATTGGGGGTTATGTATGATGCGAGAGGGGTTAGGGAGTTAAGGACAGTTGCTACCTGAAGATTTTCAAATCTAACCTGAAGACCTTGTTAAGAAAACAAAGCAGGGGCGGATCCAGGAACCCCTGAACCCCCTTGGCTCCGCCAACACCCCCAATTTCAATATGGTCTTAAGTCATTTTCAAAAGGGGGTTCGAACCCCTGACACACACACACACACACACACACACACACACACACACACACACACACACACACACACACACACACACACACACGCACGCACGCACGCACACACACACACACACACACACACACACACACACACACCTGGATCCGCCACTATGCATTCATTCTCAGGTTGTTCGGAGCACTGCTTTTCACTGGAACTGGTGCTATATAAATCTTTTGATGATGATGATGATGATGATGGTGATGATGAGGGCCGACGGGTTAACCCCGTTGTGAAAGCGTTCGTTAGTCACGCCGAAGTCTGATGTTTGATTTCCTACATGGATACAGTGTGTGAAGCCCCTTCCTGGTGTCTGTGGCTGGAATATTGCTAAAAGCGGCATAAAACCCACCTCACTCACTCATCGATCTTAAATGTTGCAACACGTGTATGTACGTACGTATTGGAATTCAAGCAAGTCCATGAAACCCCAATACACGTATTTGTATGTCGGTCTTCTTTGAAAAATAGTACAAGAGCAAACGCCACAGAAAGTCATGTTGTTTCTGTGAATTCAGTTATATCCCTACACTAACATTTTGTAAAAGAAATAAAGTTTTCTTTCAAAACATATTTATCTACAAAATGAAAAATGGCATCCAAATTTGTATGATTAATTTAAGAGAAATCTAGACAAAGCAAATCATCCCATACTTGAGCTGGATTCGTTTTTGGTATACTCAGGTCGATACGAAAACTCCCAGTAGGTATATGTACCCTACTTAGCTAATCCATGGGTATCACAGAGGAACAGGTGAGGTGACATAGGTAAGATGGTCGGCGACGTCTCAAACCCTTGGAGCAACACCGTCGAGGACTCGGGGCTAGGATATGGATAATAAATACATTTGTTCCACAAATATAACAGAGCAGCAGATTTGACTCATTAAAAGAAGAACTTTAGTTACTATAACAAAAACATCATTTCCTCCTTTCAAAGAAGTTTATGAGACAGACCTTTGCCTCGTTAGAAAAAGAACTTTAGTTACTGTAACAAAAACACCATTCCTTCTTTCAGAGGAGAAGTTTATGAAAAATACCTTTGTCTCTTTAACAGAAGAACTTTAATTACTAAAACAAAAAAATCTTATCTCCATTTCCTCCTTTCAAAGAAGTTGATGAGACAGACCTTTGCCTCATTAGAAAAAGAACTGTAGTTACTGTAACAAAAACACCATTCCTCCTTTCAGAGGAGAAGTTTGTGAGAAATACCTTTGTCTCATTAAAAGAAGAACTTTAATTACTAAAACAAAAAATTCTTATCTCCTTTCAGAGAAATTAATTACAAATACCTTTGCCTCATTAAAAGACATTCAGTTACTAAAACATAAAAATCCTTCCTTCCTTTCAGAGAAGTTTATGAGAAATACGCTTGCCTCATTAAGTGAAGAACTTTAGTTACTAAACCAAAAACATAATTCCTTCCTTTCTGAAATGTATGAGAAATACGTTTTGGCCCATTAAGAGAAGGGCTTGAGTTACCAGAACAAAAATATCTTTTCCTACTTTCAGAGGAAACAAACTTGTGGGTTTAAAAGCACTGACCGAAAAAGTTCTACCCCTCTAATAAAGATCCCAGTATATAAATCTAAACATTGTTGTCTAATACGATTGCTGTCCTTTGTCTCCCTTCTAATATAGTTCCAGTAGATAAATCTAAACATTGTTGTCTAATACGACTGCTGTCCTTTGTCTCCCCTCTAATATAGTTCCAGTAGATAAATCTAAACAGTGTTGTCTAATACGACTGCTGTCCTTTGTCTCTCCTCTAATATAGTTCCAGTAGATAAATCTAAACATTGTTGTCTAATACGACTGCTGTCCTTTGTCTCCCCTCTAATATAGTTCCAGTAGATAAATCTAAACATTGTTGTCTAATACGACTGCTGTCCTTTGTCTCCCCTCTAATATAGTTCCAGTAGATAAATCTAAACAGTGTTGTCTAATACGACTGCTGTCCTTTGTCTCCCCTCTAATATAGTTCCAGTAGATAAATCTAAACATTGTTGTCTAATACGACTGCTGTCCTTTGTCTCCCCTCTAATATAGTTCCAGTAGATAAATCTAAACATTGTTGTCTAATACGACTGCTGTCCTTTGTCTCTCCTCTAATATAGTTCCAGTAGATAAATCTAAACATTGTTGTCTAATACGCAGGCCTACCAAAGAAAACTTTCCCACTGTGCAGAAAAACGCAGAAAAGCCCACATTAAACGTGGAAATAGCAACATAAACACATTACCTCGCTACTGAAACAGTAGAAACAGCAACTTTAAATCGCTAACACTGCATCATAAAACGAGGAGCCCGCAACTTCGATTTTGCGCATGCGCACATGGAAGAGAAAGTCTCGGACAAAGCTTGGACAAATGTTACATTCCTTTTTAAGTATTGACATATTCAATACTTTTTCTACGCGAGGCGATTCCCTCTAATATAGTTCCTGTAGATAAATCTAAACATTGTTGTCTAATACGACTGCTGTCCTTTGTCTCCCTCTAATATAGTTCCAGTAGATAAATCTAAACATTGCTGTCTAATACGACTGCTGTCCTTTGTCTCCCCTCTAATATAGTTCCAGTAGATAAATCTAAACATTGCTGTCTAATACGACTGCTGTCCTTTGTCTCCCCTCTAATATAGTTCCAGTAGATAAATCTAAACATTGTTGTCTAATACGACTGCTGTCCTTTGTCTCCCCTCTAATATAGTTCCAGTAGATAAATCTAAACATTGTTGTCTAATACGACTGCTGTCCTTTGTCTCCCCTCTAATATAGTTCCAGTAGATAAATCTAAACATTGCTATTTAATACGACTGTTATCCTTTGTGCCCGGGTATATTTCAGTATGAAGGAATTAGGCGAGCCATGTGATATCGGAGATAAACTGTATTGTGTTGATGGTCCGTGGCTCTGATTGCAAGTCTTCTGGAAATCTGATCAGTTTCCACCACCCTTGACCACCAGGTCGTCTTGGTGGTCCGAGAGGCGGGACGTGCACGTTACCAGACCCCGAGGTCAGGTCAGGGGTCAGCGGGGTCACGGATGATGCACACCAGCGTTGGTCGTGTTTCATCTGAGGCAGCCCCAACATGGTTTTGTCCTCTCAATTCAATGTGATGGCGGTTATGATAAACGAGCCATTATGAAATTGAGAATGCATTCAAATTACTACTAGCCATTGTTGGAAATGTCCTCTTTCGTAATGAAATGTAGGATTAATAAGACTTCATAGTAGTGTAAAATATCATTACTGTATCATCTGCATCCGAGATTATTGTATCAACTCTAGTTGGACTCGCCTCCAGACGAGTTGAGTTGAGTTGGGTTTTGCGTCACATCGGCATTATTCCAGCCATATAGTGACGAGAACAAGTTTGCATTAATAAACATTGTAAGTACATACTCGGAATGAGTTTTATTTCAAAAACATATATTCATTACATTGTCATTTAAAAGCAGAAAAAGTCATAGCACCAAATTTAAAGGCAGGCAATTTGTTAGTCACATTTCACAGTTACAATTTATGATAGTCACATTTCACAGTTACAATTTATGATAGTCACATTTCACAGTTACAATTTATGATACAGATCAACTTCCCTCAGGTAGTTCACTATCAGATGAGCGCTCACGCGGGAGAACAGATCTTTCAGGTTTCTTGCATCATAATGTGAGTCCCTTGCAGACGATAAGTCCACGCATTCGAGCAGAATATGCTTGATGGTGAAAACCTCATCGCAAGAGACACACATGGGGGTGGGGGTGGGGGTGGGGTGGGGGTGGGGTGGGGTTGGGGTTGGGGGGTGGGGTGTGTGGTCCCGTCCCCATCCGTTTTCATCAGATAGTCATGACTAAACCGACTGTGGCCAATACGACATCGTCGTAAAATTACCTTATCACGTCTTGACTGACAACCCAAGTAGGTATAACCAATTGTTGGTTTCAATTCATACAGTTTATTTCTTCCTACTTGAGTGTCCCATTGTTTTTGCATGAGGTCCCGAGTATAGCTTTTGCCCCCAGACGAATACTCCTTACTCCTTTATCAGTTCTGTTCATAAACTATCTGTCTAGTTATGAATACACGTTTCTTACCAGTACACTTATAGTTCGTGTCGTTAGCGCTCTGTAAATGGCTTGAATACACCTTATCTCGCTGTTAGTAACCCTTTCTAATCGTATATACACCTTGTCTTGTCGTAAGTATAGCGTCTCGTCATTTCATCGTAAGCAAATCACCTTTCGTCGTAAATGCACAATTTCGTCGTAAGTAGAACACTTTTCGTCATAAATTAACGTTTTATCGTAAGCAAAACGTTTTTCTTCGGGAATACACCATTTCATCGTAAGTAGAACACTTTTCGTCGTAAAAACACCGTTACATCGTATATAAGCAAAACACCTTTCGTCGTAAATGCAACATTTCATCGTAAGTAACACAATTTTCGTCGTAAATACACTGACTCGTCGTAAGTAAAACACTTTTCCTCGTAAATATACCGTTTCATCGTAAGCGCACCTCCCATGCTAAGGTCACAATATTTCCTATTATCTGATGTACAGAAATTCGCCTTTTTCGTGTTAAATGAAGACATGAGGTTTAACGTTCCTCAGACCCTACATGTATGTCATATTCTATATCTATTATATTCTATAATTGACGGGACCCGTGAAGATAAGATCCGGGGTAGAATAGGTCTTCAGCAACCCATGCTTGCCACAAAAGGCGACTATGCTTGTCGTAAGAGGCGACTAACGGGATCAGGTGGTCAGGCTCGCTGACTTGGTTGACACATGTCATCAGTTCCCAATTGCGCAGATTGATGCTCATGCTGTTGATCACTGGATTGTCTGGTCCAGACTCGATTATTTACACGACGCCACATAGCTGTAATATTGCTGAGTGCGGCGTAAAACTAAACTCACTCACTCACTATAATTGACGGGCCACTTTTTATTTGGTGATGTTATGCGTGCATATATTAAACATATACATGTATACTGTATTTCCACTTTTATGTGACTATCACTAACCAATTTAAGGAACTTGAAGGTGCTTTCACTCTTTGAAATTAAAGAGCTGTCTTCAGAATAAATAAAAATGATGAGTTTTCGAAAAAGCTCTTTGAACTTACAATCTTGACTCTTACAAAATCCGGAAACGATATGATTTAAAGGTAACAAATAACACAACTTGATATTAATTAAATCTTTTTAATCATGTGAGCACTATATTACCTCCCTTTTTTCATTTCAGACCTATTTGTTGAACTTTACTCACGATTAGAGTTTGGAATTGACATTTTTTGAAAGTTTTGGAGTTTTTTGGCGGCCATCTTGGATTTAGCCTCGTTCTGAGTTTGAGCTAACAAACCGACATGGACATCATACATTTTTGATATGTAGAGACATAAAGGAATATAAAAAAACCCACTAAAACTTTTGGTCCCTCTGAGTGGTACCAATATGTCAGTTTTCAGCTCCTGGCTCCTTGCCTATTTCCTGTTGCACTATTTGCTGTATCTACAGGATTATTATATTTTTCTGCTTTCTTTTAAACTAATGAACACGATTATGGATAGACAACGTCTTTATTGCAATGGACGTTTCGGCGTAGATGCTAACACTGTTATCAAGCAAGTGATACACATTATAGTCAAGGAGAATATGTGAGGTGAAATTGGGTTTAACGTCGTGCTTGAGAATATTTCGCTCATATGACGACGTGCATGCGTGTGTATGTGTATGTGCGGCTGGTTTTATAGTGCTAGCCCACTGGGATACCACGCCGCAGTGAAGCATGAATACCCCACTCAGACACATTATACTGACTCCGAGCCGACCAGTCCTTGTTGTACCCATTAATGCCGAGCGCCAGACAGGGACCAACAAGTACCATATTTTAACGTCTTTTGGTTTGACGCGGTTGGGGATCGAACCCGCGACCTTCCGCTCTCCGGGCGGACGCTCTAACCACTACACCACGGAGGCGGTCGGAGAATATTTACATGAAGGATGTTTGGGTATATTATTGACGAGGTTGATGTACATTGTGGTAAAATTACTAATAGTTGTTGTGATAAGAGTGAGTGAATGAGTTTAGTTTTACGCCCCAATCAGCAATATTCCAGCTATATGGCGGTGGTCTGTAAATAATCGAGTCTGGATCAGACAATCCAGTGATCAACTGCATGAGTAATAGAGAATCTCACCCAAGTGTCTTCTGATATCAATTATATCAACACGAGTTGATAAAGTTACAAATATCCGAGGCTTGCCGAGGATATTTTTACTTTTATCAACGAGTGTTGATATATTTGATATCAGAAGACACGAGGGTGAGATTCTATTTATCATCCAAAATCACTCTTCTCTGAACATGGTACTGCCATTAGACTTGCAGTGCAGCGATGTCATAGCATTGTGACGTCATCAAGTACATGACGTCATAGCATTGTCAGGGCATTGTACAAAATCTACTGTCAAAACGATATCTCCTAGGAGATATCATTTGATCTCACACAAGCGATATCTCCTGTGGAACACAGTTTTGGATGATAAATCGCTCTACACAACTGGGATACGATGACATGTGTCAACCAAGTCAGCGAGCCTGACCACCCGATCCCGTTAGTCGCCTCTTACGACAAGCATGGGTTACTGAAGACCAGTTCTTACTCGGATCTTCACAGGTTGTTGTGATAAGAGATAATGTATATGAAAAATACTAGTATTACACTTTGTCCATATCCATTGTCTATCATGTGCATGTTTAATAGTAATATACACTCGATTCAATGACGTCACATTGACGTCAACTCTCATTAGCGTTTTACAATAACTGTGACTCTGATGGCGGAATCTCGCGTAATTGACTTGGTAGGAATAATCCCTCACAACACTTTTGTACGAACATCTGCATTGAAAGAGATTAATTATCTGTTCTTATGTATCTGATCATTTTCTGCTGAAAGCGGCGTAAAACCATACTCACTCACTCACTGCTGAAAGTCTGTTCAAATAAAATCATGAAAACATGCTGAACATTAAGAGTACATATTTTTCTCACATGTACTTTACGTACGTGTGGGTATCGGCCATACATAAAAAAGGACTATTGAAAACAATATGATTGACTGATAATAAAAATGTAATAGATAAACATCATTCCGTTCCAACATCCCACAAACACCCCACACAAAGAAGCGGTCTCCTAAAGAAACATAAATCGTTCATAATTACGTTATTTAATTGCACAACCCCCTGTTACTGGCGAAACCACGAGGCCAGATTTCAACATGTGTCATGGTAAGCCCAGCTGAGGTCCCACAAAGTGGGACATTAGAAGAAAAACGTATCAGTGCTTAATAGATGTAACAGTTTGTTTCCACAATATCGTCACCATCACACCGAATTATAATAAAGTAATGTAGCGCATGTTTGTGTTGACAATCGCCCGGTCAACAATTAGTGCGATTTGCTCACTCCATGGAACACCTGCTTTCGTCAAAATGTCCTCAAGGTGTTGATCTTTCTATTGTGACGTCACGGCACGGGACATATGGTCCCAGCAGCCCCGCTGATTGGCTGAAGGAGATTATACAACAGATCCAAGGCGTTTCCTTGAATGTTACACATGATCGTTACATAACTAACAAAAGGGTGTAATCTGATGTTATTTGGAAGGGAAGTGATATGATGAGATAAACAGGTGGTCTTTGAAGCACCGCTGAAGCTGGAAAACAGGAAACGGATTGTTGTTTCTTAGTTTGTATGTTGTTTAAGCACTCAACAACATTCCTGCTATATGATGGCATCCTGGGAAAAATCGAGTCTGGACCAGACAAACTAGTGATTGGTATCATGAGCATCAATCTACACATTTGGGATACAGACAGACAGTTTTATTCAGTAAAAGGCCATTGGCCCATAATAGAGACAGGTGCACGGTCACACATCGCATGAATGGTACACACAGAGCTATAAACAAGCTCTACTCTTAATTCTAATTTGTACATTATATAAAAATAGACTAACTTTATTAATCACATCAATATTGGTAGATTGCATAATATTTATAAAGTTGTTTATTGTAGGAGGCTGACTAAAATATTTAACAATATATCTATTTCGAACATCAGAAAAACATTTACAGATGTTCAAAATATGCCACTCATCTTCAACAACATTAATACCTTTTGATTTACAAAATAAACAAAATCTTTCATTAGATCAATGTTTTCCTATCTCCCAGTCTCTATTGCTAAATTAAAGTTTCCACCTCTGGATTTTGAAAGGGCAGATCTCAAATTTAAACAAATGTTACAATTTAAGTATTTTTCTACATATAATAGGGTTTTATACTGACAATAATAAATAGTTTTGTGTGAATTTGGATACATTTGGGATACGATGACATACTTCAATCAAGTCAGTGATTATTCGATCCCGTTAGCAGCCATTTAGGAAAAGCATGGGTTGCTGAACACCAGTTCTAACCAAGATCTACAGCTGTTGTTTACCTAGAGTAACCGTTGTTTCTGAACACACTAGTGAAAACAATCAAGTCACGCTGAAACAGTGACGCAGCAATTATATAGGTGGAATATTACCCTGAGGCCAAAAGCAATAGTCGCTATATTTGTCACATGTAGATCAAAGAGCCGTTTGTGTTTGAGGCCAAAGGAAGGCACCACAACACAACTATGTGAAGAAATACTTTTCAATTACTTATTTCAAACGTCAAACATTTTTCTTAACAACTTTTCGAGAGTTTGAAATATATTTAGTTCTGTTCGTGGGTTAATGTTTTTTAGTTTTCTTATCGTGTGATGTAAGCCAACAATATTTTTTAATTCTTCGTCTATCCATCTGAAATATTGTTAAGGCCTGCGTTAACAAACAAAAACATAGACACAAACAAATAAACAAACAAACCCCTTACTATTTATCTCTACATTATGTTGTAGAGAAAACAAAACAGATTTAGTGGTCTTGCTTGATTGATTAAACCTGTCATTGCTCTGAGAACGCATTGTTAGTTGATACTTGCGAAGGTGAGTGAGTGAGTGAGTTTTACGCCGCATTCAGCAATATTCCAGCTATATGGCGTCGGTCTGTAAATAATCGAGTCTGGACCAGTCAATCCAGTGATCAACAACATGAGCATGGATCTGCGCAATTGGGAACCGATGACATGTGTCAACCAAGTCAGCGAGCCTGACCACCCGATCCCGTTTGTCGCCTCTTACGACAAGCATGGGTTACTGAAGATCATTTCTAACCCGGACTTTCACGGGTATACTTGCGAAGGGTAACAACCACGTCAAGTTTTCTTGATGTTGCACTCGGAATTTTTGTTACAGCAACTAAGGGCGACTATTAAGGGGGAAACAACTATAGCGATAGTGTATTGCGACCAACTATTGCAATACTGTTGCAGTAGTGTTTTATCTCTCCTTGAATTGTCTCATATGAAGTCATTTCCCAAATGAATGTATACTTTAACATACTGTTGCAATAGCGTTTTATCTCTCCTTGAATTGTCTCATATGAAGTCATTTCCCAAATGAATGTATACTTTAACATACTGTTGCAATAGCGTTTTATCTCTCCTTGAATTGTCTCATATGAAGTCATTTCCCAAATGAATGTATACTTTAACATACTGTTGCAATAGCGTTTTATCTCTCCTTGAATTGTCTCATATGAAGTCATTTCCCAAATGAATGTATACTTTAACATACTGTTGCAGTAGTGTTTTACCTCTCCTTGAATTGTCTCATATGAAATCATTTCCCAAATGAATGTATACTTTAACATACTGTTGCAGTAGTGTTTTACCTCTCCTTGAATTGTCTCATATGAAGTCATTTCCCAAATGAATGTATACTTTAACATACTGTTGCAGTAGTGTTTTATCTCTCCTTGAATTGTCTCATATAAGTCATTTCCCAAATGAATGTATACTTTAACATACTGTTGCAGTAGTGTTTTATCTCTCCTTGAATTGTCTCATATGAAGTCATTTCCCAAATGAATGTATACTTTAACATACTGTTGCAGTAGTGTTTTATCTCTCCTTGAATTGTCTCATATGCAGTCATTTCCCAAATGAATGTATACTTTAACATACTGTTGCAGTAGTGTTTTACCTCTCCTTGAATTGTCTCATATGAAGTCATTTCCCAAATGAATGTATACTTTAACATACTGTTGCAGTAGTGTTTTACCTCTCCTTGAATTGTCTCATATGAAGTCATTTCCCAAATGAATGTATACTTTAACATACTGTTGCAGTAGTGTTTTCTCTCCTTGAATTGTCTCATTTGAAGTCATTTCCCAAATGAATGTATACTTTAACATACTGTTGCAGTAGTGTTTTATCTCTCCTTGAATTGTCTCATATGAAGTCATTTCCCAAATGAATGTATACTTTAACATACTGTTGCAGTAGTGTTTTATCTCTCCTTGAATTGTCTCATATGCAGTCATTTCCCAAATGAATGTATACTTTAACATACTGTTGCAGTAGTGTTTTACCTCTCCTTAAATTGTCTCATATGAAGTCATTTACCAAATGAATGTATACTTTAACATACTGTTGCAGTAGTGTTTTATCTCTGCTTGAATTGTCTCATATGAAGTCATTTCCCAAATGAATGTATACTTTAACATACTGTTGCAGTAGTGTTTTATCTCTGCTTGAATTGTCTCATATGAAGTCATTTACCAAATGAATGTATACTTTAACATACTGTTGCAGTAGTGTTTTATCTCTCCTTGAATTGTCTCATATGAAGTCATTTCCCAAATGAATGTATACTTTAACATACTGTTGCAGTAGTGTTTTACCTCTCCTTGAATTGTCTCATATGAAGTCATTTCCCAAATGAATGTATACTTTAACATACTGTTGCAGTAGTGTTTTACCTCTCCTTGAATTGTCTCATATGAAGTCATTTCCCAAATGAATGTATACTTTAACATACTGTTGCAGTAGTGTTTTACCTCTCCTTGAATTGTCTCATATGAAGTCATTTCCCAAATGAATGTATACTTTAACATACTGTTGCAGTAGTGTTTTACCTCTCCTTGAATTGTCTCATATGAAGTCATTTCCCAAATGAATGTATACTTTAACATACTGTTGCAGTAGTGTTTTACCTCTCCTTGAATTGTCTCATATGCAGTCATTTCCCAAATGAATGTATACTTTAACATACTGTTGCTCTCTCCTTGAATTGTCTCATATTTCCCAAATGAAGTCATTTCCCCAAATGAATGTATACTTTAACATACTGTTGCAGTAGTGTTTTACCTCTCCTTGAATTGTCTCATATGAAGTCATTTCCCAAATGAATGTATACTTTAACATACTGTTGCAGTAGTGTTTGACCTCTCCTTGAATTGTCTCATATGAAGTCATTTCCCAAATGAATGTATACTTTAACATACTGTTGCAGTAGTGTTTTACCTCTCCTTGAATTGTCTCATATGAAGTCATTTCCCAAATGAATGTATACTTTAACATACTGTTGCAGTAGTGTTTTACCTCTCCTTGAATTGTCTCATATGAAGTCATTTCCCAAATGAATGTATACTTTAACATACTGTTGCAGTAGTGTTTTACCTCTCCTTGAATTGTCTCATATGAAGTCATTTCCCAAATGAATGTATACTTTAACATACTGTTGCAGTAGTGTTTTACCTCTCCTTGAATTGTCTCATATGAAGTCATTTCCCAAATGAATGTATACTTTAACATACTGTTGCAGTAGTGTTTTACCTCTCCTTGAATTGTCTCATATGAAGTCATTTCCCAAATGAATGTATACTTTAACATACTGTTGCAGTAGTGTTTTACCTCTCCTTGAATTGTCTCATATGAAGTCATTTCCCAAATGAATGTATACTTTAACATACTGTTGCAGTAGTGTTTTACCTCTCCTTGAATTGTCTCATATGCAGTCATTTCCCAAATGAATGTATACTTTTAACATACTGTTGCAGTAGTGTTTTACCTCTCCTTGAATTGTCTCATATGAAGTCATTTCCCAAATGAATGTATACTTTAACATACTGTTGCAGTAGTGTTTTACCTCTCCTTGAATTGTCTCATATGAAGTCATTTCCCAAATGAATGTATACTTTAACATACTGTTGCAGTAGTGTTTTACCTCTCCTTGAATTGTCTCATATGAAGTCATTTCCCAAATGAATGTATACTTTAACATACTGTTGCAGTAGTGTTTTACCTCTCCTTGAATTGTCTCATATGAAGTCATTTCCCAAATGAATGTATACTTTAACATACTGTTGCAGTAGTGTTTTACCTCTCCTTGAATTGTCTCATATGAAGTCATTTCCCAAATGAATGTATACTTTAACATACTGTTGCAGTAGTGTTTTGACCTCTCCTTGAATTGTCTCATATGAAGTCATTTCCCAAATGAATGTATACTTTAACATACTGTTGCAGTAGTGTTTTACCTCTCCTTGAATTGTCTCATATGAAGTCATTTCCCAAATGAATGTATGCTTTAACATACTGTTGCAGAAGTGTTTCTCCTCTATGAATTGTCTCATGAAGTCATTTCCCAAATGAATGTATACTTTAACATACTGTTGCAGTAGTGTTTTACCTCTCCTTGAATTGTCTCATATGAAGTCATTTCCCAAATGAATGTATACTTTAACATACTGTTGCAGTAGTGTTTTACCTCTCCTTGAATTGTCTCATATGAAGTCATTTCCCAAATGAATGTTTAGTTTATATGAAATAAAAACAAGCTGAAGTAGTTTCAGTCTCTATCAATAACTGACAAGAAACTTGAAACCCAAGTCAAGTAAATGAAGCTGCACGCAAGTCTGCACCCAAACATCCTGTATTTTGCGCTGCGCATTTATCAAGGGATGCCAATTACTAAACTATCGATAGTCACACGTACTATCGATGCATCGATAGCTTTTCGTTTCTACCATCGATTAATTGGTATCGGAGACTCAGCACTTGCAATCCATCGATAGTTCGAAGCATCGTTACAGCCCTTGAAGCTACTGAACTATACTTCGATTGGCGGTTTTCTAGAGCTAACACTTTGATATGCCATGCCGCAGCTGTAGTGATACTACACTCAGTATATTGACTACGAGGTGACCAGTCCTTGTATATATGACCCTTGAGACGGGAACCAGGTAGGGAAACAACAAGTTCCATTATGTAACGGCTTCTGATTTGACGTGTCGGGATCGAACCACCAACCTCAAGCTCCCCGGGCTGACGCCGTGTCCAGTAGACCACGACGCTGTATTTATATGCTTGGAGTGTGTACAGTATCACGTTATCAATATTCCATCAAGTTGATGGCGGTAGACAGGATATCACACATTGTACCCACGTGGAGAATCGAACCCGTGACCGCGTGGTGATCAGCGTACGCTTTGTCATATGAGCAACCCGACATCTCTTTCATATGGGGGCGGTGGGGTAGCCTAGTGGTTAAAGCGTTCGCTCGTCACGCCGAAGACACGGGTTCGATTCCCCATATGGGTACAATGTGTGAAGCCCATTTCTGGTGTCCCCCGCCGTGATATTGCTTGAATATTGTAAAAGCGGCGTAAAACCAAACTCACTCATTCACTCACTTGAAGATTTGCTTAGAAATAAACTCAAAAGAAAAGTAAAGTTACCTCGATGATATGAATATATCTGAAAATTGTATGATAATCATGATAGTGTTCATAATTTTGGTAAAGAACACAAAATGAGTTACACAGAATTTAAAATAGAAATTATGGCTTATTTCAAATAATATTTGATACATTTGCACAAATCTTTGTCTAATTTTAAGTGTAGTAGAATTTAAATATTGAAATATATACATGTATGTTATTTGTTTGTATAATATGATAACATCCTAAATAAACCGGTAGCCAGAATAACTTCGATTATAAATTCGGCCCTCATCTTTTTTAGTTGAACGAACGTCTCATAATGCTCTGCTCTATTTCCACTGCCACATGTTTCTGCATCTATACAAAATCTGTTTCTGTACATGTGTCTGAAAGAAGGCTGCAAAATGAAATTGGTCATTTTTTCCCCCTTATTTTTGTTGAACACGGATTCGCTGTTTCACTTTGATTTCAGAAGTGAATTTCAACCGTCAAAATAAGTATAAATTAAAACACGGCTTGAAGATAGCATCTTGAAAACAAAAATACAAACATTTAAAAGCCTTTGTGTGATGATCATATCACAACGTCGTGTTGCAGAGTTGCTGAGTTGTTGAGTTGAGTAAAGTACGGTTTATCAAAAGGGACAAATGAGAAATTATATAAAAACATATTTTTTTAAGAAATGCACTTTGTGTATAGGCAGTTCGCTTTTGAACTCTTTCACCGTCCTGGGTTCAAACATTAAAAGGTACTTTATTTCCGTTTATATGGATACGTGGCCATTGAAACTTAACTCTGCCTTCAGCCGTAAACTGACTCGCGAAATCAATATGGCGAACTAAGGATTTACGTCATGACAATTCACGAGTAAATTTTTTAAGCACAAATGCATGCGTTCAAATCATTGATTTTAACACCGTAATTCAATGTGCATTCACACACGCGGTATCTAACGCCAGTTGTGCGCGCAGGTAAGTTACCTGTCGTTTCTGCACTAAAATACAGGTGGAACGAATGAGGCAGTATTCACCTCGATTCTGATGCGAAAACCCTACCCGTGAATGTCAGGTCGCTGTGTTCAACGTTGTTTGAATGGAGATCGCGAACGTAACAGACGCTGAAGTCGCGTGCCGACCATTTTTCATAACGTGATCTGGACACCCGTTCATCCGCGCGATGGAGAATGTGGATAATTTCACATCAATTTCTGAATGCCCTTTAAAAATACCCAGATCGAAAAGAGCTTACGGGATTGTAAAATGAGTTATTAAGAGCAGGCCCGGCGCAGGCAAGCAGTGTCGTCTGCCTACGTCACGTGCGCACGTGCATGCCTATCTCACCTGTATAGCCATTTTCTGGAAAGGTTTCGCGGTGTTAAGGCCGACAGAAAATGGCACCACGCTTCTCACAATGAGAGTTGGTTTAATTGACCTTGAAATTAAAACGTGAGAAAAGTATTTCAACGAAGAAAATTATCATTGGATAATTGGCGAAATAATTATCTTGTTGGAGGTTATTTTTGGTTATCGGCCCGTACAATCACGCCAACAGAAGCAATAACATACAAAGGGGGATAACTCTGACACTCGACGCATGGTCATTTGGCCTGCTTGATTGGTTCCACTCTGTTAAAAGGCATTCACGTTGTGCGAAGGGTTGTTCCCTAGATCTGTCCGATTTCCATGCCTGAGTTAACAGGGTCTGTGATTGAAGATAAAATCCAGATCGCCAGGAGTCACGCTCATAGCATGGCAACACGGCACGCGCCGGCCGATGACGATTATCTTTAGCAAGATAAATCCTTAAATGACTTTAAGCAGGTAAAGTGGCTGCAGACAAAACAATTCTCGTCTGCTGTCAGATGTCAGCTAGACATGCAGCTTTAATACATGCAGGTGAATACCCCTTTCAACCAGGACAGACAGATCGAGTCGTTTCGGGGAGATGATTAAGATTTAAGACTGTTTGATGGGTCTATCCTGCAGGAATTGACACATTTATTAATGTTCCACCGTTTCAATGGCTTTGTGCAGCGTTCGGTGCTGTAGACCTTCAAATGGCATACAACTCCGATGTGAAACATATTTGCCAAAGTTCAAGTGGTAAGGTTCCGCTGGATGAAGTCGGGAAGAATGCTATTGCTGTCAAATGAAAGAGTGCGAGAATTAGCACAGTCTACAGCACAACTGATTCAACGTGGACTCCACGAGCTGCCTTCACGAATTGTACCCATTCAGCAAGGTCTGAATACCCGGGGGTATTTGGGTGCAGAAGCCCCAAGTGACAAGGAGACGTGATAAAGGAAGTGGTGCACGTTGTCACGGAAGACGTTCACTATGCAGCTGCGTCAACGCGGGTGTGACGTTACAGGAAACGTCAAGAACAAGGGCTTGGTAGTTTATAGAAGGGGTCAGGGGTCAGATTGGTCTCTGAAATGTATCATATCTTGTAATGACCTATAGCAACTGAGATGTATTATATCTTATAATGACCTGTAGCAACTGAGATGTATTATATCTTATAATGATCTGTAGCACCTGAGATGTATTATATATTATAATGACATATAGCAACTGAGATGTATTATATCTTATAATGACCTGTAGCACCTGAGATGTATTATACCTTATAATGACCTGTAGCACCTGAGATGTATTATATCTTATAATGACATATAGCAACTGAGATGTATTATATCTTATAATAACCTGTAGCAACTGAGATGTATTATATCTTATAATGACATATAGCAACTGAGATGTATTATACCTTATAATAACCTGTAGCAACTGGGATGTTTTATATCTTATAATGACATATAGCAACTGAACTGTATTATATCTTATAATGGCCTATAGCAACTGAGATGTATTATATCTTATTATGACATATAGCAACTGAGATGTATTATATCTTATAATGACCTGTAGCAACTGAGATGTATTATATCTTATAATGACCTGTAGCAACTGAACTGTATTATATATTATAATGACCTGTAGCACCTGAGATGTATTATATCTCATAATTACCTGTAGCACCTGAGATGTATTATATCTTATAATGACATATAGCAACTGAGATGTATTATATCTTATAATGACATATAGCACCTGAGATGTATTATATCTTATAATGACCTGTAGCACCTGAGATGTATTATATCTTGTAATGACCTGTGGCAACTGAGATGTATTATATCTTATAATGGCCTATAGCAACTGAGATGTATTATATCTTATTATGACATATAGCAACTGAGATGTATTATATCTTATAACGACCTGTAGCACCTGAGATGTATTATATCTTATAATGACCTGTAGCACCTGAGATGTATTATATCTTATAATGACATATAGCAACTGAACTGTATTATATCTTATAATGACCTGTGGCAACTGAGATGTATTATATCTTATTATGACATATAGCAACTGAGATGTATTATATCTTACATTGACCTGTAGCACCTGAGATGTGTTATATCTTATAATGACCTGTAGCACCTGAGATGTATTATATCTTATAATTACCTGTAGCACCTGAGATGTATTATATATTATAATGGCCTGTAGCACCTGAGCTTTATTATATCTTATAATGACCTGTAGCACCTGAGATGTATTATATCTTATAATGACCTGTAGCACCTGAGCTTTATTATATCTTATAATGACCTGTAGCACCCGAGATGTGTTATATCTTATAATGACCTGTAGCACCTGAGATGTATTATATATTATAATGGCCTGTAGCACCTGAGCTTTATTATATCTTATAATGACCTATAGCAACTGAGCTGTATTATATCTTATAATGACCTACAGCAACTGAGCTGTATTATAATGACCTATAACAACTGAGCTGTATTATATCCTATAATGACCTATAGCAACTGAGCTGTATTATATATTATGACCTACAGCAACTGAGCTGTATCATATCTTATAATAACCTACAGCAACTGAGCTGTATTATATATTATAATGACCTACAACAACTGAGCTGTATTATATATTATAATGACCTACAGCAACTGAGCTGTATCATATCTTATAATAACGTATAACAACTGAGCTGTCTTATATCTTATAATGACCTACAACAACTGAGATGTATTATATCTTATAATGACCTGGGCGGTGGGGTAGCCTAGTGGTTAAAGCGTTCGCTCGTCACGCCGAAGACCCGGGTTCGATTCCCCACATGGGCACAATGTGTGAAGCCCATTTCTGGTGTCCCCCGCCGTGATATTGCTGGAATATTGCTAAAAGCGGCGTAAAACTAAACTCACTCACTCACTATAATGACCTGCATCACCTGTCCAGTTCAAGACGAATCCAAAGCCAAAACTCTTTATATTTGAAAAAATATAAGTTTTAGAAAATAAATAGTTGTTATACATTTCTGAAGACCCAAATTTATGTATGTCGTATTTTACGACCACTGTTCAACCAAATTATGTAACTGTTGTATATGAATTGTATATGAATAACGCATGAGTGTATGCGTGTGTGTGTGTGCGCGTGTGAGTGAGTGAGTGTGCGTGTGTGTGTTGTGTGCGTGCGTAATGGAGTTACATGTATTTCTATGAATACATTTTTGAATACTATATATAAAAGTGCAGTACTTTTGTTATGCCGGAAAGGTCACTCATGGCATATTCAAACAACCGAAACGACAGTTCTTATGCCTCCATGAGACAAATCATTAACACAAGATTCACACGCTCATATGCATTTGCTGAGGGTTTTCTTTCATTCGGAAGGAAGTAGCTTCAAATGTAACAATATCACGCCCAGAGCACCCAGAACGTTCTCTGGACCATTTCATCTTTTTTTTAATAATCGTTGGATAAATGGTGTTTTCGTGAAGCTGGGGACACTCTCTTTGTGATAGCTTCAATTATTGCGCTGGGGTGGCCCAATGGTTACAGTATTCGCTCGCTCCACAGAAAGTACGGGTTCGATTCCCCACATGGGTACACTGTGTGAAGCCCATATCTGGTGCCCCCCCGCCGATATTGCTGGGATATTGCTAAAACGACTTTAAACTCATTTACTATAGCAACTCCTCCAAAGAGATCTGAGTGTTACACATGTGTTGATTCCGGTTCTTCAAAACCGACGACAATCGCAGCACTAGAGACAGATTTTTGAATCAGCCCTGGCTGTGTAAAACATTTTATTCGAGATTTGGTCGCGTAAAACAGTTTGTACCGAGACTGTATCTTGCTGTGCATCTCCTAAACGCTTCTTTCCTTACAGGGGGCGGTGGGGTAGCCTAATGGTTAAAGCGTTGGCTCGTCACGCCGAAGACCCGGGTTCGAATCCCCGCATGGGTACAATGTGTGAAGCCCATTTCTGGTGTCCCCCCGCCGTGATGTTGCTGGAATATTGCTAAAAGCGGCATAAAACCAAACTCAGTCAGTCAGTCAGTCAGTCTTTCCTTACATACGTGACGCTAACATGAGCATTACGCGCCAACAATACTCTCCATGACTACAACACCGTCAGATCCGTGTCCACCGGCTCATTAAGCAGTCGAACCCCCTGACAGCTCCACCGTCACACGCGTCCCAGCCAGCGTCTTCAAACGTATTGTCGGCCAACAGACTTCCGTCTTTTATCCACCCGTGGGCTAAAGCGGGCATGCGGTACTTAACTTCCTATTTGTCACGGTGCATGCGTGTCATCGCGGAAAAAACAAACCTACATAAACGGAGTTAAACTTACTGGCCCGCGCCAGGTTGTGTCGTCTGCCACGCTCCGATGTCACGTGATGTTTGTCATTTTGGGCCCGTCTTTTTTGTTGTGTCCCAGCTGTTCAGTATATCCTGTTGGCATGCAGTTGACTTGTGCTGGCGAATGGCATTTAGGGGTATTAGCGGTGTCCCAACCCGAGGCAGAGAGTGATATATTGGGATGTCGTTATGGAAGAGGCACGCGAACGTTTCGAGCCACCGTGCTGTATTTGCACTCCGAGAGGTGATACTCCCACGTATCAGCTGCTGCAGGCGACCAGTGTCGCCACGCCGTAGTACCTGTCTTTTTTAACAGAAACAAGGTGTGGTTTCAGTATTTATATCTCCTGACACGGGTTAAATTGATCACCACAACGTATCTAGAGTTTTATGGCCAGTTAATGTCTGAGAGATTTAAATTTCAGATTTACGTTCAAATAAAAAGGTATTTTATGTGTCATTCTGCTGCAAATCATTGAAGAAAGCAGTTATCCTGTCTGCCGAGATGTGTTTGTAATTATATAATGGCCTGCAGAGGTTAATCGCAATACATCGGCAGAATATATATATAAGGGTAAAATCTAAATGAATTTCACACATTGGACAGTATACTTTTTACATGCCTGCTACCACTGTTTTGAAACTGTCGAGCACGGGTGTGGTGCCGTCAAACTCAGGATCCTTAACTTTTTCGAATGTGGGATTCAAAACAGCGGATCCTGGCGTTATAAGGGCCGCAACCCCACATATTAAAGCATACCCTGCATTAGCTACCTTACTGGGTTCACTTTAAGCTAATTTCCAACAGGATGTCACCGCGTATATGACTCAGGAGCTTTGTGTTTTATAATTACGTATAGACGGATCCGGCGTTTTCCATCCCGGTGTGCATGCAACCTATCTGCAATCAGCTGTATAATGTATCAGGCACAGGAGCGAAATCTGAGGAGAGAATCATAAATTATATATGCACATACATTATGTTTGCCTGTTGTTTGAGGCAGCGACATTCCAGCTTCACAACGGCGGTCTGAAATTAATTTAAAAAATGTTGTGATTTTTATCATGAGCAACGTTCACGTAACTCAGTGCACTTAAACAACAACGAACTTGATCACGAAGTCGCATATTACGACCAGCAGGGATTCTCAAACCAGGAACCAGGAAGTGGCAGCTGTCATGGGATTATTGTTAAAGAGTAGGTCCCTGCTGATACATGTAAACAGCCCGAATGCTCCACTCAAGAAACACGTGGATACTATACTCACTCATTAATAATTGAAATCAGGGATTCTCGGGGATTCGAACCCATGAATTGCGAATTCTGTATGGTCAAAAGATAGGCTCCGGCTCCATGTCTGGTGTGGGATCTATCCCTGCTTCGTGGTTTGGTGTTTACTGCAGAATGATCATCGGCTCCATGGTCTGGGGTTTAGTGCAGATCACCGGCTCCATGGTCTGGTGTTCAGTGAAGATCATCAGCGCCGTTGCCTGGTGTAACCGTATAGTGGTGTAATCATCGGATCCATACTCTGATGTTCAGTGCAGGTTATAAGCTCCGGTACCTGGTGTTCAGTGCAGATCACCGGCTTCGTGGTCTAGTGTTCAGTGCAGATCACCGGCTTCGTGGTCTAGTGTTCAGTGCTAATCAGCGGCTCCGAAACTGGGCCCTTATTCTCGAAAAGTTCGTAGCCCTAAGAATTCTTAACTTTGATCGTAGCCAATGTGTTAAGGATAGGCTTAAGAAGTTCGTTGGGCTAGGAACGTTCGAGAATAGCTACCCTGATTTTCAATGCAGATCATCGGAATCGTAGCCTGGTGTTCAGCGAAGATCATCGGCTCCGTGGCCGGGGTACCGTGCAGATCATCGGATTCGTAGCCTGGTGTTCAGCGCAGATCATCGGCTCCTTGGTCTGATTTTCAGCTTTGTTGTTTTTCAGTTTCACAACGCAGTGTTCTGTATAGTTTCTTGGCTGCTTAGTCCCTCACGGAAGATCCAGTGATTAGCGCCTTGTGTGTAATTGAGACATTTTCTCCATGGAATTAGGGTGATCGGTTATTGTGTAAACTGGATATAAAACTGAGTTAACAGATGAGTAAAGAGGTGTTTGAGTGACCTGATTCAAGCATGCAATTTGGCCCGGGAATAGCGCCTCTTTAACAGTGCCTGTCAACTCCCACCATGCTAGATTCATGTTGGAATGATATCCAAGGCGACAGGTCTTAAATAACTGCGTTTGTCATTTTACGACAATCATTTGCTGTGCGTGAAACCACTGTGAACAGTATTTTAGTTATTTACTGCCTGTTAGTCGCACAGGGAAAGATCTCGGGGTCTTCAGGCCTGAGGCCATTATAGTTAATCCCTGGTATGGTACCAACAAACCAAGAAACCGAACTTGGATGAATCTTGGACTGGAGTGTGTGATTGTTGTTTACCGACGTTTATTAAAGATTTCAGCGATTGCTACCTGCAAAAATAATCGAGTCTGAACAAGCGTACAGGTGTTTGATATTTTGAGACACGATCCACGAAATCAACCTGGGGACCAGTTATTATTCGGAATCTCGACGGGTCTGGGATTCGAACCCACGATTGTAGGTTTCTGACACGACTAAGGTACTCTGCACCGCCTTTGACAACTGGGCAATCCCCGTTCCCCAACTCCCAGTACAGTGGGATGACTGTTGATCACTGGGTTGTCTGGTCGAGCCTCCATTATTATTTTACAAGCCGACTCCGGGGTGGTGGGCTAGCCTAGTGGTTAAAGCGTTTGTTCGTCACGCCGAAGACCCGGCTCATTTCTGGTATTCCCCCGCCGTGATATGGCTGGAATATTGCTAAAAGCGTAGTTAAACTAAAACTCACTACAGGCTGACGCCATATAGCTGGAATATGCTGAGCGCAGCGTTTAACAACAAACAAAATCATAAATACATGTATGACGACTAATAGTCTAGAGGCTAAGTCCAGGAGGAGGCTCAGAAAAGAGTTTGTTCAACACCTACTACATAAAAGGTCTGCCTACACAGTTTGATCCAGGAGAGCCTGCTGAACATTTCTAGGTACTATGTAATCCCAAATTATAGGGTAGGTAAAAAGTTAGGGGTCATTCTTTGGTCCTACCCCTATAGCAAAATGCAGGCAAATGTTCGAGAGAAGGTGCAACATTGTGTCCCAGGACTTTCTTTTTAGTGAGCATCTTCATTATCATTATATGATTTTGTGAAGTTTATTTGAAGATTATGCAAAATCACTTAATTTTATTAACACCAAATAAATATAGATGACAAAAAAAATGAAATTTCTTGAAAAAAATCTTGTATTCTTGAAAAGAAATTCTGAAAACCACCAACATTTTAATCTTCAATATTCTGTTTAGTTATCAAATGAAAATATTATGTATATATCGCTACAATGGCAATTGAAAGGATGATTGTAACAATATAATACACCGAATTGCAAGAAATGTTTAATATATTAACCAAAACACTTTTCTTAATAATCGTTTAGATACATGTTAAAAAACCTCAATCATATTTTGAAAACATGATAAATATTCTCGAGTAAATAAAAATATTTGTCTTAGCATTTTTTAAACCTTTTAACAATGGATGTTTGTCACAATCTGATATGTCTCTGATAGTATATAGTATATATACATGTGAATAATGACTGGTCCCTTGCCTGGATCATGACAAATGTGATGGAACACTGTCAGTTCATCACGTTACAGGCTCAAAGCAGATGATCACAATGCTGAACAGAATGGGACACTGTGCTTCATACGGTCAAGCTGAAATCATAGACACTTGTCTTGCTGAGGAAATCATTGCCAAATCTGAGATGCATGGTGTTGTTCCAACCAACATCGTACCTGGTGTCTTTGTTGAAGAGGCTGCAGATGACTTTACTGAAGAGAGACTTGATGGAAAACACTCATCATATTCTACAACCATGTTTCTATGTCAGAAAAGTCAGTCTGGTCCAACAGCCCCATGCATGGTATATGCTGATCACTCTCACAGGAAACGGACTTTTCAGTCTACAAGAATGTGCAAGAACAGGCGGGAGTTTAGCACTCACGGCAAACGCTCAGTTATGTGAGGCAAGCAGATTATGATACTGTGACTAATACTGAACATTAAGCTGCAGTTTGAATCTGGCATGGGCGTGGTTTCCATGCTATGTACACTCAACTGTTCCTACACAAACCAACGTTGGTTATTGTCCGATTATTGATGGCGCTTCTACAGCGTTCAGCACTGTGTATACATTAATGAAGACAGTTCAGACCATGATGTCCAGCCTTCAGCAGCATGACAGTGTCATTACATCTGACCTGGCAATCAATGTAAAAGCCGAAGAAATCCAAAGGTCAGAAAGAGTTTTCTGACACTGTCATCGCATTGGTGGGTTCCACATTGCAACCAACATCCTCAAACTCTTGGGTAAAGACATGAAGAATCAGGTATCCAGATCTTCTCATTGAAAGTGTTGTTTATACAAGTGGATCAGTCACTGCACTTCTGAATGGAAAGTTCCACAATCAGGAGTTCAATGTCACAAGCTATTGATGGAATCCCTTTTTTCATTTACAATGGCAAACATTTGTAATCTGGCTGATTAACAAGGGGAAATGTGTTGCTAATGAATAATCCAGTTTTGACAAAATTATGGCCATCCAAGATGCTGCAAAGGAAGGTCATGACTTTCAAGAATCAGTTCTGAAGTCTTGTAGATGAAATCCAAACAGTCACTCTCCAGTTTACCACTTTCCAGAATCAGATGTAAACAAAGAGCCAAGCATATGCATTTTGGGATTATTACATTCCAGTGGTTTAGCTAAGGCTTCAGTTCATCAAGGCGGAGATGACAGGTATTTGGTCACTACACCTATCATCCACTGCTGCACTGACTCCATATTTCATTGTTATGGACAGTCAGAACAACACAAGATGGTTACCAGTGTACCCTTCGGACATGAACCTCCTATCAGAGAGACATCCAGACTTGCATAAAGAGTTCATAAATGGTACCATGCAATCAGACGATCTTGTCAACCGTTTGCCCAGACATGGACAGATATGGCACTTGAGCAAACTGTGAAGTTTGGAGACAAAGCACATGGGGTCATAATTGGAATAACTAAAGAGACGGAAGTACAAGAACGATGGTTTCTAACATGTCGTGAACGTGCAGCGACTGCGGGCACACACAAGGAGTCAGCTCCAAATAGATTTAAGCGGAATGAAGATGATGTCCAGCAGTTAATTACATGCTTGGCATCAGGGGTGATGACAAATCTGTTATCATTTCATGATGTATTCGGTGACACAATGCCTCTTATCAACATTGCTACTGGAGTTGTGATGCCCAAGGACACTTCAGCCCGTTTGATACAAGCGTGTATCTGTCCAACAACTCAAACTCCCAGACAGTGACAGAAGTACATCAACAACCCTAAAAACAAAAGAGAACCTCTCTGATTTCTCAGAAACCTTGACACGTATTGGCCAAGACAACCCCACAGCCAGTCTTGGGTTGTGGCTTCAGTGATGGAGAAATAGCTGTACTGATAACAAAGGGTCATTATGAGGATGTCCAGTATCTGACATCAGACCACGAGGAAGTAGACACTCGGCTCCTCTTACATGCCAAACATGCTTCTTCTGAAAACCAGAGGATTGTGATTCAGTCACCAGATACAGATGTTGCTATGCTTTGTACGTTTCTCTTTGCTGATCTCGAGTGTCAAGAACTTCGGTTCCATACAGGCATTATAGACAAGCTGAGGTTTGTACCTGTTCATTCTCTTTGCTCAAGAATCAAGACCGAACGTTTGCAAAGCTCTAGGTCCATCACTGCATGTACTCACCGGATGTAACTTGACCAGTTCACTGTCAGGACTAGGAAAAGAAAAAAGACATTGCCTTTTCTACTGAACAGTGATGTTCACCAAATCAGATTAGCACAGCTTGGTGAATCCCTTGAGTTAGGGGAAGAATTATCTTTGTGAGGAATTCATTTGTGCTCTCTATACAGTTGATGACAGGGCTGACAAGAAGGCAGATGGTGTCAGGTACCGGCTTTACTGTAAGAAGCAACTCAACAATGAAAGACTACCGCCAACCTCAAACAGCCTTATCCAGCACATGAAACGAGCAAACTACCAAGTCTATGTCTGGAGAAGGGCATTGCAAGCCATGCATGATCTTCCTGCTGTTGATGGCCATGGTTGGGAGACAAAAGATGGTTTAATTCAGCCTGTGTTGATGACAAAGCATCCCCCACTCAAAGGACTGTTGTAATTGACATCCTGCAATTGCACAACAACATATGCATGTAGTGTCATTGAACTATCTTGCACTGGTGCTTATTTCTGAAGATGAGTGTTATAATCCAAGTACAAGGGATGGGTGATTTTGATAGAGAATAGAGTCCAATTATTCAGACGTGTTAAACATTGTACAATGTGAAAGGAACGCTTTGTTAAAGACTTGTACATTTTGTCTCTATATATTTATAGAATACATATGCAGATACCTTACCAAATGTGACGCAATTCCAAATATTCATAAAAGAATTGGACTCTGACCCGAAGTTTACTACTGATGCTAAACCTTTAGATTGCTAATTTCCTGTTGATGTGTTAAACATGGCATTACCATAAACGTATTGTAAAATGCATGAACAAAACAGTATATGTTAATGAAGTACTTCGTTGTCAAGCCATATATTTCATTGATAAAACTAGGTGGTGAATGGCGACCATTATGTAAAATGTCTATTATGACAAACAGATATTATGTCTTGACTGGATTTACATCAAGGAATTATTAAAACACTCAAATACACTAAGTGTGCTCAGTTGTATGTGTGAATTACACATATAAAAGCAATCACAGGTCATAATTAGTATGTACCATGCCCTTTTCAGAATGGTTAATTTGCCAAATGTCGGCCATTTTTCAAAATGGCCGTCCTGGCTGCCTTTTGTCTTATGTAGTAATCTTCTACAATTAGAAATCTTTCTTGGTCACTGGGAAGTAATTATGTGCTTTGTTTCATAATGCTGTGACATATGTTACAGTTATTATAGATGTTGTATCTATCTCACGATGCAGATGCCTCTAACTTTTTACCTACCCTATAATTTGGGATTGGCACCCATGAAGGGCCACCTCCTCGTGGTGGGTGCTGGGTCACGCTAAGCGCCCTTCAACCCCCCGTTGTGGACCCGGGGGAATATTAGGTCCACCAACCTGTTTGCCGTGGGTTGCGCCCCTGTGTCGGTGGAGGACGGGAGGCTGGTGGTTGAGGGCACTGGAACCAGGACCACGTGTTCCTGTTGCCCAACACACCACTTTGCCCCTTACTTCACCTAGACGGGTGGTAGAACTGGCCCGGTTCTATCAATCGGCTGGTCACGCCATGCCCTGTGCATAGACCTATTTTTGCACATTTAATTTATTGGGTATTGGTTACTTTGATATGTAGGTTACAAATTATATTCCAATTATTCATGATCTTATCTTGCCTAGAGTCCTATGCCAGAAGGCGGTGGCTCATGGGCCAATCTGGTAATGTCGCCCTCTGAATTCCGTATGTCTCCAATTACCTGTTATGGGCCGAACCAGCCTGGCAGTGTTTTTTGGTAGGCAAATATGGCTATTCACGTTGTATTTACTGGAGTATAACACCCTTGTAGCCCTGGTGTTGTAGATGGTTACCTCTGCACCACCGTCCATGTTGACACTCGATGGCGGGTGGGGATCGAGGGTGTTGAATACTATTCGTACGCCATGTCTCAAAACCCAAACCCTGGTTCTTCAAAAACAACGAAACGTCGCCACGTAGAATCTTTGTCTTCTGATGAAGAAGTTTCTCCAGATGTTGCAAAATCTTGGCCAAAGTTTATCGTTCTATCTTCTGCTGATGGAAATCCATTGAAAATCAATCCTTTCGCTGTATCCAAGGGCATACAAAGTGTCTGCGGGGAAGTGAAGAATGTAACTCGTCTTCGCAGTGGTTCATTGCTTGTTGAATGTGCTCGAAAACAGCAATCTGTTAACCTGCTGGGTCTCCAGGAGTTTGTTAACACTAAGGTTGTTGTCTCGGTACACAAATCACTGAATTCATGTAGAGGGATAGTTCGGGACAGAGCTAAATGTCTGTCTGATATGACAGAAGATGAAATTTCTGCTTCTTTAACAAATCAAGGCGTTACCTCTGTGAAACGCTTCACCAGAAAACAGGACAACAATATTATCAAAACAAATACTTACCTGTTCACCTTTGCCCTCTCCACTCTTCCGAAATCAATAAAGGCTGGTTACTTTAATATCGGTGTGGACGTTTATATTCCAAGCCCACTACTATGTTTTCATTGCCAAAAATTTGGTCATGGTGCCAGGACTTGCAATCATGTTTCTATCTGTGTCCGTTGCAGTGGGGCTCATGAGAGCTCAGAGTGCACAAATGAAATCAAGTGTGCCAACTGTGCTGGACAGCATTTAGCATCATCCAAATCTTGCCCCAGTTTTGAACATCAGTCTAAAATACTCAAACTAAAGTATACCAACAACATCTCTTTTGCAGAAGCCAAAAAATTAGTTCCAATACCGACACAAACAACTGTTTCCTCTTATTCTGCAGCCGTATCTTCATCTTGTCCTGTTAAAGTTTCACAGCAATCTGTTTCCTGTCAGACAGAGATATCTTGGGTGACAGATACACAGGTCACATTTGATAAATCTGTCTCATCCGGAACTGTCCAAAAACCTCATCAGCTTCTCAGACGGAGGAACAATCAGAACCACTAACTGTGCCAACATCTGACCAGGAAATTGGGACAATTCAACTGTCAAAACATCAACGAAAACAGTTAAAGAAAAAGGGTAAAACTCTAAAGCATTTAGAGGTCCCCTCTTTGGATGCTCATGTAACGGTTCACAATCCATTTGAACCGCTTCATATGGATGTCACTCCATCGCTTCCAATACATGAGAGTGGTCATTCCATACATTCTAGACCCCAATTGAGCCTCCATGAATGGCTCCAAAACTCTGATCCAGTGGAATTGCAGAGGTCTTAGGAGGAATTTAAATGAGATACAGTTATTAGTACAAGATTTTCGACCATCAGCACTGTGTCTCCAAGAGACTTATCTTAAACCGACTGATCAATTTGATTTGAGACAGTACAACTGTTATCATTCGTTTTCTCCACCTGGAGATAAGGCTTCAGGCGGATCTTCGATTTTCATACGACAAGGAGTTATTTCCAGCCCTGTTGCCCTTAATACCAATCTTCAAGTTGTTGCCGTCCGCATAACTTTACACATTGTATTTACTCTGTGTTCATTGTACATACCTCCATCTACTACACTCCGACAATCTGAGCTTCAACAACTATACGATCAGCTCCCTCAGCCATGCATAATCATGGGTGATCTGAATGGACACAACCCTCTATGGGGAAGTATAAATACAAATAATAAAGGGAAAGTCCTTGAGGAATTCATAAATGACAATAACTTATGCATATTTAATGATGATTCAAACACCTATTTACATCCTGCCACTGGGACCTATTCAGCCCTTGACCTTTCTCTCACAGATGCAACCTTATTAAAAGAATTTGAATGGTCAGTTCATGATGACCTTTGTGGTAGTGATCACTTTCCCACTGTACTAAAAGCCATGACCCCAACTGCTGACTCATCGTCATCTCGGTGGCAGTTTAAAAATGCAAACTGGCAAATGTATGAGTTATTGTGTACTTCAAACCTTACACCTGATCGTTTTGATAATACTGAAGATCCAATTAAGATATTTTCAGATCAGCTCACTGACATAGCTGATCAAACCATACCTCAGTCCTCTGCAAATCCTCACATTCGCAAACCATGGTTTAATACCGAGTGTAAACAGGCCAGGAAGTGTAGGAAAAAAGCCGAAAAATATTTTCGACGTCATCCTACAGTTCACAATTTAGATAAAGTTAAAATTTTACATGCCAAGGCTCGACGCGCATTTAAACAAAATAAGCGTCAGTCTTGGCGAAACTATGTTTCCAAAATACATTCGCGCACACCGATGTCAAAGGTGTGGAACATGATACAAAGAATAAAGGGAAAAGGTTCCAAATCTACCGCTCATCATTTGAAGGACGGTGATAATTTATTAACTGATAAGGCTGACATTGCCAATAAGCTTGGTGAAACACTCGCCAAACATTCGTCTTCATCCAACTATGTTCCTGAGTTTCAGAAACATCAGAAACAACAAGAGAAGAAAAGAATTAATTTCAACTCAGACAATGGAGAAGACTACAATGAATTATTTTCACTACATGAGCTCCGTACCGCCCTTGATCAAGCTCATGATACAGCCACAGGGGCTGATAATATACACTATCAGCTCTTGAAGCATTTACCTGAATCATGTTTGGAAACACTTTTGAATATTTTTGATACAATATGGACTACAGGGAATTTCCCACCTTCGTGGCGTAATGCCATTGTAGTTCCCATACCAAAGCCTGGCCGGGATCATACTGATCCGTCTAATTACAGACCAATCTCTTTAACGAGTTGTGTCTGTAAAACCATGGAACGAATAGTAAATAATCGATTAACATGGTATCTTGAAACCAACAACCTAATAACAAATATTCAATGTGGTTTCAGGAAAAATCGTAGTACCATTGATCATTTGGTACGATTAGAATCCTTTATCAAAAATGCTATAGTCAATAAACAACATGCAGTATCGATATTCTTTGATCTCGAGAAAGCGTATGATACCACCTGGAAGCATGGCATTTTAAAGGATTTACATGATTTTGGGTTTAAGGGGTCGTTTACCTCTCTTTTATATCACAGTTTTTAAAAGACAGGCAATTTCAAGTCCGAGTGGGTTCTACCCTGTCTGACCATTATAATCAGGATCAGGGTGTCCCACAAGGCAGTATTTTGTCTGTCACATTGTTTAGCATTAAGATCAACAGTTTATCCAAGGTTTTAAATGATTCTATCGATGGATCACTTTTTGTGGATGATTTTAATATTTCTTGTCGTGGTAAGAATATGCATACCATTGAACGGCAACTACAGTTGTGTTTAAACAAAATAAATAAATGGTGTCTTGAAAACGGCTTTAAATTTTCTAAATCAAAAACTAATTGCATACATTTCTGCCGTAAATATAAACCACATAAAGACCCGGAACTGTTTTAAATGGCACTCCCATCAAGGTTGTAAAAGAGGCCAAGTTCTTAGGTCTGATTTTCGACTCTCATTTAACCTTTCTTCCGCATATTAAATCCCTAAAACTAAATGCCTGAAGGCACTCGATTTATTGAAAGTCGTGTCTAATTCAAGGTGGGGAGGGATCAAACTACGCTCCTACACCTTTACAGATCACTTGTCCGCTCGAAGCTTGATTATGGCTCCATCGTATATGGTGGAGCCTGTAAAAGCAACTTAAAACTCTTAGATCCAGTCCACCATCAAGGTCTGAGACTTTGTCTTGGGTCTTTTAGAACTTCTCCTATTGATAGTCTCTATGTTGAGGCTGATGAGCCATCCTTACCCACCGTCGTATCAAACTCTCTTTACAGTATATAACAAAACTCTATTCTAACGAGTCTAATCCTGCATTTAACTGTGTTTTCAATCCTTCTTATGAGGAGTTGTACAACAAAAAGCCTTCTCTTGTTCCGCCTCTTGGTTTAAGAATTAAACCATTTCTTTCTCCTGCCGGCATTGAGCTGGAAAATATAGCTCCTTCCCGTCTTCTTTCTTCTCCACCTTGGCAATTGGTTAGGCCACAAGTTGACCTAACATTAACTACATTTAAAAAATCAGAAACAAATGAATTACAGTATAAACAAGAATTTAGTCAATTAAGAAATAAATATACTACATACAAATCCTTATTTACAGATGGGTCCAAGGATGGTGGCGCAGTGGCATGTGCCACTGTCATTGGATCCAGAACAATATCTTCTAGAATACCCGATAACAGCTCTATATTTACAGCAGAAGCAAACGCCATATTAACGGCTCTTAAATATATTCAACGACATCCTAAACATAAACAGTACATAATCTTTTCCGATTCCCTTTCATGTCTTCAGGCTATTAAAAATATTTCTTGTAAACATCCACTTTTATTAGACATTATTGAATTGTATAATGAGCTTGCTACTGGCCAGTGCGACATCGTCTTTTGTTGGTTACCCAGCCACGTTGGCATTTCTGGGAATACCATGGCTGATCTTGCTGCCAAGGCAGCACTCAACAAATCTGTGACACCACTTCTTATTCCATACTCTGATTATAAAGCTGGCATTAGAACATACATCCGCGATCTGATGCAGAAGAAGTGGGACGCCCAAGTAGGTATTAATAAGTTACATGCAATAAAACCCTATATTGGTTACACCTACTTGGGTTGTCAGTCCAGATTTGAAGAGGTCATTATGCGACGATGTCGCATTGGCCATACCAGATATACTCATGAATATTTATTGAAAGGCGAAGATCCTCCGTTTTGTATCCCTTGTGATGAAAGGATCACAGTCAAGCATGTCTTGCTTGACTGCATTGAATATTCCATCACAAGGGATAAGTATTTTAATGTCAAAACATTGAAGGATCTTTTTAATAATGTTAGTTCTCATTTAGTTATTGCCTTTTTAAAAGAATTAGATTTGTTAACAGATTTGTAAATAGCTAAATATTTTATGATTGGAAGTTCGAATTAGTAACACAGATTGTTAGTGGCTGTATCCTCGAGGGGGGGGTTAAAGTACTGTAAAAATATTGTCCTCCCGAGAGGGTACGTAAGTCCCAAAACATTCAAAGTAAATTTCAACTTTCCTTTTTTTTAATCGTAGAATATGTGTAATTTTAACGTATGGCTAGATTTATCTCAATTGCTAACAGCTGAAGGGATGATGTAAATCCAGCTAGGGCCCATGCAGGAAGCAAATGTACTGTAAGTCCCCATGGTCTCTAGTATGGTGATCTAACTTCAGTTGTTAGCGATCTATAGCCCATTTTTATATTGTGTTGTCCCCTCTAGTTAAAATGTTTTAGATTTGTTACTAGTTTTATATGTATATCTGTGATAATCTAGTTATTTTACTGTCCTTCGTCGGCAGAATTTTATAATTTCATATAAATTGTTGATAGATTTATAACTTGTTTTAGTCACGATATGGCTGAAATATTGCCGATGTGACTTAAAATCTTAACTCACTCAAGTTGTGATTCGCGACCTGTGGGATACGGCGGGTACAATTGGGGTATCCGTAAACATGATAATTTGAAATCATAATCGAGGAATACTATTTTCCAAATCCCATTTTGCATAGCATACGAAGGCGTGGATCATCATCATCATCATCATCATCATCATCATCATCATCATCATCATCATCATCATCATCATCATCATCATCATCATCATCATCATCATCATCATCATCATCGCAGCCAATACCCCACTAACTCTATTACCTCCAGTAGTAGTATTTTAACTATCAACAATCTACCATCACTATTAACACCGTAATCATCGTCAACACCATCAACCTTCATCGTCATAAACAGTGTAATAGTAGTTCCTTTGAATATCATGGAAACACAATACTTAACACACCTTCAAAATCAGGAACAATCGCTATCACAAACAAGGCACTATCGTTCACTGAAGCACAACATGTAAATATGTCGTATATAGATCATCATTGTTACTTAACAGCACTTGACGTGATTTTGAAGTTGAAAAGTGTGGGAGTTAAAATATTGTTTTGTTTTAAGATACTGAATGTTTTTCAGACCGCCTGCAACTCCCAATTTTGTCTTTTACCATGTACTCCCCCTGTCAGGTAAACAACTGACATACCTACGGTACAGGATACGCACGCCTTTGCTTGACTAGTTTCGTGTCGCCATTAAATAAACTATGTTACGTTTTTAGCTCTTGCTGTTCCTATTTTTCTTCTGATTTTAGCTATTTCAACAATCGATATAATGCATTATAGAATCTTGAAAGCTTGTTGTGAACAGAAATTATATAAGTTTTTTTGTGTCAGGATGTCCAGTAGCTGTTCCTCAGGATGTTCCTCTGAAATGGAATCCATATCTTCCTCGGAGATCATGTCAGCGATCAAAGGAATTCATCAATCATTGGTAATATTATTTATTGTCAGCGTGCAAGGCAGGCACGTACGTCGCCCGCTGGATGGGATTTAAAGAATTATGAAAACGACATATGTCATCGATTCTTAGAAAGCGGATTCTCTGAAACTCAGCAGTACCACGTTGAAAATGTCCAAGATGCACCAACAACAGCTGATAAGGGAAATTATATGAAAGAGATAACCATCTTTTTAAATCGACCTATATTTTCGTTTCACCAACTGGCTTTCCTATATGTTTCTGGTTTCACGTTTTTCAACATTCTGATGGTCTTAACATTGGCGACGCATTTTGGTCAGATAAATTTGTGATATGACAAGTTGTCGTTGTATTCCAACATGACATAACTATGCGGAATGCCACGAAACGGACTGATATATTTAAATTACCATCGATTATCCTTGGTATAATATGTTATGATACAGAGTGAGTGAGGCGCAGACTCATGGAGATCCGGGTTAGAACTGATCATCTGTAACCCATGCTTGTCGTAAGAGGCGACTAACGGTATCGTGTGGTCAGACTCGCTAACTTGGTTGACACGTGAAATCGTATCCCAATGGCGTAGATCGATACTTATGCTGTTGATCACTGGATTGTCATGTCCATTTACAAACCGCCGCCATATAGCTGAGATATTGCTGAGTGCGGCGTTAAACAACACACAAACCAACTATTTCCAGACACACAAGGACGAAACACATGTCCATTATAAAGAGGCCACATTCGAAAGTAATTGTATATGCACACATTTAAGTATGGCGGTAATATATAGACTTTAAGACACGGCCTATTACAATAGTACTTTCAATTAATACACAGGCTATACGCTCAACAAGCAATCGGTTATACACACACATATGTCCACTGTATCATACAGACCAATTTTTCAAGCAAAATGGCATACTCAATTGCCAGCTAACACAGTTTAGTGCCTGAAATGTGAATCAGCTGCATTTGCAAAGTCCATACAGTCAAACAAATTATGCCTGACGGTTAGCCTTTCGTCACAGGAGATACGCTTAAGAGGTTCGTCCTTATCGGTTTTTTAGCAGATAATCGGGGAACAACGATTTACCATGGACCCTGTTTGAATTTACATGTTAAGCGAACCTTTAACCTTTCAGAATTGTCATCACTCGATATGTATAGCAGTTTCAGTGTGATAACAAACCGATTAACAGAGTGGCCTATTTTGACAAGTACCATACGTTACCGACTTTTCAGGTGAACAAATGACTTGTTATTACCGTCTTTGAATATGTTTATGACGGGTGCCACAGGGGATGGGGTGTGTGGGCAGGACGGCCTCATCGTTTCGCATGAACACCTGCTATCATCACTTTTCATAGTGATTCATAAACAAATGCTTGTGATCATATCGCATGTTCACAATCACTGGATTGTCTGGTCCAGACTCGATTTATTTACAAACAACATTGTAGAGCTGTAGTACTGCTGGAAACAAATATATGTTCATGATATAGTCACAATTGTACAATCGACTCTGCTTTTAGGAGATTTCTTATGAATGTGAAAGGGTTTTGTCACTTTTATTTAGTAAACCAACAAGCGACAGCCTTAATGACAAGGAGGTCCAAGCAATCTGTTTGTGAAGGGACAGTAGGTACAAAAACAAGCACTATCATAATATACCACGTCCATAGAGCTAAACAATTGCTGGGTGTGGCATTAAACAACAAATAATATTAAATCAACAAGCGACAGCCTTAATGACAAGGAGGTCAAGCAATCTGTTTGTGAAGGGACAGTAGGTACAAAACAAACACTTTCATAATATACCACGTCCATAGAGCTAAACAATTGCTGGGTGTTGCAATAAACAACAAATAATATTAAATCAACAAGCGACAGCCTTAATGACAAGGAGGTCCAAGCAATCTGTTTGTGAAGGGACAGTAGGTACAAAACAAGCACTTTCATAATATACCACGTCCATAGAGCTAAACAATTGCTGGATGTGGCATTAAACAACAAATAATATTAAATCAACAAGCGACAGTCTTAATGACAAGGAGGTCAAAGCAATCTGTTTGTGAAGGGACAGTAGGTACAAAACAAGCACTTTCATAATATACCACGTCCATAGAGCTAAACAATTGCTGGATGTGGCATTAAACAACAAATAATATTAAATCAACAAGCGACAGCCTTTAATGACTTAAGGAGGTCCAAGCAATCTGTTTGTGAAGGGACAGTAGGTACAAAAACAAGCACTTTCATAATATACCACGTCCATAGAGCTAAACAATTGCTGGGTGTGGCAATAAACAACAAATAATATTAAATCAACAAGCGACAGCCTTAATGACAAGGAGGTCCAAGCAATCTGTTTGTGAAGGACAGTAGGTACAAAACAAACACTTTCATAATATACCACGTCCGTAGAGGCTAAACAATTGCTGGGCGTGGCGTTAAACAACAAATAATATTAAATCAACAAGCGACAGCCTTAATGACAAGGAGGTCCAAGCAATCTGTTTGTGAAGGGACAGTAGGTACAAAAACAAACACTTTCATAATATACCACGTCCATAGAGCTAAACAATTGCTGGGCGTGGCGTTAAACAACAAATAATATTAAATCAACAAGACAGCCTAATGTAATGACAAGGAGGTCCAAGCAATCTGTTTGTGAAGGGACAGTAGGTACAAAACAAGCACTTTCATAATATACCACGTCCATAGAGCTAAACGATTGCTGGGTGTGGCAATAAACAACAAATAATATTAAATCAACAAGCGACAGCCTTAATGACAAAAGAGGTCCAAGCAATCTGTTTTAAAGGGACAGTAGGTACACAAAAGCATTGCACGGTGTCTAAGGATGATTACCAAATTGATTCAGCCATGCCATTTCATCTTAGGGCGAACGGTCGGGTTCGATTCTCGAACTCGAACTGCGCTGCTTGAACACAGCAAAAGCAAATATATGCTCACCCACTCATGACAAATATTTATTTGAATATCCACAGAGAGAGTTATGTTTAACAAGGCATGTAGTATATACCCTCGTCGAATGGTAACGATTGATCTTTGTAAATGTTAGTAGTTCTTTGTATCCTCGAGTACAATGACAGGAATGTTTTTCTATTAAACTTTATAGATTTTTAAACTTGTTACAGCATTTAAGAATTCGCCTTGTCAGCAATCGTTTCAAATTACACATATGCTTGCTAACGAAGTTTTACAGATTCACTCAGACAAAAGCTTGAACAGATCACCATATGTTATTGTATAATTGATGGATTGTTGTTTAACGCCGCGCTCAGCAATATTATATAATATAATAGTTTCAAAATTAATGAAATTATATGAAGACTCTTATCCATGCAACTATATGAGACAAATCCGTGGATAAGCAGGATGATGTGAAAGCTGTTCACACTCTGCCTCAACCTGATGAAATATACGCACATCTACTGGTGGTGGTCCGATTAATTGAAATAATCGAAGATTGGTCGCAGTGACTAAACGACCAAACAGTCGATCATGTTATCTCATAATCAAACACAAACAATTCTGGAACACTTGTTCGCATTAACAATATTTTTCACAAGGCTGGTTTTGTCTGTTACATTTCATGACCACTACAATCTCGTTCAAAGTCATGATTGAATTTATCTCAAAGACTCCTAGAAATTAATGTTCCTAACCTACTAGTCACCATTTAAAGATGTTAAATTTGGTAAATGCATTTTGTGCAATTTGCAAAACACACCAAAGAACTACATGGTTTTTTCTTTCATTTTTGGTCCATAACAAAAATAATCAGGAAAATTTCATAAATGACGCTAACCAATTATTTTCGACGATTGATCGGTTGTAATGAACCAATCATCAATTATGAGATTTTAACCAATTCCCAGGACTAATATCTACATACTGTTAACGTTACCCTGTGTGTCTGTAAAATCTCCGATTTCATTGGTTGCCCGTGATTTGAGACACGAAGCCCAGTTCTTCAGTTTAAGGATCTGCTGGTGTCTGGCGGTCCAAGGCGCTCAGAATCGTTAACCAGAGTTTCATCATTCAGCTTTGTGCGATCCATTGTCCTGAAAATCTTGTCATTACATTGGGGAAAGTAATCAGTTTTAGCAGTCAAATAACTCAGACGTAATGCCCCAGTATACCATCCACATAGACAGGATCAAACCATTTAGTTGGTATGGACGCATTGCAGATCGTTCAGTGTTACCATTGCGTTCACACATAATCCAATTTCACCCTGGTTATCAAGCGCGTCATATCCTGCCAGCATGTTTGCAAAGACTTGAGATTTACCACCCCGACAAAGTGAGAGAGAAGGATGTTCTATAGAAAAGATGTTATTGAAGCTGTTATTAAACACGGCTATATGCGGTTGCAAAATGCGTCATCACACTGATTCAGTTTCCTTTGAGAGAGAATTTCGTGACACATTTTTGATGTTTCTTCGTTACATAGGAACATACGTGTTGCCGAACGTTAACTCACGATGTTATTTCCGTTCATGTGTTCTCCAATAATCATTGTACTGCTACAATGAGTGAGTGAGTTTGGTTTTACGCCGATTTTAGCAACATTCCAGCAATATCATGGCGGGGGACACCAGAAATGGGCTTCACACACTTTACCCATGTAGGGAATCGAACTCGGGTCTTCGGCGTGACGAGCGAACGCTTTAACCACTAGGCTACCCCACCGCCCCGTACAAACTGCTACAAAACTGCAAGTCATATTATCACAGGTGACTTCTCCATTGGTCAAATTATTCGTGAACTAATATGGACAAGGATGTCGAGGGGAGCCTCCCTACACCAGGAATTACACCTTAAAGGAGAATACGAACGAAAACAAAACTTTTGATATGTTGTAAAGGATATTCTAAAAGTCACATTCCGTGATTAATATTGAACAAAAAAGTTTGTAAAATAGCAATAAAAACACAAAATACGTACTTGTATTTCCGCCTATTACGGAAACACCCGACAGTTAATGAGCAGAGGGGTATCACGTGACATGACGTCATAAGTGTCTGTTGCCGATGGCTTCCTCTTGATTTTACCTCACAACTTAACAGTGTCCATGGATTCTGAAGCAGTAAAGATGTTCCTGATGTCATTTCTGAAATGGATGTTAGACCGTATCAATACGATCCGATTTTACATCTTGGTAAAGACAATCTTCCACTGAAGAGGAAGAAGAAGAATCAAGAGAAACGGAGGCACCGCTTGAGGTCAAAATAATTTTTTAAAAAGACCATATCATTTAACAAGATTACTATTTGTCAGCAAATGTCATACAGTTCCAGCCAGCAAACTCACCCTATAAATATATGACCAGTCACTAAAATGTTTTTTATAATGGGATTACAATTCATATTGTGTCAAATTGGTGACTGTAGAGTGTCTGGATTTAAAACAAAATAATTATGATTCAGACGAGGTAAAATAAGCATTATCTGCTAAAAAATTACACTGGAATTATTTTGTTGAAAAAATTAGGATCCTAGTTCTCATTAATAACGCATCAAGTCTGGATACAAGATCACAGCCTGGTCGAGCAGAGATAATATTCGCGACGCAGATCAGGTTCCCCGAAAAACTGGTGAATTATAAAATACTAGTCAGGACAACGTATGTTTCCCCATTGTTTGGTTATGGAAATATTTATGGTACTCGGTCATAGCCCACAATGAGAATACAGGACAACTTTCACGGCACACACTACTGACAAATAGCGAGTAATTTGGACAAAATGGAAAACAATAGAAGCAACAAGTACTTCATGATTTGCCGTTGTATTCGGCAATGTTTCGAGTTGACTGCATCATTTAGGGCTCTCTAAACTGAAAAGAACGTAATAATAGCGAACATTTTCAGAAGCTCATGTTAAAAATCTCTTACTGATTTTTGATAATATATATCCTCATATGTACCAGTTGAACTGCCCCAGCTTCGGTAAAATGCCCCAAGCAAATTTTGGTCATTCATTCTAATTTGTTCAAAATATATTTGTAATGATTGAATATATGCCGTATAAATGCATAGTTTTTTGTCAATCTTATTATGACATTATGTTCTTCATATAAAAGTTATTAGGAAGTAATATTTCTGATAAATGTTTCATTTAGTAACCTCCTTAACTATGGTATATACTTATATATGAAGAAGATAATATCAAAGTTGACAAAACTATACATTTATGGCCTATATTTATTCATTTTAAAGAAATTGGGGCATTTTGACTACTCTAACTGAGACGAATTTGACCAAATTTTGTTGGGTCATTTTGTAGCGGGAGCAATTCGACCTATGAAATCGGACTAGGATTTAATTTATGTTAAAAATACCACTGACAGTAAGTTGTTACAGAATGATGGAGTATAAATGAATCTCGTGGGGTACTTTTTCCTTCTTCAGCCCCTTAGCTTGGGATTTTCCGCACCCCATGCGTGCATGTCTCTTTCATATGCGTCCGACTCGGAATGATCGGCGCATTTCTCCTGCCTAAATCTGTCAAGGTTCACTTGGAAAACGGAAGAAATGGTGGTTCTATCCAATGTTCGATGATACCGTGCATCCCCAGGCAACTCAATACACCATCGTACCATTTAAAAAACTACAGAAACAACACGATTTGTACTACTGTAGAGCTTGGACTTTGGCAATATATGGCGGACTTCAGGCACATTTGACGTCACGAGCGGAAAGGTCACGGTGGGTTCCAGCAGAAATAGCGCATATTATGGCCGAAGCTGAGATTTACAGAAACTGTTTTCACTTTGATTAAAACATAATTATACATAATTTTAATTGAAAACTTGGGAAAATGTTCTGATGTAATTCACTAGTATTCTCCTTTAATAACCATTATGTATGCTGTCGAAGCATATGACAAATCATGGGTCAGAAGAGAAGGAAACTGTAGAATGTCTTCAGAGTGGGTTGAGTGTGGGTCACATGTTTCACATAATAGGTCCTGATTAGGTCTATGAATGAGGTTTCAGAGTGCCAACAAAGTCTACACTATGCTACAGAAAACATTCAGTCATGTCAAGAAACATTCCAACAGCTCAAGCCATCGGTGTTTACATGTCACAACTTTTTGAAGTTCAGTCAGGCTTGCTGTGTTTGCTATGATTTTAAAGAGATTCATAAGACACTTGCTCGAAGTTGTTTCGATACACAGTTTCCAAAACTTTTCAAATTTGATACATCAGTGACCAATATTTCATGTTTCACGAAATTCCCTGACTTACGATTTTTTTTTCAGGTGAACAATTTACTAGCTTTTGCATGTGTTTTTTGTGCCACCATTGGGGCAGAGGATACGCAAATCTTATAAAATAAATAGCAGTTTTACTGTGGCAGAACAGTCTTCTGTTTCACCCGTTTTAATCTCATTGACCGGTACGTCGTTACGCCGAAGACCCGGGTTCGATTCCCACATTGGTACAATATGTGAAGCCCTTTTTCTGGTGTCCCCGCCGTAAAACTAAACTCACTCACTAAATTGAATTGACAACCCTACGTAAACCGTTTAGAAGGTGTATTTAAATCTGAGGAATTTTGCCCCACTCTTTTGCGCGAGTGTTACGATTAGGTCTGGGCGTTCTAATTAGAATCCTGTTCCAACCTGACAGTTTGAATTTGTGAAATAGGGATAATCACCAACTGCCAGATATAAGATGAATACGTCGATTTATTATGCATAGATCGTACACTTAACGTGCATTCTCAGATCCTGGGAATTATACACCTAAACAGAAGATTAACAGTCAGGTGTCCGTTTCATCCTACAGGGTGAAGGCATACTAGGAACAAAGACATTGGTGACACGACATGTGCGTGGATGGAAACTCTCAAGGGTCAAGCTGTGATATTATTGTCACTGATGCATCTTTCTCTTCACCAGCAAGTGAATTCACCTGATTTAAGAGCTATACACAGACACATTTCCCAAAGACCGATTTACATCGTAACTATTCAGCGTGCAAGCAAAGAAAACGATGATTTTCTGATTTTTAGATCAATTTTCTCTTCTAAAATAGCCATATTTATGTTTCTTTTTTCGAGCGTTGTGTTTCACATATATTACTATTCAAAATAAATCGTGAACAATCCCAGGATCTACAACTTCTACTAATAATAATGTGTGACCTGTGTGATGATTAAATCTATTTACGTCATGACATATTCACGTGTAAAGCAAAAGACAACGGATTTGACATGTTTTGGAAACAAACCTTAAATGTTTGCTTGTGTTTACCAGAAAACATATATTATTATTCAAAATGAAACTTGAAAATATGTAAAGTTATTACAGTGTATATCTAATCACCGAATACATTACACGGCGTTTACGTTTCTGGTTGTAGGCACCTATAGCATCAGTTGATGATACTGGAGATGAGAATGGTAATGATATTTCCTAGGGAGGCTGGATCTTGTCCTGGCTTCCAGACGTGACAAATGGTTATAAAATAGCTTTTGTGGCGGGAATCCCAGGGGATTTACGAGGTTGTGCTACATAATTTGCGTGTAGTACGTGTTAGGGTCCCCGGTTGAACAGTGATACTTCAATTGCGGAACACTCTGTGAAGACTTCGGTCTGAAACCAAATACCATCGACATGGGATGTAATCTAGAATTAGTCTGTAACTAACAGGTTAAATATTAATACAGATCACTACAAAGGTGTTACGGTGGCAAGTACAAATTCAAAGGCATTATAATAAAAAGCAGTGAAGATGCCAATAATTACAGAGATGGTATCACTCCACGTCACTGCAATATTGAGACTCGTGAAGATCAGGGTTAGAATTGGTCTTCAGCACCCTATTCCTGTCGTAGGAGGCGACTGCCAGGATCGAAGGTGCTCAGGGTCAGTGACTTGGATTTGACACATGTCATCGTATCCCAATTACATAGATCGACACTTATGCTGTTGATCAATGGATTGTCTGATCAGACTAGATTATTTACAACAAGCCGTCATAACAAAAAAAAACAAACAACAATGATAAAGTTTCCGAAATAGCCTGAGTATGCAGGGTGGGAATGAGTCTCCACATAGTTGTTGGTCGCCTTGTGACTTGAGACATTACGTGAGATATCCGTGAGATATCCTAGTATTACCTGAGAAAAGACTCCAGAAGATTCTCCAGCTCCTTGGTTCATATAGTAGAAAGGCCCATAGGGCTGTAGTATCCCGTAGTACCTTCCAGAATTCTGTTTATAGCACAAGTCAAAATACAGCACACCACTGTTCCTGACTGACTATCCACAAGCTCAATGAATTATTTAGGAACATTGTTACACGATGAATAACACTGCCACATGACATGGTTCAAATGTGTAATATGGCATGTGTGACAAATCAAGGAGTTAAACCGAGTGTATGTGCGTATGTACATGTATATGCGTATGTGTATCAATCCAATGTACCGATTTTAACCACAACAGCGGTCTTCACTTTAAATCACGATCCTTGTTTTTGTGTTCAAGTCCCTTTATGATCTACCTCCACCCTACATTAATGTCCGTACCTCCCATTACATCTCCAGACAGACTCTGAGAAAAAGAACATCATGTATATTGGAGATACCACCCACAAAAAGAAAGACCTCTGGAGACAGATCTTTTTCCAAAGCAGGACACATATTGTGGAACAATTTAGAATACAACATCCGGGACATATGCGGACTCGACGAATACAATCGAAACCTAAAAAACACAGCTTTTTGACACTGCCTTTGGCTGAGCGCTGTTGGAAAAGGTGCTACATGAATATAAACTTTATTATTATCATTAAACTCCGATTTTGCTGCCTATAGCAGTCATCTCCGCACTTGACCATGCTTGATGATTTTCATCATGGAGTGCTCGTATTCAGTCTTCTACTGAGACCCTACCTGAAATGGGAAGTCAGCAACGAGTGGACTTGCAGTCCAGCCAGGATAAATCAGACTGTCCTGAACCCACTTGAATATTGATTTGATGTCTGTGAACAAGCACGCTCAACCAATACACCTATTGACATTAGAGGGAATGCTCTGTTTGTACCGGCCACAACTTGAAACAGTGAAATACTCAACCTTTCTTGACATAAGTATTTCCCCTTATACTTTTTACATTAGTCTAGTGTGTCATCATGTTGGGCATTGAAAGATTCAGGGAGTATACCCACTACAGTCAGAGCAGAAGCGAACCTGTCCACACCCTTGTTCAATAAATCTATGGGAGGGAGGGATACTATTGCCGACAGACATTCTAATAGTATACCCCAATAAAATTGCATTGGATATAGACTTCACCAGGCTTAAGGCAAATGGGTCGACATTTAAACAAGCGTCGCATTCCATCGATGTCAATACCTGTAACCTTTAACAACAGTTGCAATTAACGTTAAAGCATGATGCCACGCATATGACCTTTCATCGAAGTTTGACATCTATTTCAGTTAAAGTAGCATACTAGTCACTTAACCCCAGTCAAGCTAATCACAGCTCAGATTTCATCTTTACGTCGATGATGTGTTATCTTTCTTTGCAAATCTATTCCCCGGGCATTTTAATTTAATGTGCATAGAAGCACCTGACACATTCAAGTAAAGAGGACAGGTTCAACCTCACTGACATCAATTCTGTTAGCTCCCTGTTTGGGTTCTGCAGAATTTTAAGAAGACTTTTAAATCATGAGTTTGCTCTTCACAATTCTCACATTCTTTTTCTTCAAAACTCTAACGGTAGTGTCATGTTGTCTTTGGTATTTTTTAGGACACAGGAACATGATTATGATTTAAACAGCCAAAGCACCACTCCAGCCTCATGAACATCGTCAGCATCCTTGCATGCCGTAACATGACCAGGTGTTCAGTTAACGTGGATGTCAGGGTATCCCTATTATAATTATGTATATTAACGTTCATGATGTGTCTTGCACAGAACATTCGTACTCTCAGCTCAAGATATATTATTTTGTGCCAATAGCGACCCCTTGCGCAACCACATGATCATACTGGCCAAGTGCCACATTTTTGTCATGAATATCAAAGGGTGTGAAACCAAGTTTCACCACATATAAAGGGGTTATTAAAAGATGTATATGACATTTAGAAATATATTGCTAGAAACAATTTCAATATGAATTTATTTGATAGAAAATGGATTATACTCCCGAATGTTCTGTGATTATGTTATGAAATAGTTCTACTCAAGTGTATCTGCGTTTGTTCCAGTTTTACAAATGTATTTCCCAGTGAAATAAAAACAAAGTGCCATGCCATTGCTTATATTATATCATTGCAAAACTATGTCGACGGATTGTTTCATACAAAGTGTATCCAAGTGAAGTGAACAAAAAGGTGAAAAACAAAACAACAAAACAACGTTCATGATGTCAATCACTGTGTTGTCTGATCCAAACTCGAGTAAACACAGACCTCCGTCATATACCTTGTTAGGATATTGCTGAGTGGCTTTTAAATAAGACACCAACAAACAAATCAAACAATCAAACAAGTGCAACTCAACGTTAACCCTTCCACGGAGACGGAAGAATAACATGACAAGCGTTCATCCTTGATGCTCAAGCACCGCATCCATGCTATGATCAACTCTTAATGAATTGTATCTGTGACCTGAGTCAGTTACCTTCATGGAGAGTCCGGCTATATGTGCTTGTAAGAGGCGACTAAATCTATTAAAGTGGTCAATTCGGATAATTGCGTACAATCGTGTCCACCCACGGCCTTGTTCAAAACTCGATTATTGACTGACTGCTGTCATAAAAAGCTGCTTTGTAACAAGGTGTCGGGATTTCCTCAAGAACATCATTAAAACATTTTGACACGACAGATAATATTGCCTAAAATGTTTACCAGAACAATGCTTTGGATGCTCTATATTACAATTTATAAAATGTATTTTTGCGTTACGTCTCAGTTGTCGACATGCTGACACAAGGTCTTACTGAAATCCAATTTGAGGAACAGAACAAACCATAATTTATTGTCACCGTACATCAGGCGCCTGGGGACGAATGTCCCATTTAGAGAACAACAGTGATTTCAAAGAAATTAAAAGTAGGGCATCCCTTATATCACAGTAAATATATAAAATCACGATGTCATCTGCAGATATTCGTTGCATTCAGTGTTTCCACGTGTCTGCCTGTTCCTATTATTTCGTGGGCAGGCACTTTACTGTCACCAATGTCGTTCATGTGTTTTGTGTCGGTGTGGCTGAAACACCCCTTGTCCAGTTACTCGTCACAGCAATAAGGTGGTTCCTATTCAAAGTGTAGAGCTCTGGAATTTGCGGCAACTCGTCTAATGAACTTCTCATCAACTTGCTCGCTGTTCCAGCATCGGAGGAGGAAATGAGACAATATTAGCAGTTCGTTTTCTTCGTTTCCCGAGCTTGCTTG